>NC_053517.1:92882754-93196348 GCF_016920715.1 Anopheles arabiensis
CGCGTGAAGAGCAGAACAAAACGCAAACTCGAGGTCGTGATTTCGTGTGTCGTCGTGGAACCAGCAAGCCGCAAGTGATATTTGAAATAAATTCGGTGTCACATTTTATTACCCAACCAGTGTGTTAAAGTGCGTGCGTGTGTCTGTGTATGTTTATATTTATATGAGCGTTTGTTATTGTTATTTTCGCTGTGCTAACACACCGACCAGTTCCAACGCTTGATCGCCGAGTGCAAGCAAAAAGCAATCAAAATTGCACGCAAACTCATCATGGCCTTACAGAAGAAGTTTTCCAGCAACGATATGGAGCTGATATCGATCAACAAAGTTAATAATAATGGCGGTGGCGGTGGCGGTGGAGCTGGTGGCAGCGGGCCACCGAGTGCCACCGATCCGAACGGCAACGGGCTGTCGAGCATTATGAGCGTCGGTGGGATCGGAGGGGGCAGCGGCAGCAACAACAACAGTGTGAAAATGCCATCGAAAAAGATCCAGTTCAGCAATCCCGAGTTTAGCATTACGCCGATCGAAACACTGCCGGGCAGCACGGTACGGCCAGCGCCGAGTCGGAGAAGGTAAGGTTTAAGGTTTTCCTTTTGAAGGTGGGATTGGATGGTGGCACACCGCAGTGCGATTAAATGAGACAGTAATTGCTTTCTAAATGGGCCATCAGGCCCTTCGATAAGCTGTCGAAGCCGCCCCTGATTAGCATTTGTTGTCGATGGGTCCCCTGAGGGACGGTGCCTACGAGTTCATAACGGTTTGCCAATGCGTTGGATGATTGTGTGTGAATGGGGGTTTCGAGTTTGAATGAAGTGGAGGAATTGTGTTTGGTGGGTGAGGATGTGAGGATAAGGAGAGCGCGTAACAAGGAAAATTAAATGTATTCTCCTGAGAGGCAAAAGCAACGGAAGTACAATGCAGCGTAAAATGTGTGTTGGAAAATGCTCTTTTTTTATTTATAAAATCCTAATCTTAAAATAAATTTTTAAAGAAAGGAAACCTTGCCTCAGAATCAGAAGTTAAATACAGCAAAAATAATATTTGTAAAACGCAAAAGGATTATCAACATATTTAGCAAGTATGCGGAAGAGAGTATTTTTAAACAGCAATAGTAGAAAGTATCATGTAAAAGGAAAATAATTTTAGGCTCTATTTTAAGCATCCCTACATTAACTTTGGAGCTTAAACCCTTGCCGTAACCTTTGGAAAGTAAAAAATCATAAGGTCGCTTTAAGATTATGTCGTAAAAAATTCAGAATTCTAGAGCAATAAGAACTGAGAGAATTATTTGACAAAAGCATCATTGTTGTTGCTTCTAGCTGAGTTGAATATTACCACAGAATCAGTTTTTTTTTATGTCAGAATGTCATTCAACAGATTCTGCATCAATCAATTGTGAAGTACAGCTTATACAATTGATGCTTAGTACTAATATGTAGATTCTAAGTCCTATTAGTAGTGCCAAGAGGCATATTTACTCAAAGTTTAGAGTATTCTCATGGATTTCCGCTATGTTTTTAAATCTCACAAGTCAATAATGGTTAGTCAATTATCAGAGAAAAACACAACCCTTTGGCCATGCATCGATAATTTGTTATCATGTAATCAAAATAGGAAAAAAAAACGTTTGTTTAATCTCTCTTTTTCGGATGATTTACTTTCCGTGTTTTGTGGTAACTTATTCTAACCGTTTAAACATATTTACCAGCAAATCGTTCGTTGTGTATCAAAATTGGAAGAGGATGTATTCCACGAAATGCACTCATATTTATAAACTATATCGGCCCTAGCTGAACGCTCTAGACTTAACGAAACTATTTTAGTGTTTCGTTAAACTTTCGATCATTTGTCAGGGCTGTTCCTGGACAGTGTTGAAGTTCCCGATCATGCTCCATTTACCTCAAAATACTGTAATCCATAGAAGTAATGCCTACGCTTAAGAGTGGGTTTGGTAAAACTACCCGCTTCAATGTTTCATAGTATTTATCAATGCCATTAGTTTAAGAATTAGTTTTTAGTTCTTATCAGCTCTCATTTTTGAACCTTTCAAACTACTTTCAACAAGTGCGAGCTACAGCATGGCTAGCACAAACTCCAACCATAAAATGATGGTTTTGGGAAGACGTATAACATTCTCCATGCTTGGAACTTAAAAAACCCAATTTGGTACCCAATGAAGGATTAATCTTTCTTAAACAATGTGCCACAGCAAGGCAAAGCACACAAAACCCATGACCCGTTTAGTGCAATCTTTGGATCGTTAGATCGTTAAAATCTTAAGCACTCATAAAACCTTTCGCATCTTTGTTTTACCCTTCTAAAACCCTTCCCAAACCAGACGCTGCATATAGATGTCACAAACAAACCGGGCGAAAAATGCACAAACCCATTGTAAGCTAAGGGACCACTCGTGTGGCAACCGCAACAGCTTGCCGAGCAAACAATTAATAAGAAAACGGCAACTTGAGCCTTCATCAAAAGGCATGCTGCACAAATACACATCAAACAGCCACAGTCCTGTCGCTGGAAGACTAACACGAAACGAGAACCGTGATGTTACGTAAAAGCGTTCCCCCTGCTGAACAGCAGTGGAAAGAATAATAGCTTGTGACAAAAAAATAAAACCCCACCACAAGTCGTCGCTCCAGCATCAGGAAAAAAGGAGAATAACCTGAGGAAGGGGGGAAAAGTGGCCAGCAAACCTTAGTTGCGAACGGTAGAAAACGTGGCGTAGAAAATGTTGCTTACGACAAAACGAACGCTGAAGCTGGCTCGAAGTTGTCGAGTTAAAATTAAGACACCTCGTAAAAGCCGCCAGTCGAGTCGTTCCCTTGCAATGCCCTGTGCCGTGTGTGTGTCCCTAGCGGTGTGGTTTTGTTGCTGTGTGGTTGTGTTGACTTTAAGCAAACTAAAGCTTACCATCGGATGCCGCCGGGAAGCCGAAACTAAAGGCTCACGGTACGATGTAAATAATACTTGCCCATGGTTAGCTTCTAGGGAAGTGGGAGAGACCGTTTGCTCGCGTCCTTCCTTTGCACGATCGTTTGATAGTACTTTCAGTGACAATTTTCACTAGCAGTGGTAAATTGTATCCCTTTCCCTGTTTCCCAACGGTCCCCCGGTCTCGAATGTACCTGCGCTGAAAGTTGTAGTAGAAATAACCCGTGTGACCTGGTTGTATCCTTTGGCACATCGCGTTTTGCGCCCGAAAGATATGCAATCGCGATAGCCAGCGTGGTGAAAAACTACTACTACGAGAAGCATTCTTTTCGCTTCAAAACCCACCCACAACTTGTACCACAGTTTCTGCAGCACTACTGGAATGCTGCTTCAGCTAACCATAACCCTGCCCATCAGGCGTACGTGATGCACGTGGGAAACTTGCCCTCAACGGCCACGGAGATGGTTACCGTTTTTGCACGCTCCAACCATCCAACCAGGACACAGCCATAAATTGTCGGAACTTTTACGGGACACAACGTCTGCACAACCTTCACCTAAGCTGAGGTACAAATAATTCCCTTCGCTTTTTCTTTTTGGTGCCTCCCCTTTGGATTGCACTTTCTTGACGCGTTCCTTGTGCTAATGGAAAATGCAACGTTTTAGCTACTTTATTACCAAACAGTGCAAATGGCAGTACCATCACCGTTCGTCTGTAGCGGCCATTTTCTCGTTCGTCTTTTTTTCGTTTCTTTTTTCGTATCTTGACCTAATTTCAGAAGCAAAATTTCTCCCGCATTTTCCGAAGCTAACCAGCTAGCCCGGAAGCAAATACCAACACGGGCGCACATAGCTTCCCAACGCCCCGGTGGGAATTGTGTGCACAGCAACATATCAATCTGTGATAAAATGTCACACGGTCGGATGCAGGAACGGCCGGGAACGGCCGGGAACGGTGGTACCAACCGACAAGTGTAAATTCCGTTTGCTGCTTTGCTGATTGGGTGATAAATATTCAATGCGATTGGTGGGACGGTGGGGCATAGGTGTGCTGGTAGATGGGAATGAAGATTTCTACCCTCGGTCGGCGCGGCTCGAGATGAGCAACCCGTGGGGCATATAGCAGCGTAGCAAAGAGGAGGGGAGTACAGAGTACAGTTTCACACCAGAAAGGAGGAAGCGATATATATATTTTTCTTCGACATGGTTGAATCGCAATCCAATTTCATATTTGCATTGATATCGAGATTTTTGCACCTCACCCATCGCTCCTTAACCGGTTGCCCGCAATCAACGGCTTTGGTGGGAAATGTATTTTTTACGTTTATTTCTATTTTATAGATGAAGTGATTTTTATCATGTGTTTTATATTCATAATACATGCGTTCATGATTACGTGAAACATGAGAAATGTTTTGCAAGATACAAGATTTTAAAGATTTTTACATATTTCATTTTATCACACGTTTTTACATATTTCATGCACAAAAATTTGAAAGGGGAAGACTTAAGCTTTGCAATAATGTGTCGCTTGACTCATAACTATAAAAAATCACTCAATAATTAGCATTTGAAAATTCACTCGGGCATGAACGAGGAATTAAGAATGAAGTAAGAACATCTTATGTTATACCTATACTGATGTTTGAAATGCAGTCGTTGCCGTTAAATTGGGGCTCTAACTTACCTATTTTTCTCTCTAAGGCACCAATTTATGGCAGAGTGTCAAAATTGCTGACTCTAAGCAGTATCTTTTTGACCGTAACTTACTTTTTAAGTTGAATTACAAATAAAACTGATTAAATTAAGCAACCAAGAATTTCGTGACCAAGTTTTTTTTTGCTACCAAGAATTTTGTTGGCATGTATTTTTAAGTGTTATGTTTTGAAAATTCATTAAATTTTATAAGTCTTTTTTCACAAAAACTCCTATAACACGGTTTTTGTACTGCATTTGTAGTGTAAAATCACAGTTGTAATAGATCTGTTCAAATGCCTTTTACATTTTTCATCATTGCTACAAAAGAAAATTGTTGATTTTCAGACAAAAATTGATGCGTTAGAGTATAAAATTTACGAGGTCTGTCAAATATTCAACCCTTAGAGGCAAAATTTGGCGATAACGACCGTATTACTGAGCCCATACCGTTCCTGGAAGCGATCACGAAGCTGTGAACTTGATTTTGAAACTGATATTGAACCTAAACCGAACTGGTACTGTACCTGCACCAAATTTCAGAACATATCGTGAACCTGTTTCAGTTCTGTAACATATACAGTGCCTGATCTTGATACAGTTTTGAGTAATTGATTCTGCAGCGTAGAATTTGGTTAGCGCATTGCTTAGCGCCTGAAGGTTATGCAATATGCCTATTTAAAAATGCATTAGCCAAATCCACACAAAAACCGTTGTGGAGTAACTTTTACTGATGTATAGGTTGGTAGATCCGTGAGATGTCAAGTATTTACAAATAACAGTCAAGTATACAAATAAAATTTATTTGAAAAAATATAAAAAACTGTTAAATCAATGAAATGTCAATTCCATCAAAATTTACCACGTAATGCATTCAACTGTATAATAAAAACTGACGTATAACATTATCTCTTTTTCATGTCACGATCATTGGTTTCAGTTGAATTTAATGAAATATATTCCTATTAATCAACAAACACACAAAATGAAGTCCATTTTCTCCTTTTAATCCACCAAACTGTGATGCAGCGTGCAGTACAAGCATAAACTAACGTGATGCGAGACTTCTGCAACACGATAGCGTACAGTGAACCTACACTCTATGTTTCAAGTCATTTGGCAGCACAGCATTTATGACAGCAGTAAAGTGAATAATAGCACCCTTTTGCTGAAACGCAAACTGCAACAGGTGGAAATAGAGGGTGGAACCACCTTGGCAGGGCGTTTCCAGTTTTAACTGTCATTAAATTTATGTGCTTGTTTATGCCGTAGTTCCTTTCGGTTTAACGGCTCGAACAAAATTGTGATCCGTCGCAACTTATCACAATTTCGAAATGTAACTGTTAGAGCTCTTCAGAGGAACGAAATCATAAAGCACTCCAAAAGAGTTAATTTACTTTATTATTGTTAGTACAAATGAAATGCTGGTTGGAATGAAAATGAAAGAAGGAAAAATGTTCAGGAAAATATAACTACCTCTATTATAACTTCAACACTAAGCAAGAGATGTGTGGAAAGAGATAAAAAAGCTAGAACATTAAAGCACCTGCCCTTTGGCTACTCACATTATTTTAAAAAGACACACGTAGCGTAGATAGCCTTCCACGGTGGCTGCTGTATCCATTTAAACTTTTCAAACAATGCTCCTAAAATCAACACCGTTTAAAAGTTTGCCACATTCCAGAACACCCCTTTGGCGCATTGAACACCGAAAACGAGCAGTATTAAAACCAACGAAAAAAATAACGCTTATGCTACGCTAAGAATATTCGGCACTGTGACCTCGGGAGTGCCATGAAACAAGGGTGCGAATAGAACTCCCAACGAGCAAGAAAGATAGATTATTCTATCCGATTGCCCACACAGCAGCAAAAAAAAAAAAATGTGACAAGAAAAAAGCCAATCGAAAGGCTTGCTTTTATATCCTCCGACAGGCGGATACATGCTTTTCCTCTTCTTCTTCACCGCTTTCAACCGGTTGCACCAGTAACAGCATACACAGTGCGCTAGCAGTGGAAGGAAAAGTTTTAGCTAAATGAATTGGTTTTCCTTTTTTTTTTTGTTGCTCTCCTAGTGGGCTTTTCTGCCGATCCTCTCCCAAAATGTCAAGGTTACAGTGTACACGGGGTGCCGTAACGCGCGCGCCACATCGGGTTGCAGTTGCGCCCCGAAGCGGTCAATTTTATCGCCTGAAAAAGGGTTTAGGGGCGCCACAAAAGTGGTCCCTAATTTTTTATGTCGCGAACGCGTTGGGTTTCGTGAGTAGGTAATAAGGAACTTTATTTTACACTATATTATGAACGGTTGCGCACGTTCGTTCGAGAGGGTTTCACGTTGAGGAATTTTCGAGCGCGGAGCTAAGGAAGAGGTCTGTTCGCTTTCGAGGTTGGGTCGCAAGAGAGAGAATGTGCTCGCTGACAGCAGGAAGTGTAGCGCTGGACACGCGGCGCACGTCACTTTGACACATTCGTGTGCCTGGTGAGTGCGCTCCACGGAGATCCGTGTCTTTGTCCCTGGATGTCACGATCGCTCACGATTCTCACGCCAGATGGCGGTCTGGTCGCTACAGTACTCCCCTCCTAGAGCGGTGTCACCGGTAACGTAGAGGTATGATGACCTTCCGCTGAGACCTGGTGACGCCGGTCGATACCGTCTGGTCGTTGCGGCGTAGGATGGAGGGTGGTGGGGCGTCGACGGTGGCTCGGTCGGTTTGTCTCGATGTCGTCGGGTGCGATGGTGGTGCGGGTGTCGTCTGATTACGCACTGGTTGTTCGCGTGACGTCGGTTTGGAGGCTGCGGTGGCGTCTCTGCGGTCCGAATTTGCCTGGACGTCCGGTAACGGCAGAGTTTCCGAGTGGTCGGTTATTGGCGGCAGCAGGTTTGTCGTTAGCCCTTCCCACGAGCACTGCGGGGCCGGGGTGGCTTCCTCTTCTGCGCCATACGCTGGTTTTAAGCGGTCGATCGAGACCAGCGTTGGCTGTCCACGTAGGAGTATCTGAAAAGACTTAGGATTGCGTGTAAGAACCTTATATGGACCGTGGTAAGGTGTAGTTAGTACAGGTCGGACGGTGTCGTCGCGTGTGAACACGTGAGTACACTTGTTCAGATCGGAATGCACGAACGGTGTGCGGTTGGTATGCCAAGCGGTGCTCTGTGGTCGAATGCTGCTCATCGTCTCCTCTAACGTTTTGGCGAAGTCGGATTGGTTGGCGAGGGCATTTTGCGGTTTCGCGATGAAGAATTCTGCCGGGATGGTCAACGTCGTTCCATACACAAGTTCGGCTGGCGAGGCGTTGATGTCATTTTTGAACGTGGTTCGTAGCCCAAGCAGTATTAGCGGTAGGTGTTCGCTCCATCTTGCGGTGTCTTTGCAGGTGATTGCTGCTTTAAGAGTGCGGTGCCACCTCTCGATTATTCCATTTGCCTGCGGGTGATAGGCTGTCGTACGGATGTGTTTCGTTCCTAGGGCTTTCGTCAACTCTTTGAACAAGGAGGATTCGAATTGTCTCCCTTGGTCCGTTGTTACGTGCGCCGGAACTCCGAATCGGGCGATCCAGTGGAATAGTAGTGCTGATACGACGGTAGATGCGGTGATATCCGAGATCGGTATTGCTTCTGGCCAGCGAGTAAATCGGTCGATTATCGTAAGGCAGTATCGGTTACCGTTACTGATGGGAAATGGTCCAATGATGTCTACGTTGATATGACTGAACCTCGCTGTTGTTGCAGGGTATGGTATCAAGGGGCTTTTGACGTGTCTTCCTACCTTAGCGCGCTGGCAGGCTAAGCAGTTCCGAGCGAAGTCCTGGGATTCCTTCCTTGCATTGAGCCACACGAAACGCTCTGTTATTAGTCTAGCTGTGGCGCGGGCTCCGGGATGACTGAGATCATGTACGGCGTGGAGAAGTTGTGTTCGAAACGATCGGGTGATGTACGGTCTGATGATACCTCCAGGGCAGTCGGCGTAGAGTGACTTGGGGCTTCCCGGTATTGGTGTCTTCTGCAGGAACAAGTCCGTCTGAATTTTCCCACTGAGAATGTCGGAAAGTTCAGGGTCGCGCTCTTGTTCTTCTGCTAATCGCTCATAATCGATGGTCGGTGTCGCGTGCACTGTCTCTATGCGGGAGAGCAGATCGGCTGTAACGTTGTCTTTTCCGGCGATGTGACGGATGTCGGTGGAAAACTGGCCAATGAAGTCTAACTGCCGGGCTCGTCGAGGTGAGGCATTGTCGTGCGTTTGTCGGAAGGCGAAGGTTAGAGGCTTGTGGTCTGTATAAATACAGAATTCCCGACCCTCTAGCTGGTATCGGAAGTGTCGTATGGCGAGATAGATGGCGGTAAGTTCTCGGTCATAGGTCGAGTACTTTTGCTGTGCCTTTTCGAGACGTTTCGAGAAGAAGCCTAGTGGTTGCAGGTCTTCGTTGGTGCGTTGGTGAAGTACGGCTCCGGCTGCGAAATCTGAAGCGTCGGTCCATAGAGAAAGTTCGGCGTTCTTCACGGGATGTGCCAATAACGTTGCACGTTTCAGTTGCTCTTTGCATTGGGCGAATGCTTCGGAAGCTTCTAGCGACCAGGTTAATGGCGTTCTGTCCTTCTTTTTGTTACCTGGAGTCATCTCGAGAAGTATACCTTGCGTTTCCAGGGCGTGCGGCAGAAAACGTCGGTAGTAGTTTATCATGGCGAGGAACTTCTTCAACTCCATAATCGTCGTTGGCTGTGGCAGCTCGCTGATGGCTTGGACTCGATCGGGGAGAGGACGAATACCAGAAGCGTTGACCAGATGGCCTAGAAAGGAAATCTCGTTCCGGTAGAACTCGCACTTGGCTGGATTGATGGCTAGTTGGTGCTTCTCCAATCGTTCGAAAAGTTGGCGTAAGTGTTCGTGGTGTTCTGCCTCGGACGTTGATGCTACGATCATATCGTCGATATACGGAAAAACAAACTCGAGTCCTCGTAGGACATCATGGATAAGGCGTTGGAATGTTTGCGCTGCGTTCCTCAATCCGAAGGGCATGGTAGTGAACTCGTAAAGTCCAAAGGGTGTCGTGATGGCTGTCTTCGCTATATCATCCGGATGAATTGGTATCTGGTGGTATGCTTTGTGCAAATCGACCTTGGAAAATATGATCTTGCCTTGCAAATGCATCGTGAAGTCCTGTAAAAACGGTAGTGGATAACGGTCGGGTACGGTTTTTGCATTTAGGGCGCGGTAATCACCACAAGGGCGCCAGGTGCCGTCGGCCTTTTTTGTCATATGTAGCGGGCTGGCCCAGCTGCTATTCGAGGGGCGACATACTCCGAGCTGGACGAGTGATTCGAACTCTTTGCGGGCAGCTGCGTACTTTTCGGGTGGTAATCGGCGAGGTCTTGCGAATGTTGGTTGCCCCGTCGTTTCGATTCGGTGCGTCACTTCGGACTGCAGTAAGGTGCCAGGAGTGGATAGTGCAGTTAACCCGGGAAATTCCTTTAGGAGAGTGGCGACCGGTGAGGTGGAATCACATACTTTTACAGTTGGTTCCGATGGGTTTTGGCTCGGCACTCCGGTAGAACGTACGTTCGTTAAGGCGTCGACAAGACATTTTTGCGCAAGTCCACGAGCAGATGGAAATGTTGGAGAAAATCGGCTCCAATAATCGCTGTCCCCACGTCTGCGATGATGAAGTTCCAAAGGAAAGATCGGCGAAGTCCCAAATCGAGAGTATAGAGCGACTCTCCGTAAACCTGGATTGGTGTAGAATTAGCGGCGAACAACTTCATGGTGGAGGGTTTACTCGGGACGGAGCTGTGTTGTCGAGGGATTACTGAAACGTCTGCACCGGTATCGATTAAGAATTTGATGTTAGTTTTTGGATCGGTTATTACGAGACGATAGCTATGGGTCGAAAGTACGTGTATCTGTTGAGGTTGGCCTCTGGTTAAGCGTCAATCGGAAGCAGTGGCTGAGTTACTACCCTGCCGTCGGTTGTTGAAGGAGCAGGGGGCACGACAGTTCCGCGCTGCTTGCCCGTACTGCGTGTGGTAATAGCAGTGTCCGCTGGGTGTTACCACATCCTGGTTCGGTTGACGTTGCCGGGTACGTGAGCGTGGTCGCGCGCGTTCTCGTTCGTTGAGCTTGCTCAGTACGGCGTCCAAGCGCTGACCTAATTCCGTTACGTGCCGAGAAAGACGTTCGAAGTCCTCGTTGCGTACTTCGTGGATGGTTTGGTACGGGCCCGTTCGGTGGTATAACGCGAACGAATCCATAACAGAGTCTGCTACTTTAGCTCGATCGTTGGTATCCGTGTTAGTGGCAATAACGGCGGACTGGACGTATGGCGGGAGACGGCCGATCCACAAATCTACCAGCATAGAGTCCGTCATTGCTCCATTTGCGGCGCGGCGCATCTCCGCTAATAGCTGCGATGGTTTTCGGTCCCCGAGGTTCATTTCGGCAAGCAGACGATGCAAGCGGCTTCGTTGCGACTCTTCAAAGTGCTCAATTATTGCACGCTTTGTTACCTCGTAACGGTCCGTAGCGTACTGTCGAATGTTCTCCAACAGGGGGCGAAGCTCAGGAAGGACACGAAGCGGTATACGCGTTCTAAGAATGTTAAAACGGCGAATATGTTGGTTCGAGGTGATATTCCACGCATCGAACCAGTTTTCCAATGCGAAGAAAAAAGGTTTGAATGTCAGTGGTGTCCATCTCCGGTGGTTTCAGCTGCATGGCATTCAAAGTGTCAATCTGCGATTCGGGCGGCATAAACATGGCGTCGCAGGCGGACGGCCCTGCTACGCGCGGGGTATTCGGAACGGGCGGTGTTGGTACGTGAGGCGATTTGGATCCACTCGCGGCTGGATCGGCACTCGGGGTTACGCCATCGGGAGTCGATACGTCGCGGTCCGGCGGACTGTGCAACATCCTTACGACTAAGGTTAGTTAAAAAAGGGTGGATCTTACCTTAGTGGCGGGGCGCAGGCAAGTCCAGCTGAGGTTGGCTAGGTCGATCCTTCGGCGAAGAAAAATCCGCACACGCGGTCGATCGTGTTAGGATTAGTCGCTCGTTGGCTGCGTTCGTCGATGACGGTGGTGTGAGAAACGAGGGGCGATGATCTTCGGTGGCGTTCGGTCGATGGTGTCGGCGAGAAGAGAACGATGGCTGCGTGCGCTGACGACGTCTTCGGTGCACGGTCGAAAAAATTCACGAACGTAGCTCGAGCAAAATTCTGACGCAATCCGCTCGGCGTCGGCCTGCGCACCTTCACACACACACACCCACACACGGTGCACACACAAAAACCGCGTGGGTCTGGAGCGCGCTCGGCGGTACGTGTGAGGTTATGATCGGCGGGTGCGCAAACACGTACGGGTACCAAAATGCTCGGCGGGTGTGCGACACGGCGCGGGGTGTGTCAGCAAAATGTTCGGCGATCGCTCAGCACCGAGAGGAAACTTTTCCGCTAGGATCGGTCGCTCCGTCGGGGAAAAATGTTCCAGAACAGTGTTCTTCACTGTCGGCCACCTTCGGTGTCGATTTGCACTCACGTGGGTTCGGGGTTTGTGCACGGGGGTTTTTTTCGCTGGCTGCGCTTGCGTGGTGCCTCCTTCGTGGTCGGCCGCTCCTCGATGACGGGGGGGGAACGTTGCCGTCGGTCCGGACCGTGGAACAATGGAAACACGTTTTTTCCGGCTGGACACGGTGTTCGTCAGTTTACCACTCACTCACTCGCGCACGCGATCACGTCGGGGTCACCAGTTTTAGGGGCGCCACAAAAGTGGTCCCTAATTTTTTATGTCGCGAACGCGTTGGGTTTCGTGAGTAGGTAATAAGGAACTTTATTTTACACTATATTATGAACGGTTGCGCACGTTCGTTCGAGAGGGTTTCACGTTGAGGAATTTTCGAGCGCGGAGCTAAGGAAGAGGTCTGTTCGCTTTCGAGGTTGGGTCGCAAGAGAGAGAATGTGCTCGCTGACAGCAGGAAGTGTAGCGCTGGACACGCGGCGCACGTCACTTTGACACATTCGTGTGCCTGGTGAGTGCGCTCCACGGAGATCCGTGTCTTTGTCCCTGGATGTCACGATCGCTCACGATTCTCACGCCAGATGGCGGTCTGGTCGCTACAAGGGGATAGCAAGCAAGAGCAATGCGATTCAAAGAGGGAAAAGTTTTGCCCGGTGCGCCTCGCTGCTTAATCGTTTGCGGAGGGCAGCTTACTTAGCAGATTTGCCCGGGAGGAAACAAAATGGTGAATATATTATGGACGATATGAGTGGTTGTTTAAATGCTGTCGAATTTGGTTGCTATTAGGGTAATTGATAAAAGTAATCTTTTACAATCAACAATTTTAGTAGGAATATCAGATCAGCTATTGGATAACTTTATAGTTTAAACAATTGATGGATTCAAAGCATTCAATAAAATGTTAACATTTATTAGATAATGAGATTATGTCAATTTTGAGGTAAACTGTGAAGTAATGAAGTTAAATTAAATGGACCTAAGTATTTGTTTCGCAGAATTGGTTCTTAGGATTTTGTTTTCTTGTTTGCTACATTTTGATTTGCAGCTCTTTTCCCTGAATATGTCCTTTCAATTGTACAAAACACTTCAAAAGTTTAAATGAAGTTGCTTTCTCTCTGCCCTGCTACCCTACTTACAGCAAATGGGCAATTAAGACCACCGAAAAACACTTACAACAGACACACACAGAGACGAATTCCATTTGCGTCATTTCGAAAATATCTTCCACGGAATTAATCATGAGCTTTTCCGCTTCATGCTCACACCACAGAAGCATACACAGACACATACAAACAAACTCCTAAAAAAAAAAAACATCGTCTCCATGTGACGCACGTCACCAGATGCTGCCGCCATCTCGCCAGGCACGGTCGTACACAGTCGTACACGTGGCCCCGCACAGTAACCGAAAAGGTAATTGAGCTTGATAAACTACGTTTCCTGCGGATGGGAGGGGGAGGGACTCACTCGGATCGAACCATTCGTTCGCCCGGTTAGCGTTAACGCCGTGTGTCCACAACAGCCCTGGAGCAGCCGCTGGAAGATGTAGAAATCGGATGGAAAGTTACGCCCGGGAGTCACCAAAATGGAGTCCCATCGACCGTCCTTCACGCCGCTTTAAAGCGTAAACCTAATGGAGTGTTGAATGGTGAATTTGGTGGGCCTGATAAGATCGAGACGCTGAGGCAAAGGAACGGTTGGGAGAAAATTGATGATGGCATTAAGCGAGCGCAGAACTGTCCCCATTGAGCAACAACACGGTACAGAAGCGGCAACATTTCGTAGAAAGTTTGCATGTAATTTTGAATTTTGCATCCTGACGCAACCTGTTGAAAATCAAAGTTCCAATACTAAATCAAATAACTGAGTCCAAAACTCTCATTGAAGTGAGTATTTTGGTTGGAATAATAGCAGCGCCCATTCATCACAGATAGCTGTCAGATTAGTGTTTTCCCCAAAACTGTGGGCCCTACCGAATGCCTAAGCGTTCCTTAATGCTTTTCGCTCGAACCAACATAAGCATGATGGTTTGTTGTTTGTGTTGTTTTTTAATCATAATGTGAAAACGTGAATAAAACGCGCCGTAGAACGTCGTAGCGCAAACGTGGGCACCAAACGGTCGTTCCTTTTCCTAATCTGAAAGTAATTTATGTTAATGATAACTTCCACAATGTCGTGCGTGAAGCGTGCAACCAGCAGTGCTAGGCGAAGAATAGCCAACGGTCTCCCTTCCCTCCTTACCATTATGTATGCGCTTTTGGGCCCGAAAAGATGGAAACGGATAAATGTTGGCCAACACCGTGGCCCGTGAGATGCGTGAAGCTGAAAATAAGTCATAAATCAATGAAGATAACAGTCAGCTTGGACGTACTCCCGGGCCACGCCTAGCAAAACGCTTGCCCAAGTGTCACGCAAACGCGCGTTCCCCGCTAGAGGAAGCAATCTGAGCCTGTGGTGGATAGAAAAACGAAGGAAATTAATGAGTAGTTCCAATTACTGTAAGTCCTCTGAGCGTGCAGAAGCGGCCACTTTTTAAGCCACTGAGGGCGTAGTGATTTTGTGGAGTGAAAAATCAATTGCTTATCTGTTTGTGCCCGGTGAGGTACCTCGTGGCCTCCCGTCACCTGTCAACGTGAGCATAATTTCATACGATATTCATCCACTGGGGATTGGTTGCTCTAGCAGATGAAGGACCACCGGTAGCTCTTGAGAAGACGCAACGTCGCTCAGGTCATTCCTGGACCAGCAGCATGCTCTCGACCTGAACCTGAACCAAATACAGCCTTAGTCACATATTTTATTCACTTGCAGCCTCGATGATTTAATCTGTGCCATAAATTTGCCGCACTGGCTACACTTGCGAGCCAGCACGGCCTGGATATCTCAACGGAGAAAAGGGACCACTTACCCAGCCCGTTGTGTTGGAATGCAGGAACGTTATGGGGAAATCTTTTGCCTCTTTTAAACTGAACGGCCGCATCTGGAGCATTTTGTTGCACTGCAGCATCAGGAGAAGTGGACAGTCATCCGCTTCTTCTGTGCCAGACCGTACGGAGCTAAGGTACTTGAACTACTTTCCGGGGTTTTGTTGGTGGATGGTTGTCCGACGAAGCGTTCGGAATTAATTATAACGATGATGATGT
Source organism: Anopheles arabiensis (assembly GCF_016920715.1). Taxonomy (NCBI): domain Eukaryota; kingdom Metazoa; phylum Arthropoda; class Insecta; order Diptera; family Culicidae; genus Anopheles; species Anopheles arabiensis. The sequence goes on from NC_053517.1 coordinate 92,898,040, forward strand.
ACGACACGAACCAGTTGACAGCTGTTTTTGCTTCCGTCTGTGGGGAAACGATGAGAGGAAGCAGATTAATTGAATGGCGATGTAGCTTCTTAAAAACAGACAACAATAAATGTCACGGCGCTTGCAGTCGTTGTGCCAACGACTCAACAAAACCCAGCCGCATTTTAACCTCTTCTTTCACCTTCTCTTCTCTGTCCGTTCCACAGGGAGGAAGCGATCGTGATGGCCAACCTTCGGAAGCGTGTCGCGGCCTGTGATTTGAACAAAAACGTACGCAAACCGGGCGGCCCTGGTGGTGGTGGTGCTGCTGCTGCGGGGACTTCAGGTGTAAATCTCGATGACATCAGCATCAATGACACAGGGCAAACGCAGGACGCGCTCGACAATCGGCCCCTGCTGCCGAAATCGACACCGACCGAACAGCGCAAGGACCGGTCGGGCGGCAAGCAGAACGGGACGGACGCTGCCGGAGCGTCGACCAGTGGTGGTGGTGGTGAAGACTCGCCCAAGGTAAAGATCGTGATGGACAAGGAGTTCATCTTCGAGTGTCTGTGCTGGCACAACGAGTACCGGATGCGGCACGGGGCGCCCGCGCTGAGCGTTTCGTCCGAGCTGTGCGAGTACGCGAAACAGTGGGCCAACCATCTGGCGAGCACGAACGAGCTGTACTACCAGAGCGGCACCAACTATGGGCAGAACATCTTCTGCTGCCCTGCCAACAGTCTGCTGACGGACCTTTCTGGTGAGTAGGTGCTTGGAGGCTTTAAAACTCATTTCAAATATACATATTTTAGAATATTTTTCTAAGATGCTCAACAGGTATACAACATAATATATTTACTGCAAAATAATACCGTTTAACAGATGATTAACTAAAGTATCGACTGTGTTTTAAAAGTGATAATTTTGAGTTCTACTGATTGGAATTTTTGAACTAATGATCCTCATTACTTGGACTTTTTAGACTAATGAACCTTACTAGTCCGTTTGTTGATTTGTTGGTAGTGAAAACGAGCAATAGTGGTCACTAGGTTCCATAGATCTAGCGTTAAAAGAATAAAAATTAAGATCGAAGTAAGATAAATTGGCTAAAATCTGTCTCTAAGTGCATGTGTTGCACCTACAAGCGATTACGATTATCCTACAAGGAAAAATAATCTCGTTAAATATCGATTCAGATTGATCATTTTGAGCATTTCATCTTATAGTATATAGATTTCTCGTATGACCCTTGACTTGAAAAAGGTCCTTAAATTGATAGCATAATTTTTTTACCAAAATAAAACATAGCAACGTCTTCATAAATTCTCTAAAAGTAAGTGTGTTTTCAAGATACATTTAACTGTACCATCCGTATAAGCTATCTTTTGATACTAAAGATGAATGCAAGTACACCATGAATGCACTAAGTCATTCTATGTACAAACTAGTGGTGGGAGCTCGGAATCGGACCTACCCGATTCCGATTCCGTGTTCGGAATCAATTCCGGAGCCGATTCCGATGCTGGAATCGATTCCGGAGCCGATTCCGGAGCCAATTCCGGAATCGATTCCGGAGCCGATTCCGGAGCCGATTCCGGAGCCAATTCCGGAGCCAATTGCGGAGCCGATTCCGGAGCCGATTCCGGAGCCAATTCCGGAGCCAATTCCGGAGCCGATTCCGGAACTGATTCCGAAGCCGATTCCAGAGGCGATTCCGGAGTTGGCTTCGGAGCCGAGCGGACTCCGGAACGAAATCAGTTCGAGAATCTCCATGAGAATGGATCTTTTACAAGTAAATTTGGATTTTTGCGGTTATCAATACGTAGTATGATTGGACCCAAACGCCTATTTTTATGGCAATTCCGAAACTGACTCCGTTTCGTAGCCGATTCTAATTTATGAGCCATTTTCGACTCGAGAGCCGACTTTGATTCTGGAACTGATTCCGGAGTCGATTCCGGAACCAAATCCAATTCCGGAGCCGATTCCGGAATCAATTCTGGAGCCGATTTCGGAGGCGATTCCGATTCCGGAAGCGATTCCGATTCCGGAAGCGATTCCGATTCCGGAGCCGGTTCCGATTCCGGAGCCGATTCCGGAATCAATTCTGGAGCCGATTCCGATTCCGGAGTCGATTCCGGAACCAATTTCAGAGTCGATTCCGATTCCGGAGTCGATTCCGGAATCGATTCCGGAAACTGATTCCGGACCTACTATCTGGAATCATTTCCAGAAAACTGCGGAGCTACCCGGAATCGATTCAGACAAAAACTACATTTTTCCCATCACTAGTACAAACATCATACGATCGAAAATGAATCTTGCTATTCAAAAAGGGTGATTACGATCATTATGTATATTTCTTCAATTTACGAAGAAATAAACGCCTTAAAGTATGCAGTTTGCATATCAAAAAGGTATTTGAATAATTGGAATTCTCAGATATTTTTGCACGGAAAAAGGATCTTCTTATTGCAATGCATTGAAAAAAAAGATAATATTATATTATATTATTACTACATAGAAATATTATTTAAAATAGGTTATCAAAACATATAGCTTCCTTATTGAAGATTTTTTTTGGAAAAATTAAAAAAGTCATAAAGAAACTCGTTTAAAACCCCTAAATCATCTTGCTTTTGCTCTCCTCCCACAGGTCAGGAGGTGGCCACGTACTGGTACAGCACCAGCCGTCGGTACGACTACTTCAAGGAGCCCCATCTGCTGCACACCAACGTCAACACCGGCCACTTCTCGCAGATGGTGTGGCGGGCCAGCCGGTACTTCGGCGTCAGCAAGTCCATCTCCAAAACGGGCAAGCTGTTCGTGGTCGCGTACTACTACCCGGCCGGCAACGTTATGGGTGAGTTCCGACCGAACGTGCTGCCCCCGATCGTGACGAACGATCAGGAGGGCGGTCAGCAGCCGGCCCACACCCTGTCCCGGCCACCATCCGCCAAGGATCTGGAGAATCTGAGCGCTTCCCACTGAGTAAATAAGAAACGGTGTTCCATAATGTAACAGATAACGCACTTCCTGAGCAAAGCGCTAGCCGAGTGGATGAAGTCGGTCACGGTGTGGCGGGGCGGTGGTGCCGGGGGATAATGCTTCCCCGAACGCTGCCGGGATGCCCCTTGCCCGCGCCGGCTAGAACACGATGCTAATGAGGCTCTTCGTCTGCAGCAGTTGTCGCGCACTTCTTCGAACGCAAATCCTTCCGAAAGACTTCGTGCCATGCACCTGAACCATTCGGGAAGGTGTTTGGTGATTGTTGACGCTAATGATTGGATCACTGTGAACGCCCCGAGAGGATCTTGATCCTGCTCGGGAAGAGTCTTCCATACTCTATTCATGCTTACGCTTCTGAAAAAAACTTCGAACTAGAACGTTCAAACACGTTAAAGAACTATCTTCCAACAAGACGTCTTCTGAGTTCCAGCGTACTGAAAACCAAATATTAATGATAAAAAGGTTTAGAGCTCTTGTTTTCCGAGCTGGAAAAAATATTATACTTTTTTGTAGAATTTGTTGTTGACTTGCTGCAAAACAAGATTTCCGCCTAAAAGTAGGCAATAAGCGTTGCAAGAACATGCTTTTAAGAGACAGATAAAACGGTGTGGCTCACACTTTCTGCCACACAAGTTTTGTAAGTTGGAACACAATTGAAAGGAGTTTGAACATTGGAAAACTCACCCAAAAACGAATGCTAACGCTTGAAGCGGAAAACGATCGTTAAAGCTTTTCAGAAAGATAGAACAGTTACGTATAGTACTACTTCCGCTAGTTGAAATGTTGCTTCCAGGTACGGTGCTTCCAAAGCCAGTATAGCTGCCTGCAACAAGCAAGGCCCGCTATCCAAAGCAAATCAATGTCTAGCTTACGCAAAACTAACAACAACTAAACCTTAGCCCATCGGGATCTGGATCTGGACACACCAAAACCACACTGGTTGGTTGGTTGGTGGATACCTCCAAGGAAAATAGTTCACTCCGCTTCCGAAAGCTTTTAAACTGAGCTTTTTTTTTAAAACCAAACTCTGTGTGCATTAAACATTACGAGAAAGCAATTGGACACCGTTTTGAAATCGAATCAAAAACCGTAACAGAATATTCTCCTTCCTCTCCCCCTCCCCCAGTTTCTACTATAGAGTGTAAGGGAAAGCCGGCCGGCAGCTTATGTGAAGAACGAACCAGAGTGATGTGAATATGATGCTTGTTGTGTGCGTGTGTGTGTGTGTGTGTTTGAGTGATTGTTGATACATTTTTGTGTGCGCGTGCAAGAGAAGGCGTGAATGGTAGAGTTTAAGGTGTATAGAATTAATTAACAAAAAAAGAAGAAAAAAAACATTGCAAAAACATGACTCCACAAACGAGCGATAACGAAGGAGCTATTTATAGAGAACCGTTTGTTTCCCAAAGAAAAGCAAACAACTGTGTGAGGTAGAGGTGACGAAGAAGAAAACAAAAACGAACGAAAATTATGATCATAATGCTAGGATTTATTACTGAACCCCGAGAAGTGATCGTTCGCACCGTGATAAGAGAGCAGCTTCGTCTAATTATGGCTCCAAGATGGGCCCAAAGCGACCCCATTCCACACCCGTTCGCGTACGTTGGTTCAGGTTGCTGAAAAATGGGAACTCTCTCGTACCACTCGGTTTGTTTTCTCGTACGCAATCCTGCCCACGTCATCCACGCCCGCAGTAACTGTCGAGCAGAGTTTTACGAGCATCAATTTTTCGAATCAAGCTTCTTTTACTCTATTTTTTGTTTTGTTTAATTAAATTTCTCTTGTCCCACCCAGGTAGGAAAAAATCGTCGCCCATCGTCGTCTGTGCGGGTGGTGCGATTTGTGTTCTCGAACACAAGGTGCCATTAATTATTCTTATAATTAACATAAATTCATTAAACAAATCAAAAGACGTGGGAGCAGTGAGAAGACGGTGAAGGTGAAAAACAGCAGTACCCAGTCACAGGTTGATACGCATTTCCAGCTTTAAACATCTGGGCGCCGTTGGGCTGCGGGTCAATGGCATGCACGGAGCGTAGGACCCTTTTTCCTGGGACCGGCTGTCAACCGTGAAGCGCGAAAACAAAACAATTCGGAACATTTCTCCTCCCCCCAGAAAACCCAGGTAATTAATGTCCTCTTGTACCCTTTCCACACCACAGCGAAGAATTCGCAGTTTTCACCTTGCTTTCTGCGTGGAAGGAGCGTTGAAAGCTGTGAATGCGAACGGTTGGAAACATTCGTACACATGCCGACTGTCTCATGCCGTCTGGTGTGTGACAATTTTTGACTGCAGTCTTTTTGGCCTTTCCTTGCTGGTATTCTACAGCTGGTGGAAAGAAAATAGCGACCACTAAAACAACATGACTTGATAATTTGTTGTTTTTTTCCTGCTGGCCTGTTGGAACAAGACGTTAGACGCTTGATACAGCTGGTGCTGAAAAGACGTTGCATTTTATCTACCCGTGTCGACACATTTTGTGATTGATAAATTGAAAGCAAACACACGACACACAAGACACAATCGACACAGTCGCAAAGTTTTCAGTGGAGAAATTATTTGCCTTTTTCAATTCATATTGCCACTGTGAGTTTCTGTCGCACGGGCTGCGGGGAAATGACGTAGCTGTTACGAGTTTCGCTCATAATTAACTCGTGGCTTTGCAGCATAAGGAGACGGCAAGATGTGTAGCTCGTGCGATACGCGGTTGCTCGTGGTGATTGATGACGTTTGAATACGGTGTGAAAGGCTGAGCTTTTGTAATTATTCAGGAATAAATTAGAGTTAATGCGAACTGCACGCCATGTCGAGATGACATGCATGTGCGGTGAGCCAGTGAGAAGATGGATTTGTTGCTGTTCAAATCAGCATTATTGGTTAGTAAAGTTTGTGGTTGCCCGAGCAGAGTGAAATATTTTTAAACAATTTAAAATAATTTTTCAATGCAAGGTATCAGCTTTCTCTTGTGTATAAAAAAGAATTATGTGTACTTAACATTCATCCGGAAGGCGATCTGATTCTATTTTCTTTTACCCAAAGCAAGACTAAAAGGCACTTGTCAAGTCACTCAACAACATTTCATAAAGGTGGTAAAAGCTTGAACACAGATTGTTGTTCTAAAACGTAAAATTGATGCTAGGTTGTTGTTGAATTGTTTGTTGATTAATTTATTATGGCAATCTGTTTACAGGGTTTCCCACGGTTTATTGGTCAGTTCCCACGATTTTTTTATCGTATCCCATAGATGTTTGGTTCGTTCCCATAATGTATTGGTATTTTCCGATTGGATTTCAATACAATTAGACCAAAAAAATCTGGGAAACGTCAAAAAAATCGTGGGAACGCACCAAAAAATATGAGAACCCATCAAAAATTGATGGGAATACCAATAAATCGTGGGAAACCATGTATAGGCTGTGAAATAGTAAAAACCTGCTTAAACTTATTATGTTGGATACCTTCAGGCGTTTGGTAACATCCACCAGAGGAGAATATAGCATTTTAGCGTAGTGTGATGTGTAGCAACATGAAACAACAATTGATTACTTGGTCAAACTCTTTTAATGAACAAAAACTGAGACTTAAAATAGGACTGTAGAGCAACTAAAAATGGTTGGCTTAATTTTTCACGGGGAAAATGCGCCTAAAGCTATGCAATTCTCCTTACATTTATTGATAAGTTGCATCGCTTAATGTAATTAAATTGCCTTCCAAAAAGATCCCTTTAAATAATTGGTACAGTTATTGAAAGCGACCAGGTAATCGTTTTATAAATCTAATTTAAACTCCAGTAAGAATGTAGAAACGGTTTAGAAAGTTTGCGCACGCAGAACATTGCTCGAAACAAAACTCATCCAAACCACCTTTCCCGACCCATTGCCAATGCAATGCCAATACCGATCGAAAAGCAAAACTTCATTAAAATTCACTCAACCCGTGATTGAAACTGAATCCGAACAATTCAAACCAAACAGTGGCCCCCCTCTACCCCTCCCTTTGCCGATCGGGGTTTTGCACCTTGCAGTTTGATTCTAATCGCACACGGGGCGATATAGCGCGTTTAAATTTATTTCACTCACGTTTTAAATGTACCCCACACAACGGCAACCGAGCCGAACCGTTCCCGTGGCACCCAAGCTTTCCCTTTGACCAACCCCCCGTTGACGTTTCTCGTTTTGATTTCGAATGCGGAAATGCGGACAAATCCGATTCCCGGGCTTAGACCTAATTCCGCCGTGAACGTGCGGCACACGCCAGTAGGAAGGAGTAGGTACGGGGACCGATTTTCCACACCAACTGTGCCGTCTCTGCCGCAACGAACAACGATGCCTTTTCCTTCAGTGACGGATGGCGAACCAAATAGAAAAAAAGAGAGCGAACAGAGCAATTGATTTTGCATTTGCACCCCTCAGGGGAAGAAAGGTCTCGTCGCTTTTTGTTCTGCACGCAAAAGAATGTTCTCGATCTCGGTGCGCCATGTGTTGCGAAGCCTTTTTCTAAGCCACACCATCGAGTGGAGTGAGAAGCATTTCTAGTGAGGTGAAATGTTATGACTGTGCGATTGCACTTTATCATTTCACTCTGCGAAGGCCCAGAGTGCACGCAGGATCGCAGACACCACCACCATCTCCCACTGCTCGCTTGGCATTGAAACCAACCGCCATCCACACCCCATTGCACACGAATCGGTCCCAGTCGGGTCGGGTTTGGGGTGAAAGAAAAAGCGCATAAAAAGCGCACACTAAACTTTAACGCTCCCGTCAGGTTTCCCCCATTATCCCTTGTAGGCTGCATGCATGTGATGGGGTGCAACACATGCACAAAAGGAACTACCCCGCAAGCGATGCACTAGCGACACGGGCGACAATGGCGTTCGATTCGACGACAATTGCATGGACGTGCTCAGTAGCGCCGCCACACATGCCACACACACACACACACACACACACACACACACACACACACACACACACACACACACACACACACACACACACACACACACACACACACACACACACACACACACACACACACACACACACACACGTCATCGCATTTCCATTCGGCAATAGAGGGAGGGTTTGTGGTTCGGGAGGAAACTCATTGTCAACCACCTTCACACCCCATTCCTTGCAGCCTATTGTGTGCTTTTGTGCGCTTTGCCACTGTGTTACCCGTTACCGGGCTGAATTGAAAATGGCAACCATTCGTGCCACTCTCCCCCTCTACCCCGGAACGGAACAATTGAAGCGAGAAAATGGAAAATTTCGATTAATTGCTTTTCTATGCTGCTGCTGTTGCTGTTGCTCTTTCTGCCAGCTGCAGCCAGATGGACGGCTCTTTTCACAGACACGCTCCGTTCGTGTGTGTGTGTGTGTGTGTGTGCGCGTCTGGGTGTTTCATGTTGTCAAACGATAAATTACGATCGTGTAGACCACAGAGCGCAGGGCACCCGTCCATTTTGTGCCCGGGAGATAGAATGACACAGTGTCAGATAAATAATTAGGTTTGTTTAATTTACCGTCAGTCCCCTTTCCCCCCCCCCCCCCTCTGGGTGTGTGTCTCAGCGTGTGTGTATTGGTTGCATCTCGTACTGCAACACTGCTTCGGTGGTAATTAGCTTTATCAAGCAGAACAATTACAGCGTGTGGCATGCACTTATGTATTTATGTATTGTTCAGTGAATGTCATTGCCATTCCGTTGTTTTTTAACCTTGATTCCCTTCCCCACTAGAATGTTTGCCACATGGGGCAATGTGCCAGTTGAAACTGTTTAGCTCAACGGGGTTCGATTGTGATTGTTTTTGATACATTATGGATACAACATTTATCTTACTTCCCTTGAAAATTAATTATGTAATTCTACTTGCAAAAGCAAATCTAGGACATTGCGAGCTACCTAAGACATGGCATGGCATGGGGTCCAGAAAATTTTGATGAGACGCAGCTGGGATATGTTGGACCGGTTCGCGTACTAAGGTCCATCTGCTAAAATGGTTGTATTGAGTTGTGGCGTCATTGCTTGCCGCTGAGAGGTCAGTGGTCGCAATTTCTGCTTCCTGACGTGTATGCGCATGTTTCGTCAGGTACTTTTTCACTACCAGGCCGGTTGCATCGATCTCCCGGCCAAGCGAACGCAGCGATGTAGTGACTTTTCCCTCGGTCCTAATTTTCAGTATCGTTTGGAACCTCAAGTCACTACTCATCGAACTTTCAGGACTTCTCCAACTTCCACAAACTGCCGCACGCAGTCCGTTTTCATCATGGCGTGGTGCCTTTCTTTGATCGCGACCGCTTCTGATCGAAGTTTCTTCACTTTTTTGGCCATCACGATTAGATTTCAATTGATAGATCCATCAAATTTTGTCTGCTGACTCGTGGGATACTATTATTGAAAGTACAATTAACGTTTCGTTAATACGGGTAAAGATGAACCCATAAAAAATCGTAAAAAGGCAATTTTTCTGAATGCAAACGATGGCCTTGCTTTGCGCCTCAAGGTATGCAATATGGTGGGTTAAAATGACAAGTTACAAGTTGTTGTTTTAAACTCTGATTTTTTAGAAATGAAAGTTGATAGAAATTATTGTTTGAAAATTTTACACCAACAATTAAAAAGAGCAAAGCAGCAAAACTAGCACAATTGAAGCAGCGATGCTAATATATGAATTCTTCAGTAAATTAATGAATATAAAAAATAAAGGACAATCTAGGGACAGCTCCGTTTGCATTTGCAAAAGAAAAGAATATGCTTTTAGTGAAATAATTTAAAATTAAATAATCTTTTCACCTCAAACCAATGGAACTGTTTAAACTGCTGAATGTTATTAAAATTTTTAAAAAATCTTCTTATTAGTTAACGATCGATAATGTTTCATATGTACTGCTGCTGCTAGCATACATTTGTGCTATTTTTCTATAATATGTTTTTATTATTTTCCTTTACTTCACGAGACACCCAGAAAGGACAGCTAATTGTTTACGAAGTTATATCGGCATTACTTCCCTGCCCGTTGCAATGCAATTGCATCAAATGATTGTATATATTTTTAATTATATATGTTCCAACGAATTGTTTGTGTGTTTCCGCCCCCTTTTATTTGCTGCCTCTCGGCACTTCCGCAACCGTGCGTGTGCGCTGGTTTGTTTTTGTTGTGATTCATCCGCACCGGGGGTGATAATTATTCCGAACCCAACCCCTGCTGACACGCTTCACCCAAAAAACATGTGAAAATGTGCGTTGCAATAATGAAATAAAGGGAAAACTATCAACACCTCCACCGAGCGAGTCGTGCGCGGCCCAAGGTCGATTAAATATTACACCCCAACTTACGCGCCACCGGGCGTCTCCATCAGCGGCCCGAAGCCCGGAATTGCTGTGTTTTTCCAAATTGTTTCCGAGCCGATGGAAAAGCGTACGCATTGGCCACGGTCGGCAGTACACGGCGCGGCAACAACAACCCTGGCCAGAAACGAATAATAATAATTTCCAAACCACTAGCCTCCTGCTCCCTGCTTGGTTGTCAACTCCTTTTTCATCATGCTGGCGCGTTTCGCGTAATCATTTCCGCACAGCCAGCCCAACCCGCACTCCCGCCGCACACAGTGGATTGCGGGTGGATTGGATACGGATTGGATTCTGCACTTCCCGGTAGCGCTGGCAAAACAATCAGCCCGTAGAAAATTAAATTAAACACTGCCAAGGAACTCCCTAGCCCTCGTCGCGTCTACTTTGGCAGGCTTCCCTCAAATCATACGTTGCTGCCGCACGGACGCTGACGATGATGATGCTGCGGAAGAAAGTTGGCCGTCCGGCTAAGAGCTGCTGGCTGGCTGGCGGCGTTGGCCTTGCGGTTTCGATGATGCAGATGGCAGGCAAACCTTTCACAACAACCCGTTGCCTCATGGTGCCCAAGTTCTCTCCTCTCCAGAGGGGAGTTTTTCCCATTTTTAGCGGAAGCGTTGACAAAACTGCGGGCAGGACGCACGATTTGTGATTAAGCATAACTTTTCGATTTTACGAGCGTGGAAGTAAGCCATGGAGCCGCAGAAAAAGGGAGGGAAGGGTAAATATTGCGCAAAACAGAAACACAACAAACGCTTTGCTTTTGAAGGTTGGCGGTTCGGTACATTTTAACTCAGCCGTAAGTGGGAAATTGATTGGGCCATTTCATTACTCGTTCACACTGGCGCCATTTTTACATGAATCTGGGCGGTAGCTATTGCGCTTAATGGCGAAATGATTGTGCAATGTTGGTGCAGTTTATGCATTTTATTATAACTTAAGCTAAGCTCGAGGTATTGTCAACTGAAAATAGTACTTTTTCTTCTCAAAAACAGTTGCTTATTTGATTCAAAACTTTATGATAATTGAACTATTCTGAACTATTGACGGCATGTTTGAAGGTTTGTGTTGCAGCTGAGCTGGTCAACAAGGGAGGTGCGCCACTAAAAAACGAAATTCATCAAATTGCTACTGAGGTGTGGGATAGGGAATCGATGCCTTGTGATTGGAATCTCGGCATCATCTACCCCATGTACAAGAAGGGAGATATGTTGAACTACAACAACTACAGGGGTATTACGGTGTTGAATACCGCCTATAAAATATTTTCCCTCACATCGAAGAGATAGTCGGAAACTATCAAAGAGGATTCCGAAACGGAAAATCAACCACTGATCAGATCTTGGAGAAGATGGCTGAATACAGACACGACACATACTATCTCTTCATTGACTTCAAAGTCGCATATGATAGCATAGTCAGGGTGAAACTGTATGACGCTATGAGCTCTATTGGAATCCCGGCCAAACTGATAAGGCTAGTTAGAATGACTATGACCAACGTCACATGCCAGGTGAGGGTGGATGGAAAACTCTCAGGACCTTTTGCTACCACCAAGGGTCTGCGCCAGGGGTAGGGGCTTGCTTGTCTCCTATTCAACTTGGCGCTAGAGAGGGCCATCCGCCACTCCAGGGTAGAGACTTCGGGAACCATCTTCTATAAGTCAACCCAGATCCTGTCATACATTGATGATATATACGTCATTGGTCCTATTTCAAGACGTCATTGGGTCTATTTCAAGTATGGTCTATGTCAAATAAGTGGGCATTGTTATATTCTACCTAAAAGGAAGTTAAAATTCCTGGAAGAATATGGATATTCAGCGGGAAGATTAATTGCTTTCTATTTAATATATTCATCGTTACGCTTTTATGTTTTTCTAATATGTTTCCAAAGAAACTAAAAATATCCGTTTAGCTTTGTATAGCTGGCAAACTATCCTTAACATTCTATCAAATCCTGTTACAGGGTTTCTCACGATTTATTGGTTGGTTCCCATCAATTTTTGGTGGGTTCCCATGTTTGTTTGGTGCGTTCCCACGATTTTTTGGTCGTTTCCCAGAATTTTTTGGTGCAATTGTATTGATGTCCAATCGGAAAATACCAATAAATTATGGGAACGAACCAAAAATCTATGGGATACGACCAAAAAATCGTGAGAACGCACCAAAAAATCATGGGAACTGACCAATAAATCGTGGGAAACCCTGTAAAGCGCCCTTGAAGTAAATTAAATATTCCTAAAATGTCATTTATCTGACTGAGGTATTTGATGTTTGATGCCTACAATCTGATACCTGACTGCTGTTGTAGCCTGTCTTGAACGTTTCTTTAGCATTTGTTTCAGTTTAAAACTAGTGATGGGAAAGGTTTTGGTCTGAATGGATTCTAGCTAGCTTCAAAGTGTTTTGGAAACGAATCACTATCCCGAAACGGAACCCGAGCCGGAATCGAATCCAGAATCTGCTCCGGATTCGTAATCAACTTAGAAATCGGAATCGAGCCTGGAATAGGAATCAAGTCTGAATCAGAATCAGAATCAGCTACGGAATAGGATTCAGTTTTGGTATCTTCAGGAGAATTCGCTCCTGAAACTTCTGGTTCAGAACTGATTCTAATTCCGGAATCAATTCCAATTCTTGAGCTAATTCTGATTCCGGAATCAATTCCAATTCTGGAGGTAATTCTGATTCTAATTCCTCACCCGATTCTGAGTGCGGAATCGGGGTCGGTTCTGAAATTGAAGTCGGCTCCGCAACCGGAATCAGAATCAATTTCATAATCGGAATCGACCCCAGAATTGATTCAGAACAGGGTATCAAAATCGAGTAGTTCCGATTCTAAGCTCCCACCACTATAGAAAACAACTTCGGACACATCAAACAACACACTTGTGCTGACATGTTGGCCATATTGGACCTTCACCTTCCCAGCAATAAGCTACCGAAGATTAAACGGAGCTTTACCATTACAACCCCAAAACCGACAGCCATTCGCTTTAATTCTACCGTGAACCTTTTGTGAACCTTTCCACCGGCTCTGACATCAATTTCTAGCAAAATTAATCACACGAAAGCTTTCTCTCATCCGCCCACACGTAACATACGGCCAAAATCACGGCTTCCTTCGGCCTGCAACCGATACGGGGATAATTTTTCAGCCTCACGCGCCCGTTGACAGCCCGCTGGGAATGCCACGGGTGGGAGGGGGAGGGGGGTTCACGCGTGGTGCACAAATTGTTACAAATTACCGTCCCCTGAGGCGGTGGCAGTAAGAAAACAAAAAGAAAAAAAAGAAGGAAAAGCCCATACAACAGCTCCATTAGATGGGTGAAGAAAAGCTCGTAAACGAAACCCCTCTGTGTACCGAGCGACGAGAGACTGACCGTCTTGGCGTGTGCCGTCCCCGGAATGCTTGATAAGTTTGACCACATCGAGGCCGAGAAGCGACGTCGTTGTCGTTGTCGATGATACGAGCCGGCGTTCAAAGCCGTTTCGATCGTTCGTTGGTCTCACACGGATGGCAGTGTAACGAGCATATAGTAAGGCTTCTTCTCACCATCACCATCACCATCCCAGTGGAGTGGAAACGATGAGATAAAAATCGAAGCAAAACGAAGAAAAAGTATCGAAACAAGGGTCTCAATTATTCATCCTGACAAAAGATTTCGTCATCGAAGCATGTAGTAAAAAGAAGGAAAAAAAAGACAAAGAGCCCACACCCCAACTGGAACCTCCGAAGGGGAGAGTAGTGTAACAGCGAAAAGGCGGGTGAGCATAGATGAAAATAATAAAAAAGACTTGTTGCATTTTTTATACCCCTCCCCCCGACTGGGTGGCACGATATGAATCTTCACCAAGCTGGTGGTGGAACTGGCGGCGATACCCAAGCGCATATCGATGAAAATGACGATAACGTGTGTCGTTCACATGCTGCTTTTTCGCTGCTTTCCTTTTCTTTCCCTTTTTGTTACACGGATGCTGTCGGTGGAGAAAGGATGCTTCTGGCAAAGGGGGGTTGGCGAAAGATGGGTCTTGTAAAAAATGGACCACTTTTGAATTGAAACCATTCGCGTAGAAATGGGGAGCGTTCGCTGGCAACGCCAATGGTTCACGTTCGCGTGCGCGAGGCGGTTCGAGTAGTTTTCCATATCAATGAGCACGGGTTGTAGAATTTATGCTTCTTTTATTCGATTTTCACCCAAGAACATCGGGGCGATCGAGAAGGGTAGAAAGCAATCCGCACTCCAAATGGCGGTGAGTTGGGCAAAGCAATGCGACACAGGGGAATGGAAGAAATGTTTCAATAACACGTTAAAGAGTTGGCGATGAGATCTGCAGCTGGTACATTGTTTGTAGTAAAAGTTTATGATACTTTCTCGCTTCAAATACAGTTTAATAATAAATTGATGGTTGTTTTCTATATTTGATGCAATAATGAAAAAACCTATTGCTCAGCAGCGGTTGATCATACACCTGTCCTCACTTTCCTCTGAATCTTTATCCGGTTGCTATGGATCGCAATCCATGAGAATGGATCGCAATCAACTACGTCTGAATCATTTGCAGCTACGTTTGGATCGTTTTCAGCAACGTTTGGATCGCTCTCAGCTACCTTTGGATTTTACGGTAGCTCGCGTAAATCTCGTTGCGGCGCAAAGTATATTTAGTGACCGCTCGGCGTACCTCACGATTCACATCATAACAAATGATTCGAAAAGCAACAATTTCATATTGTCCTATGTTTGAACCCAATTGGGAACTTGTGTTGAAAACCGATTTTTAAGCAATGAATAACATTTGACAGATTTGTCCGCTTCTACGCATCAGAACAGATTTCCTCCATTCTAAAGATGGAATATCTGGCTATGCCTCGAAACCCTGAACACGACTAAATGACCACGTAGGTCGCTACGCTAAAAAGAAGAAGATTGTGCTGGTTTGTTTGGAAAACTTGGTCTAATAACCAAAAACGTATGAATGGTGATGTAAGCATCATATAAAATACGATAAGATTTTATAATTGAATGCATTAATTGTTTAGTTCTTTCACCAAATAAACGGTGCGCTAAAACGAAATTTGCGCGAGCTACCGTAAAATCCAGATGTAGCTGAGAGCTATCCAAACGTAGCTGAAAACGATTCAGACGTAGTTGCAAACGATTCAGACGTAGTTGATTGCGATCCATTCTCATGGATTGCGATCCATAGCAACCGGATAACGATTCAGAGGAAAGTGAGAACAGGTGTAAATGCAAATTGAGCAAAGCAAGAAGCTAATCTCATCAGATAAACTGTCTGTATTACAGTCTGTAGTGAAAGATAAGTGCGCCTATAAAATTACTGAACTGACATCAGATACAGTTTAAGTTAGCACTATTCTACGCTCTATCTACTCTCTATTCAACACAAATTCTACTTTTTTCTATGCTATTTCCTACGCTAATTCCTACGCTAATTCCTACGCTGAATTCCTTCCCTAATTCCTACACTATTTACTACGCTAATTCCTACTGGAACTGGAATTGTATCAGTTTCATACCCGTAATAGGTCCAAGTATCGTTCCGAACTAAAATCCGGAATAGTTCTTCGAACTGTTCCTAAAAATAAATGACATCAGAAGCTTTTTCTGGATCAGCATGGGATCATGATCGGTTACAGGACCGGCATATGTTCAGTATCTGTTCCAGGTTTTATATGGATTTACTTTCAGTTCCATGACCGGTGTGGGTTCATGATAGGTTTCAGGACCAGTATGGGTTTATGATCAGTTCCAGGGCAGGTTCATGGTAGGTTTCATGTCCGGTGTTGGTTGACGATTGGTTCCAAGCCCAAGCCAAGCCCTAAGGCTTCATGATAGGCACTAGGGCTGTTTTGGGTTCATGATAGTTTCCAGGACCAGTATGAGTTCATGATAGGTTCCAGGACCGGTGTGGGTTAAAGATTAGTTCTTGGACATGTATAACCAATATTATTTCCAGAACCGATTTGGGTTCAGTATCAGTTTCTGAACAGGCATAGGTTCAGTAACCACGTGGAAGACCGGTATTAGGTCATTTGGAGTTCTTGAACCAAAAAAGGTCATGTTTTGGTGTCAGGACCAGTATTGGTTAGATTTTGGTTTTTGGTCCCTTACGGGGTCGTCATTAGTTCTTAATTTTTTTTTAGTTTAGAGACTATTGTTGTCAGTGTACTCTTTCCAGTAAAGGGAATCTTTTCAATTTAGTTTCGTAGCCCTGTAACCTGGCCAAAATGTTCTTAGCTAAGGGATTTTGAACCTACCTATATTTTCCTTTTCTATTTCATGTTTAGCTACGTGCTCACGGTACTTTACTTGCCAAGTATGTCGACCCCTGCTCTAGTCTGCAAACTTCAAAGCTTTATTTTGCGCAAATAAAATATCAATTCGACTCAACCGCATTTCCAATCCATCCTTACGTAGAATCACGGAACCGTCAGGTGATCAAAAATAATTTAAATCATGCTGTACAACAAAAGCTCTTCGCAACATTGATGCTCGTACCATTCTGCTGAACTCCCATTACGACAATCAAGATCGTTTCAACGTTCCTCAAAAAAAGCAACAAAACAAAAAAAATCGAGAGAGAAAAACACTTCCCGGGAACTGGTTCCCGGTGTGACACGGTGGTGGTTTAGAGTTTAGTTCAACTGATGGGAAACTGAAGTAAGAAGAAGAAGAAGTGAACAGTTCCGCGAAAGCGAACAGAATACATTGATTGGCATTAACGCACAATTGCCAAAGGCACCGGGAATAAAGATCCAATTTATGCTACAAGCTGTACAGAGGGCGCTCCACTGCTGTTTAACCCCACTAACCAAACTACATAACCTTACACTCGAACCACTAAAGTGAGACACTAAATTAGGCAAAAAAAATGTAAGCTAAATTTAGACAAACAAAACAAAGCGTTAATCTACCTATCTCTACCCATGTAAGTGTCGTTCTTTGTGCTGCAAACCGATCGACAAATTGCTGCTTTTATGCTAAAGAAAACATGCCAGCACATGGCATACGAGCTTCGTGCACGTGTCGTTTCAATGATTTGTAGAAGCTTCTAGTTAGTTAGTGAATGAAACATCAATCACAACCATGCTATGAATATGATAGCAAAAAAGGCAACACACAAAACTAGAGCCTGTAAATGCAATGCAATCCAAATGTACACAACAAACCAAACCTAAGCTAAAGAAAATCCCATAAACATTGCCTTACACATTTGCCTAAAATCAAAACACAAAGACAAAAGAAAGGAGAAAATTGTCAACAAAAACCACAACAAGTTACATCATTCAATACATCAACGTAAATTATATAGTGAATATATTAACACAAATATCCGCTGATAGGTGAAGTGTGTAACGTATACACGGCAAGCAATGAAAGCGTCTAAGAGAAACTCATCGTTGTCGATTTCAAGCAGAAACAAGTTCCGTACCGGGTAGTTCATGAGTGTGTGTGTGTGTGCGAATTCGTCAAGCATCCTTTCGTGTTTAGTGGCGTTCCGTTAGCACTGAACACACAAGGGTTGCGGGCCGATGCTACCGTAGTAGATATTATCGTTATCATCGAGTGTGAGCATTTTTATGACTATTATTATCATTACTACGATCATTATTGCTGAGCTGTGTAGCAACCGGACCTTGCCCGGTTCGTTATCCACCGCAGGCGCCAGTGTGTGTGTGGGGCAGTGACGGCGGCGTGTTGCCGCTTTAGATATGTAGCCAATGTTAAGCAAAGTTTTTAACGCATGTTTTATAATGGCATTTGTTGAACAATTTCTACCGTTAAAAACGGATGAGCGGGTGTGTGATGATTGTAAATAATGTTCACGCAAAGGGTTACACACCGAACCCTCTAGCCAACAGGAATAAAGGGAGGGATACATGTTTGCTCTATCGTATAGTGCGAGAGAGTAATGATAATGATCATTTGATACGTTGTTACAAATCAAATTGTGATAGTTGTAAATGTGTATTGTGCTTGTTTTATTTATTTTTTAATAAGTAAAAATGTAAAACAAAGTAAAACAGTTCAACTTACCACATGATAGAGAAACAAATGAAAAAACACGCAAAACTAACAACCTTACTCACAGAAAGGAAAAGTAAATCAAATCAAAATCGATTCTTAAATGTACTGCAAACAAAAAACAACATAGTTGTAAATAAAGATTAAAGAAAATAACAGAAAAAAACAGCATACATATGCAACGAACTCTATAGCTGGCTAGCAAAAGCAGAAAACAGAAGCAAAAACCCCGCAATGTATACAAGGAAACGCTAAACCCTAAATGGCACTGTTGTTATGATAATAAAACACAATTACAAAACGCTAAATGCGCGCTGGAAGCTAAACAAACGATCGAAGTCGGTGGATGCTTCAAAAGGGGCAGAAAAATGAGCAACAACGAAAGAAAAAAAAACTACAAGGTAAAAAGGTTTGCGAACAGTCTGAAAATCAAGCGGCAAGCTGCTGGAACTGAAGGATACAATAACTTATGAACAGCAAAACAGAAGGAGGGCGATGAAAGATGATAAGTAAATGGCAAATTATGGCAAAAAAGAAGACAAATGAAGAAGAGTAAAGTAAAACAGAAAATGAGATAAAAGCAACATAAGAGTGGAGAAACGAAAGCGCTGCAAATTAAACCGCTAAAACACCATTTAACATGAGCATAACAGTAACGTTACCCTTAGTAGTAAGTAAAAACGAAAACAAAACAAAAATATGAAAACAAAACAAAAAGACATCAAGAAATTAGCAAAAAACCACCAGCATAAACGTAAGTGTGTGGGGTCCCGAAAGAGTGAGAACAAAAAACAAAAAAACTAAATGAAAAATTCCAACATCACGGAGTCACCCGGTCCTCCGGGATAGGAGCGGCAGAGATAATCGACAAAATAGTAAACTAAAGAACTAAATCGGTTGAATCGGTTTGTATTCTGTAGTGCTACCCCAGGCATTTCGATCGGTCAAAATAGCGTACTGGTTAATAAATGACATTATTTACTTATAACAATGTTGCGTTGCGCGCTTGTCCCGTTTTTTGTTGTAGTTTGACGGGTAAGTATAGAATCAGCGGCAAGTTTTGCACCAAACGGTAACGCGCTACAACACGCGAAAGTAGCAGCAGCAGCAATGATGGCTTAATTATCGACCCAGAGTTGAAGTTTCGCGGTTGGAAATGCCCCGTACTCAACAAAGTACCCCAAGGTAGGTCGCGAGAGACTGCTGAAATACTACTATTTGCCACTGCGGCACTAGAAGCGAGCGGCCGCCCGGAAAGGAAATGGGCAGCGACACCATCGTCAGCACTTTGGCACGTGCAAATCCGTTCTCAAAGGAACGCGCAATGCGCGATTCCCTCCTGCCCGGTTGTGGGTGTCCCTTGTAGCCATTTTTGTGTACACTGGTTTTTCCTTTGCGCCACCAATACATTGCGGTGTTCAGTGTGGCGTGTCCGACAGGCACGTGAACTATTTTTAAAAGCTTCTTTATTTCTGTTTCGTGACAATTATTAATTGCTTCTGTTTTAAATTCCACCACACACTGAACAGAAACGGGTTTCTATTTAGCCGGTTTTTGCAGTGGCAGGAGCCCCAGAGGTCTGGGCCCTGTGTCTTCTTGGCATTGGATTACAAACTACTTAAGCACTTGTGTATTTGTGCGAGAAAGAGAGCTATTCAATAGAACCGGAGCCGGTGCCAGCTAATGACCGGGTTACCGTATTGCCAGTAGTAGAAAAAACTCCACATTCTAGAAGCACAGGGGCGGATCGCTTTCGTGGATTAGAGCGCTTTTAATCCTAGCAGTCACACAAACAGCATAGTAACATTGTTTCGTAAAGCTCTTTCAGGTCCGTTTCAGAAAAAGCTATATAACCCTGCATCGTTTTGCTTGCATTGCTGCACGAAACTCCTTCTTTAGCCTGTGCCTGCGGTAATCAAATCCAAGCGACTGTCGGGGAGGCTTAGTCTTGGAGGTCTTGGTCACTCGCGAAGAATGCGCCCAAGTTCAAACTGCACGTTGCCACCACTGACCACCGAACTCTGGAGGGCTGGAAGAATCCAAGCGGGTCATCCAAGGGCAAAAGCCACATAGCCTAGCTGTCACGATACGACGACTGTCCAAACGCTACGAAATGCTGTTAGTAGGTTTGGTGCTTTTTTTTTTGAAGTCCCAACCCGTGGTTTAGTGAAACCAAAAACGCTGCCAAAACGGGGTTTGAGATTGAAAGGAGCACTGGAAAGAAATAGAACACTGGGCTAAAGGGACATACACACACACACACATGAGAGGCTGGTTGAAAACCCGGAAAGGAAGGAAGGATTTATGTTTGCCACGTGCAACTACTGCTGCCTTTTACTTGGACGAAGGGGAATGGACAGAGCTGTGTGTGTCTATGTGTGTGTGTGCGGCCATGGCGGGTGTTGAAGTTGGATGGCAAAATAAAATGACACTTCCTGGCGCCGTTCGTCTTTTCGCGTATGCACCACAGCAGAACCGTTTCTCTTTGTGCGGTTATTAAAACACGGCAACGGAATAGTTTGTGGCTTTTGGAAAGTGTGGAATTTTTTTTTTCTGTTGTAACTGATTTTTATGTACAAAGGAGGTTCTTTTTTAAATTGTTTAATGATACGTAGGACAGGGCCATTTTCCAAAAAAAAATTGCTTTAAGAAATAAATATTCTCAGTTCATCTGTTACTATTTACACACACTTTGCACACTAAGCGACACAGTGGCTTATTATTCCATACTTAAAACGCCGTTAGAAAGTATCACCTTATGTCACAAACAATCTCATAAAATAAGTAAAATGTACCAGGTAGCAAATGAAAGTCTGGAGGTAAGTACAGTAGCGGATCTAACGGTTGGCGGACTAGGCGGTCGCCTGGGGCCCCGCCGATTTAGGGGCATCGTAGATCGCCATTTTATAGTATGCCGTATGGACAGAGTACTATAAATAAAGACATGAGTAAATGAAAAAAAAAGCAAAAATAAGCAAAGAATGCAACTGTTCAAATAAATGTTATGTCATTCCTAATTCATTCCGATTGGAACGTTCTAGTTTCCAGTTGGAAATGTGTTGTGTACAATAAGTCCCACAGAATCCACATCCCTCAGCTATTCAGAACCTATTCAGTTACTTTGCGTTGCATTCAAACACTTCCAAACTCTTTGTTCCATGTCTTGAACATGCAATTGCACTGTTTGCACGGGCGGTTAATTTAAACCCTCCCATTCACTTGAGCCGTTAAAAGCACTGCAAAGTACTTTCCGTCAGGGCACACGAGGATTTAAAACTCCACCACGAGACGAGGAATTAGGTTGCACTTTCAACTTTGCTGATCGCATTTTACATGATGCATGCAGCACACGAAAGTGCAGTTTCTCGCAAATGCTAATAAATAAATTCCCCCAAGCGTGCAGTGAAAGGTTCTAAATTCTTCCCATATTTTGTTGTAACTATTGTTGTTGTGGCACTGTAATAAATGCTAAAACTCCATTACATGCACCGCACCCCGAAAGGATGACACTGAAGCTCCCGGGGAGAGGAAGGAATGGTACGGGTGGCGTTGTAAAAACCGATCAATTTCATCGGTGCGGCGGGCAAGCATATGGTTGTAACACGCATGGTTACCCGCTGCGGGCAGTCCTTGAATGTGGAACTTCAACTGCAATAGAAGAATGAGAAAAACCACACAATTTACATACCAGCAGCAGCACCAGCAGCAGGGTGCTTTGCCATGGGTGTGTTGCCATGCTCCAAGTGTGCACTCGATACACACCGGTCAACCGGACGGGAAGTGCAATCACCAGTAGCCATGCAAATGGAAAACACACCGGTAGTAAGGTGGTAACGCACCACGTTGCCATCGTTTTCCATGCGCCTCTTTCAAGTGCATTTGTACAGAGGTAGCGCAGTAGCAGAAACTACTATTTGCAGTCAATTTATTATTTATTCAGACGGAATGTGATCTGCAGGTGTGCAAGAGCGATTGCCAGACGATACACCTTCCATGGCGTAACAGCGAACGTTGTGAGGGCGGTGGCTCGATTCTCATTAGTCGCTTCACAGACGCACCCCAAGCGGCGTGCCATCAGCGTCAGCAGTTAGACAGACGCCGGTAAAAGTTGTAAATTCGTTACCGAGCCTTGGAGAGAAAAAAAAACAACCGCACCAGAGAGATGGGCAGCGTTATGTGTTTGCTGCGCTTGATGAGCACATTGCTTGTGGTGCTGTCCATCGTGGGTAAGAAGGTCAGTGCTGCTCCACAAGTAACTGAAGCACCTGGTAATGTCGGCAGCACTTACTCTCCGATGGCTGACATTGGCCGGTTGGCTACTGGGGCCACCAGACTGTTTGGACAGTTTTGGAACACGGGGACGCGCTTTGGGACAGAGTTGTCCCGCCGGACGTTTGATTTTTTCCGAGTGAAATAGTGACAATGACTGGGTCGAAGCAGTGATGGATGAATTCTTAATTCAAAACTATCTTTAAATAAATCAATCTTCAAAATGCAAAAAATGCTTTTTCTAGTGTTATTGGGGTGTAAATATCACATTTTGTCTTATACATAGGCTTATCTACATGATCTCCAGCAAGAAATGATTATCCATAGTTGTGACATAATGTTCTTTATCATACAACTTGCTTTGGGGATGTCAGAATGTATTCTGTAAGGAATGACAGATATCAGTAAAATTTATGAACAAAAAAAACCTGAACAATGTCAACTAACCTTGCGACATTCATATCGATTTTCCCTTAATGATGAAAGCATCTTTTTGTTATTTTATTAGAAAAACAATGGACTTATAGAAGACGATGACCGTGATCTAGTAGAGAAGTTCTGCTAGACACAATTGTTTCTCTGGATAACGTTTTACGCAGCGATATCTTCATGGACATCTAGAGCAGCAATCGAACTTCTTAGACCCTCTAACTCATGTATCGCACACTGATATTTACGAGGAAAGTATTATTCTAGCAGAGATGCCGCTAGCCACGATATCTTGGATATTTAAATACATGGCTGATGTGGCCATGTGATTCCTGATGTCCTGATAAGTGGATGCAGTTGTCCATCAAAGAACACGTTCAAAAGGAATAGAAAAAAAGAGAGGTTATATGTTGCCGAATATGAGTCAAATAAAGTCCACGAACAACGTTCTTCAAGTTTTTTGCAGGTTTTTTTTTAATAAAAAATCGTGAACCAGCAAAAACTGGTACAGATGGAATGAAAATAAATTCCTCCCGTTATTGCCATCAATTCTACATATCTTATCTACCACCATTTTTGAGAAGATTTCAAGATTTGGGTACAAGAATGGACAGGTCTTGCATGAAATTGCACTACGAAGATACCCATTAAGAGAAGATTAATGATCAATGTGACGTTGTCATGTAGGAAACTGAACTCAGTAACTCCTACCTTTAAAAAAAAACTGTTCCTAATCTCTAACACTTTGGCCTTATAGCCTATACTTTCAGTTTGTAAAGCACTAAATATGAATAGATAAATCTTATAGTTCAGAACACAGTAACGATCTGAATAGATGGAGAGAGAGAAAACTACTGTTATAATGAACCCGTACGTGTGCACTTATTCCTTTCTGTCCACATTCTGCGAGTTGATGTCTAATAAACTACGCTTGCAATTAACTAATGATACGGTTGCTGGTTGCCACACCGTTAAGCGCGTGATCTTTATAACGCAATATTTAAATAAACTTTGATCTAAAGGAATGCCATCCGATATCGTGTCTATATGCACAGATGCGCTATTGGCACTTGTCTCGCCATATCGCAACAATCAACGACTCTCAACTAGCTCTATAAAACGAACCGTTTTCCAGCTCGAACCCAAACATTAGTTGTTACAGATCAGGTCAGATCAAGTTATTACGTACCTGTTTTAACATGAAGTTCCTTACAATCGCGCTACTGGTGTGCCTGCTTTCCGTCGTGTGTTGCGAAGAAGCCAGTACAGCAGCAGAGAAGGAGCAGGCGACTACCGAAGCTTCCGACTCGGAGGAAGCCGCCGAAAAGCCGGACGTGGAAAAGGACGACAGCCCGAAGGACAAGCCAGACATCGACCCGGTCGACTTTCTTGTGGATGTGATCAAAAACGGGATGAAACGTGTTTCCGGCTTCCGCGATGCGATCAGCGTGTTGCCCTTCTCGTTTTCTGGCTGAATTTTCGGATTCTTCTTGCAAAAATCAGGAACAAAGCATGAAAAATACAAGCTGCTTCTCAGCGTGAATACTTGACAGTGGATGTTTGTTTGTTTTTTTTTTTATGTTGCTGTTGTTTTGCTTTCCATTCTGTTTTATAATTTAAACGCCCTAGTAGGACAGATTTGATGATCATACGAAAAAACTAGACACAAAAAACATACTGAGTGCGCGAGTTACATACATACATACACAAACCCACACGCACACCTTGAACGATATTTTGATAAACTGCACCACTTTTCAGTGTGTGCTGTGTGCGGGTTTTCTTGCTTTTTTCTGCAAAATTAATTACTCCTTATGTACTGGGCTCGGGAGGGGGAGGCGTGTGCCAAAACCAAAGAGAGCGAAAACACTTGGCATATCCGAAAAAGGGATTGGGGTTTCTTCCTCCTCCATTTCGGAAATGCAACTTGTGCACATTAGCTAAAGGGCGCGGTTTTGATATTGCGCGCTGAAATATATCTAAACAATTAAGTGATTTAAAAAAAACACTACACTGCATTACACGAAAGAAAATCCCACTCACGACGCACACAACACACACTCACACGCACCGTTCTTCTTTGCTATCGCTGGCCGGGATAGCCGGAAAATTAAATAAATACTTTTTGCGCCTCTCTGCTCGCAGTGCACATTCTACTCGATCACCTTATCACCTGCTGTTAGCTTCAACTGTTCTGTCGTTCCCGCCTGAGCATGAGACAGAGAGCGAGGAAGGAAAATAATGCTACCCTAATCTGTACTAAACTGACGATACTATGTTAGTACGCTTGCCAACGATCCATTTTGCTAACTGTTCCCATTAAACCTAGCCGGGATGGAGATAGTAAGTGAGGAATGAATGAGCCTATTCATAATAATGAATTTGCACAATGTAGAGGGCATCGTGTAATGTTCTTTTCCCTCGTCTGTTCAAGATTCCTCCCAAAACAGAATCAGAAGTCGAGAGAGAGAGAGAGCAAAACTAAATTCGATCGTCTTCGATCGCTACCCGAAAAAGGTCGTCAAATCGGTTTGAGATCTCGGTTCACGTCTTTCATTGTGGAGCCTGCAGAGGAAAAGCATACATCTCCGTGGGTTATAAAGATTATCGCACTACTCTCTACAGCTAACAAGTACGAAGAAGGAACAAATAGATTGTGTATGAGTGAGTGTGTTTGTGTTGTTGGATGTGTGTGTGTGTGTTGGCTATCCTAGCATTTTGTAAATTATTCCGCTCGCTTAAATCACTAAACCGAATCAGTCCGGAAACTGTTGCCATATACACGTATATATAAGTATAAAAAAACGCACAAACTAAGCATATATAAGATCACGATCGACCGGTTACGCGCGCCCGGTTCGGCAGAGTTTGCTAAAATTGTTTGTTTAAAAATCAGTACGATCAAAGGTGCGGAATACTTTTTGCTTATTTTTAACTGTCCCATCTGTATGCATTTAATGGCCCATCTCTACTAAACTAGACTTGTCTTGTATTCCACTAACCTGTCAATACGCTACGGGATCAGTGCGAACGCCTAACAATGGTCCTGCGTGCAAACGGTACGTAGACTAGCCCCGATGGATATATTTTTCCTACTTCGCACTGGAAGTGTTCGAACCTTCCCTTTGCCTAACTGTACTGCACGCAGTGCTACTTTCTACCTAGCTCTAACTAGTAATACAAGAGAGTGAGAGAGCACCGTTCCATTCCGCAGTCTCGTAGTAACC
Source organism: Anopheles arabiensis (assembly GCF_016920715.1). Lineage (NCBI taxonomy): Eukaryota > Metazoa > Arthropoda > Insecta > Diptera > Culicidae > Anopheles > Anopheles arabiensis. The sequence continues at coordinate 92,924,355 of NC_053517.1, forward strand.
CAAAGTCAAACCCAAATGTTGTTGAACCGAGCAAACGTGTGTCCTTAGCTGTTTTGACTAAAGCAACAAAACAAATGGCAGCATGTCGTTGCGCGCCCTAAGCGGCGTTGGTTCGATCTCTTTGTATCTGTATATGTGTGTGTGTAAGTGTCTATGTCTGTGAGGTGTTTTAAGTAGCTTAAAGAGAGTATCTTTTCACAAAAGGTTACCATATAGTATATGTAATGTATACCGTACGCAATAGAAAAGATAGCCTTCCGGTCCGGTCCCGTATGTGTATGAGATAGCCCGAACGATGGAATAAGAAGTAGAAAATGTGCACCGTCGTAAAATGGCTCTATCCTCTTTCTTTTTTTCCGTACATCCTTTCTGTGCCCAAAACGAGAACGATCGATCGATAATAGCAATGTACTTTATAACACGCATTTACACACCAGCCTGAGGTCCTCGCTACTGTTCGCCTTCTGCTGCATCACCATCTTCTTCTTGCCCTTTTTAAACACTTTTTTCCATTTCCGCTTACATGACTCTTTCACAAAATTGACAACACTGCTATACACATTAACAGCCGCTCATCAGCGTGTAATGCTTCTGCTGACTATCGTATCTCTCCACTGCTGCAGAACCACACTCTCTCAACAAGCACCGTGTTGTGGTGGCCGCCATACAACCGCGCGTTTGAATTTCATACTAAATTTTCACACAATAGTGTGCGCTTATTTATGCTACCGCACCATGTGGGTTTCGGGACTGCTACCTGGCTATGGGAAGCAAATGGTTTTAAAAGCAATACTGCTAGCTGCTTTCCGCTCTACACGCGAGCGAGCATTAATACATGTTTATATTTCTCTCTTTGCTTGCCTAGCAATGGATATGGGGCAGTGTGTTTCATGCAAAAAAGAGACACACACACATACATACACTAGTGTCATTTGTCTAAGCATCCCTACAGCAAAAGCACTGCGAAAGGTAGCTTACGACGCTGTGGGCCGTAACCCGCTGGTACAAAAGTTTCGTTTCCTATTCCTGCCGTGCGTTTAAAATCGATTGTTGATAAGTCTACTGTTTCCCATCCCTTTTAGCCAAAGGGAGGAAAGAGAGTTCAGATGGCAGTAGCGTTTGAGGAGGGGGCTTGAAGCTTCTCCGTGCATCGGCATGATTGATGGCGATGAATTTGGATGAAGCTAATACACACTACGCTGCAGGGGGAGGAAGAGGAGCTTAACTGCATGATCATGGTACCAAACTTGGGCGCAAATAAACATGCTGCCCATTGCGGAAACAATTCTAACACGCACGCATTCTTCTATGACGGTGACGATGATGACTGAAATGCTGCTGCAGCGATACACTTGCACACTTTTCGCTATTTTTTTAATCGTTTTTCCCTTCGTGCGACTGCTATTTACATACCACAAACATTCCCACACACACACACATACACACACCTATGCACCTCACCACACACACCTACACACGGCCCCCTGTATCCAAATTACACAGCTGAATGTGCGGATGGTGTGTGAATCGAATCGAATAATACTAAAATCGTCAATAACCATCGATCAACACTCATTGTTTTTCTCTTGCCCACCGTCCGAAGAAGGAGAGGGAAGGAAGGGGAGGAAGGGTCCTGCCCAGCCGAAAATATCACATGCCACAGGGTCTGCCCCTCGCACTCATGCGTACGTCGTCCCCAGCCGTCCTTACTTTGCCGCGATCGTGGCCGCACTGGTGGTTTCGTGCATTTCACCATCGCCGCCGCCTCCACCATTGCTGGCATTATTGCTACCACCGTCCAGATGGTACGCGCCACCGTGCTGATGGGTACGGTGGTTAGCTAAACCGTGCGACGGCAAAGCATCCGGCATGTTGTCCTGCAGCTTGGCCTCGGTTGGCCCGGTCGACGCGGCCCCGGTAGCTGCCGGCGTGGCCGGTGCGGAGGTAGGGGAAGAAAGCCCAGCCGGTAGCACACTGGCCACCACCACCGGGGCGGGAGGTTGTTTGGTTGGTGTGGTGGACGGGTCCTTCTTGCTGGAGGCGGTGTCCGACGCCGCCGCTGCCGTCGACGATTTGTTGCGGCGGAAAAAGTTAAGCCCACTCTTTTTGCTGCCCGTTTTGGCCGCCTTCGGGGTGGGCGGTTCGGGCGCACCCTGCGCACTGTCACTGGTCGGGGTGGAAGACGCGGGAGCGGCCGGTTCGCTGCCACCATTCACCGTCGGTTTCTCGCCTGCCTGGCTGCCGGCGCTTAGCTGTGCGTTGTTGGCAGTGTTGTTGTTAGCACCACTGCTACTATTGCTGTTAGTAGTAGTGCTGCTGCTGCTGCTGCTGCTGCTAGAGCTGCTTTTCGACGAGCGAAACATAGGAAAAAAGGTGTGCCCCGAGGAGCTTTTCGTCGGTTCTTTTGCAGGCACCGGCGCGGGCGTTGCGCTGGCTGCGGCCGACGTCGAGGGATTCGTCGGTGACGTTTGTGGCACGGTTGGAGTAGATGAAGAGTTAGAAGACGAGGTCAGTGTGGAGTTCGCGTTACCGTCCGCGTTAGGCAGTGTCGTTCCGTTGCTACCGTTGCTCGCCGACAGTCGCAGGCTTTCCGCTTCCTTCGAGAGAAACTCGTCCAGCATGGCGTAGCAACTGGATCCGTTCAGCGGCGAGCCATCGGTTCCGTTAGCACCGTCCGTAGCGGAAAGCGTTGAGATCGGTTCAATACTGGTCAGTATGGAGGAGTTGCTGTGGTTGTTGTGAGTAATTGCACTTTGTTGTTGTTGTTGTTGTTGATGATAAGGGTAATGATGCTGCTGCTGCTGCTGCTGCTGGCCAGCTGATAATGGAAAACGGCCCTGCTGGTCGGGTGTGTTTGGAAGCTGATCGTACTGTTGCTGATATTGCAGCTGCTGCTGCTGGTGGTGATGTTGCTGTATCGTCTGCTCGTAGCTCGGTGCACTGTCCGGGCCGAACTCGGTGTACACGACTAGATTCTCGGGCGGCCCGTTGTCCGAGCGGCCCTTATCGCGGCACGCCTGCACCGCACTCCACACGTCTTTCAGCTCGCCGGACAGGTCGCGGTCCTTGAGTATTTCAGGTTTTCTAAAATGGGAATTGAATTGAAAAGAATTCATTATTGAATGCAGATTATTAGAAGTAATTTCAATAAAAATGGCAAATTTTTGTTGACAATTTAGTAGCTTTTAATAAATTATTAAGCGTGGAAATGGCAGGGCGCTGGTTCGCAATTCCAAGAAGTCTAAATCTTCCGAAGGCTTACACTTCTTAGTTCAGTGAACGCTTGAGCGACCTGCTATCGGTCCTGGAACTGGATCTATACCGATCCTGGAAATGGTTGAAAAGCAAAAGCGATCATGAAATTGATCACGAATATTCCCCGAACTCAGGAGCCAATCGCACATCTGTACAGGTCCCGGAACCGATCGTTAAGTTACAGACGTTGCCACTAAATTTTGGCTCTAACGCACCTATTTTTGTCTTTAATTCACCTATTTTTGACAGCGTGTCACTATTATCGCCGCTAAGACATACATTTTTGAAAGTGCGTATCAATTTGTGTCTCTAAGGCATCAATTTTTGACTGTGAGTCAATTGTTTTACTTACAAAATTTAACCTAATGTATGAAACGGTATGTTCCAAAATTATTTAATTTGGAAGGAATGAAAGGAATTAATAATATCATTGATAGAATTTAAATTTGAACTATTTTTATGACAATTTTGTAACTTTTAATGGAGTGTAAAACGTTGGCATGTATTTCCAGGTAAAAACAATGGCTTTAGACTTCATTAAATTTATTTCTTTTTTTTACGAAAAACAATTAAATTACACGGTTTTAATTGTGTTTTTGTTAAGTAAAATTACAGTTGTCATTAATTAGCTCAAATGTCTTTGCATAGCTTCAAATGTCTTTTTTTTTAGATTCCTAAAAGAATGAAAAAATGTTGACTTACAGACAAAAATATGAGCGTTAGAGTCAATAATTGATGCTTTAGAGGCAAAAATTGATGAACTAGATCAAAAATTAATACACTCTGCCAAACATTGGTGCCTTAAGGATGCTTTAGACCTTGCTTGAAAGTGAACGTGAAATTTTCATTGAATATTTATCAGAATATGGCTTACCGCACACCAAAAGAAAGGATATTCAATTGAAATAAAGAATTAAATACATTTCCTTGCAATTCCCCGTTGACCAATTTTTTTTTTCACCGTGAATAAAGCGGGGAATCACAAAGAAATGCATTTAATTTATTAATTAAATAATTTTTTTATAATCAAGATAGTTGGGAAATTGAATATCCTTTCTCTTGGTGTACGATGAACCATATTCGGATAAAAATTTATTGAAATGTAGCAGAAACCCCCAAAATTTCACGTTCAATTTCGATGGGACTCTAACATGGGCTTCAGAGGCAAATTTTGGCGGCAACGACTGTATCTTGATCCTGAAACCGAATTTTAACTAAACCTGCTCGCAAAAGTCTAACTCAACCATGTCCCGGTCATAATTCTGATTTCTTCTAGGTGTCTGCTACATAACTTATTGTACAAATCAAGTAAACTTTGTACAATTTGTATACTGATGAACGATAATAAAGACAAATACAACATTAGGTCCTGGCCATCCAAACTTTATAGTAAATAGAAAAAAAGGCTAGATGTACCTCAAATTCTATTATCTTTCTGCAAATGTTAACTTCAACAGTTAAAGCAACCGTTTTCATTACAGAAAAATATCAACAAAATGTGGTCCACTGGAAGAACCACTCGATTATCTAAGCAATGGAAAGCTTCCTGCTCTTTCATAACTAAAAGCGCAAAAGGTTCTCGAAACATTCCACTCCAGAAGTGCAGCCATAAAAAGATGACTGCTCATACACTACTCCCACCTTCCTTCTCTCCATCCCACACTACATCCACAAGCTGCAAGGCACGTGGGTGGTGGTGCTCCACTACTCACCTCGACAGATGCAAAGAAGGATTCATGGCTTCCACAAACTCGCACATCAAATCGACCAGATTCATTCGTTCCTAAAATAAACAAAAAAGAAAGGAAGAGATGTACCAAACCACAATGAGTCTCGGTGGCGTCGTCGTCGTTGCACATAAAAGCCGGCAGCGGCGTGCTGTTTGCTTTATGCGATATGTATATTTACCGGTGTGTCGGGGCATTTACGACCGGCCTTTTTCAGCACCTCCGGGCTGGCCATTACGGCGTAGACGAGCGGTGGCGCTTTCGGGCTGCCGGGTGGAATCTGCGAATTAAAATACAAAAAAGAAGAACAATAAGTGTCGAGTAAGAAGAAAGCCACAAGAGCGGCACACTTTCAGCGTACGAGCGCAACAACAGAAGTGCCGATCGGTGTGTGTGTGTATTTTTTTTTTTGGTTCATTTCTTTCCCTCGGGGCACGGGAAAGGCAACATGATGTCCCTTGCGGCGTGGCCCGAAAGCAGACAGCGCACAGCACACCGGTCGGTCAGTACATCTCGAGCTTTCAACAACGTTGCGGTTGCTCCCTCTCATGCTGTTCCCCCAAAAAAGTCCACCAAAGCATAAGCATCATAACTTTACACAGCATTAAATTTCACTTTTATCTACCTCGATCTGTTTTCCCTACCGTGGGGAGTGCTCTCGCTTCTTCATTTTACTCGCAAAAGTGTCTTGCTGCTTCTTTTGTCTCTAATAAAACATCCAACTGGGTCGGCTTTCCACTGTTCAACCTGCCTTCCCGCGGTTCACTTCCAGATTGTGTGTCATTTTCATTTCATTTTCCTCATTTCTCCATACTGCACACACTCACACACACGCACATTACTTTCTTACCGGCTGCGCACGGCCGTTTATTCAATTTTCAGTTGGCTACTTCCACACCCCGCCACCGGTTTGGTCTGGTGGCCACCTTTGCATGACCAATTGTTGCGCTCTTTTGTAGCGTGGTGGGGGTCTCTTTTTTTTCTTTTCATTTCCTCACGAGCATAATTACAAAGATACAATTTGGCACCCACTCAGTGGCAGAAAGAAGACTCGAATCAGTTCCAGTACAGCTTGCTTTTTCGACCACCGCGTTTGTTCGGTCGCGTTTGATTTTCTTCGGTTCGTTCGTTGGACTTCGAACGGAATTGACGGATACAATGACGCACTGAGGGGGATTATCATGGTGGCGCCCTACAACGGGTGGTAATTTCTTTGTTTGTAAACTAATTTACAAATTACACAAAACATTCAATTATGTTATTTGGAAATTGGAAAAGGTAATTAGAATGCATTATGCAAAGCTTAACAAAAACAGAAGGATTTAAATTAAAAAAAAGCACAATTTCCCAGAAGCGACCAGTTAATCTATACTGAATATGTAAATATATGTATCATTTGTCGATTTTTATGTTAATAGCAGACACTTTTAATTTAAATATCATAATAAACCCCCTTTTTTGCCAAACATCAAAAGTAATTAGAATGTTTAGAGAAAGAAAAAAAAAAACCGCGGAAGCTTCAATCAGCAGCAGTAATTAAAATTTCGATTCAACACTTTTCCTTCTCCTGCTCCTCCTCCTCCTCTTCGCGATTCGTGTCCGGTGTGAGTGGTGTTCGCGTCTTAATGCGATGCGTCCTACTCTCTAATTCATCCGTGTCCATGCTAAATGGTGGCTCGAGAAAGTTTTATATCGACGTGCCGTTGTTGTTGAGGCGCAAAACTTCCTGCGAAACAGCACACGAAATCAACTATCTACGTTCGATTAAACTTTTTCCACTTGCTGTCTCGCTGTTGGTGGCGTTCTGCGTCGTTTTTTTTTATTCGCCATTGCATTTCATAATTAACTTGATGTACCAGCCACGCTTTATGTAACTAAGCGTTCGGTGCGAAATTACCTTTTACTCACTCACACACTGTAGGGTGTGGTGTTTGGTAAGAAAAAAAAATCGAAATTCATCATTAGTACAGCTCGATACGCTTTTACTTGCAGCATCTGCAGCGTATTAGCGCAGCCAACGACAAAGAAGATCTTTGTTGCAAGATGCTCGCGTAACCTAACAGGGCGCGTTCGTTGATTGTCTAGGTCAGGGGTTGGCAAGTTTGTTAACGTTTGAATATAGTGCTGAGTTTATTCAATTCTTTTTACACGCAATTGCAACGTGAAAATTGCACGGTTCAAATTGCAAGCTTTCAAATTCAATTTATTCCACACTGCATTTAATATTGGTAGAAAATATAAGAAATGCTCCTGTTTTAAAAGAGCTGCCTGCCTCTAAGCTGATCTGGCGAATGGATGGAAAATGGAAAATGGGAATAATATGATAATCAATTAGTGTTGTTACCAGTGCTGCAAAATGTCTCTGTCTACATCATAAAAAAATCTGACTGAAATAAAGTCTATGTCAGCGTCACATACTCAATTCAGAGGTGATACTCAAAACGATTGGTGTAACCAATGCATGCTTCGTGACATTTTTGCGACCAACGCTTGGTCAGACACTATGTCATGACTTTTTTTTTACTATGACAGTTCTGCAAAATGTCACTGACATAGGCATAAAATAAAATAATGTCAGCGTCAATAGCTCTACTGTGATGATTCAGAGGTGAGACTCAAACAATTGTTGCGACCATCACATGCTTGGTGACAGATATGTGCAAACAACTCTTGGTCAGTCACTTGGTCGCGACATTTTCAGTCAGTGATCATCCCGATAGTCATGGGAGATATGCGGTGCGTGCGAAATCCGAAAGACCATCAAACCAAACAGAGCGGGAAAGCATGCTCTTTTTGCTGGTTCGTCAAGTATATTGCAAGAATGTCGTGAATATCACCGACAGAAAATGTCATGGCCAAGTGAGTGATCAAGAGTTGGGTGCTAAAAAAATCCCATCAATAATGTGATAGAATCACCAACTGTTAGAGTCTAACCACTGAGCATCTCAGTTATGTACGTGAGCTGATTTGAGCTTCATTTAAGTCATGGGTGTTGATGATAGAAACAGTGGCAGAAAAAGTCATGACAATGCTTGTGGTGATTATGCAAGCTTAGCTTGCGAGTCAGAGTATCGCGGTTGACTCAAGCACTCGCATGTCGTGTTCGGCATGTCATGACGTACTTTCAATGAGTATCAGCAATGAGCATCAAGCTACCACGGATATGTTATTTGTTTTTATTGGTGAATATCTCGTGATACTCATGATATTTTGCAGCACTGGTCGAAACTTAGAATTAATATAACGTCGAACTGTAGCACACTAATACTCTCGTTGTCACCTATTTTTGTCTTTAAGGCCCCAATCTTGACTGTAAGTCAATGACTCTATTTACAAAGTTTAACTTAATATCTGAAAATGTGTGTTCCAAAATTACTGAATTTAAGTTAAGTAGTACATAATTTCGTTTATAGAATTTAATATATAACAATTGTTAATTCAATTTGGCGGCAACGGCTTTAATTGCTTTAACTTAAGGAATGCTCCTTTATAGACAATTCGAAAATAGATTTTCTTTTAATAGCACGAATAACCCATAAATCAAAATTACTTTAAAAATAACCTTGATTGGCAATGTCTTACGAGTAAGAAAATACTTCAGCTTTGCCAAAAATATACAAAATGTTACAAATAACCACCAAGGAAGCAAAAACTAGTAAAAAAATGCTTCCCAAAGTTTACTTAAATGGCATTAAAGCTTGCCCTACTGTCCCGCTTAAAGCCAGCGCGTGCCGACCACTGCACCAACCGGCAACAAAACCCACGTGTGACGTCGTGCGCGCTGCTTCCTTCCGGGGTATTCCCTCTTACCCATTGGCGCACTGATTTCTCCACTTCTTTGTCCATCCCAATGCCAAAGTGCTTTTTTGTTGTTGTTGGTTTCGTTGTTCCACCGAAATGATGCTCATAAATCAATACACACACACACACTCGTCGTCCCGCTTTCCACTCCGCTTTCCACAGGCTTACCTTGCCCACTTTCATACCCCCGTACAGTGGTATCGGTGCGTCCGGATTGTCCGGGTTGGCGATACGCGTCCAGCTGAGCACGTTGATGAACACCTCCTTCCCGTCCAGCGTCCGCTCCTTGATGCACATGTGCGGCTGGGGCGGATTCTTGAACGTTCTCGAGGCGCGCGATCGCCGATGGGGGAAATTGTTCGGTATGCCATCGATGGTCAGATCCTGCTGCTGCTGCTGTTGCTGTTGATGGTTTGGTTGTTGGTTTTGCATACCACCACCACCGCCAGCACCGCCCCCGATGTAATTCTGGTACTCGACCGGATGATGGTTCGGACCGTTCTGCAGCGGAAAGTCGTGCTTGGGCGAGCCGTTCTGCCGGATTGCGGTCCCGAAATCCGGCGCTGCATTCATCGTGCCCGGGTAAACCAGCCTGACCGGGTTGTGGTGTGGTGGAAGGAATAAAGGACGGGAGAGAGGAAGGGCGACTGGGAACAATCAAACTAGCACACTCGAGCTCGCACCACACGCGGACTAGCACCACACATAGAATCGATATAGCACGCGGAGGAGCGTCCTCACCCGGGGGGTCACCTTTTTAGCGTTTCGGTTGCTCGGTTGGGCTGGCACATTCGCAATAAAAACGCACACCAACTCGATTCGTGCGAGCTTTTTGCACACCCACTACACTGGCGCGTGGATTTGCTTTATCGATAAGTTTAGGGCACCACACGGCCGATGTCTTCTTCTATGCCACGCGCGCTGTACAAGACCACCGCCAGCAGCGCACTATGAGTGAACTGAAACTGCGGGTTTTCTTTTCCGCTGACTCCCAGACACACAAAAGACAAGTAAGCTGGTCCTCCCTGTGCTGGTACAAACACAAACACACACACACACACACACACACTCACACGGCTTCACACACAAAGGATGCAACGGTGGTATGCCCCGTGCAACAAAGAATCTGCAATCTAGAATGCACCGGCGCGCGGCTGCCACGACGGACGATGGAAAGGAGTGGAAGAACAAGAGTTTCGCGACACCAGCACCGCCCCACCAGCACCAGACAGCAGTCTCGCTCACCACATCACCACATCAGCCTGTGCCCGCACACTTTCACACTCTCTGGCCAGCGCACCACACCACGTGTGCATCTTATGCCCTCAAACCCCCGACTGCGCGGTTTTGTCCCCTCCTAACGCGCCACTTCTGTCTGTGTCTGTGTCTGCTGGCGAATGTGTAAGGATGTAAACTCTTCTTAGCGGTACTGCTACACTGCTTTCATCCGATTTCCGGTCGCCCACCAGCTCAAGCCACGGCGTTGTTTCTTTTGCTCTTTTTGCGTTCGCGCGTGATCGTTCGTTTCTAATCACGAACAACCGGGGCGGTCACCGTCGGGTACGGTAATGTAATAAAACTGCATTCTTCGCCGACGGGTCTGGGTGTGTGTGTCTGGCAGTCTGTCTGTGTCGATACTCGAACGTCACCGTTCGAGGAAGCTGCAGCGCATGTAGTAGACGAGTAGCGAGGGTGCGTAAATGTTGTCTTTCCTTTTGATGCTCTGCTTCTGCCACTCAGCTCAACGGGAAGACAACAAGCACAGCACAGAGGAAGTGGGGGGACCGGGGTTGGGGTCCACAGGTGCATCCGCCAGAGTTTCGCTCCGACACACAGATGATTTCCGTTCGGGTGAAGCTAGAAAACAAGAAAAACAAGAAAACAAAGAACAAATTAGATGAAAATGTGCGTCATTTTTCCACGCCGCTTGCTCTCGCACATCATTTTGTGTGTGTGTGTGTTCTATGGGACGATGTGCATGTCTCTAGAAGCATAAACTTATGTTGCAACTATTTTGGGAGCATTTGTTTACTCGCTCCTACTGTGCGCGACATGCATTATACACATGTACACACACAGACATACAGACACACACACACATACAAGTACACCTGATTCCTCCCTTCGGCTAGAGCCACCACCGAAAACGCCCACACCCCTACCTGACCGGAAAAACAACAAACCAACACCGCAGCGTGATGTATTCGGGAGGAAAATTCATCACCCCCGTCCTTCCTCTACCTTCTACCTCCATTTTCCACCATCCCTTATGGGTGCGCTCTATGCCTGCGATGTGAGGGGAGGCCGCGGTAAAAAGGGACAAAACAGGGAGACAGGCGGACGGTGTGAGTGAAACGGAAACACAACAAATCGAACCAGACGGGTGCGATCTAGTGCGTTAGAGCGGTGTCGCCGGCTGTTGCCCGCGACTTTCTTGACGGTGTTGGTAGTGTTTGTATTATGTTGCCATCACTAGCCACACACACACACACACGCACACACAGCTCCTCATCGGAGGAGCCTTTGAGTTTTTGCTGCTTCTGCTGGAGCTCTTTTGCTGAATGGTTCTATCGGGCTGGGAGCGAGGGAGAGGCAAAAAACACAACTTTTTTTCCTTCTCTCCTTCCTCCAATGATGGATTGTGTGCTTTTCCAAACGACGCAATCTGCACATCCGTTTGAACATTTTCACAGCCTCCCCCCAACCCCACCCTTGTCGCACTACACACACACACACACACACACACACACAAGCTTCAGCGATGGAAGAATGTCTCCGGTGAAATACCGGAGGGAGAAAGTTATGCGACGATGATTATGCTGCCTGTGGGCTGCTTTGCCTGCGGGAAACGGGTGAATGTGTGAATGTGCTCCGGTGCCAGGCCAGGCTCCGTGGGCCAACACAACCACCGCAGCCAGCAGCTTGCCTCTCAAAAGCAAGTAAAAAAAACACTACAAAGAAGCACAGCAGCAATTTTGCACCCTTTCCCCTATGCTCCTTCAACCACCCCTCGCAACAAACCCCTTTTGCGATGGGGCGTATCGCACCGGGGACAATGTTACCATTCGATCAGCTTCTTACAGCACAATTAAGGCCCGATTAAGGCGTTTGCTCAGGTTTGGGTCTGCTGCTGCTGCTGACGATGATGTGTTATTGGAGCGACACGCGTTGAAATGGGAAAAACATAATTTGTGCACACACTCACACACACACACACACACACACACACACACACACACCTCGAGCCCAACGGGAAGAAGCAACGGGCGACAACCACACGACAGCGACAGTCACCTACGGGGCACACCAACAAAAATGCCACTCTGTCTTCTTTGCTTTTTCTTTTTCCGCAAGGGGTATTCGAAGTCTTGGTCGCCGCGTTGTTTTTTTGTTTTCGCCAACACTAACCTTTCCGCACGAATTTTCACACTTCCTGGCTGGGTGGTCGGAGAAGCAGCACGGCCCACTGCACGATCGGCAGAGATTTCATTTACAATTTCGCTCAAGACTTTCCGTGTGCGTGCGTTCGATGGCTGTTTCACGACGAGTGTGTTTTCTTTCGATTTTGTTTTCCACTGCACGGTGGGAAGGGTTTTGCGGACACGCGCTGATGACACTGTGTTGTGACATTCGCAAAATTGAAGCACGGTGGGAGTGGTTTTAAAAACGCAATGATTTTCTAGTTCATCCGTTAAACTGGAAGCTATTTACTTAAAACGTGTTGATATTCATGAGAATTTGTGTAAAAATAACTAAAGCACTATGAACATCGATTAAAGGCATTATTGTAGGAAAATGGTGAAATATTTCCACATGATGAAATATTTCAGGCTGCAATGATGGAAACTTTTCACAATGGATTTAAAATTACCGTTTTGATTATGTGTTCAATTCGATTTTCAATTCAATTCGACCAACGTCACATGCCAGGTGAGGGTGGATGGAAAACTCTCAGGACCTTTTGCTACCACCAAGGGTCTGCGCCAGGGGGACGGGCTTGCCTGTCTCCTATTCAACTTGGCGCTAGAGAGGGCCATCCGCGACTCGAGGGTGGAGACTACGGGAACCATCTTCTATAAGTCAACCCAGATCCTGGCATACGCTGATGATATAGACATCATTGGTCTGCGGCTCTCCTATGTAGCAGAAGCCTACCAAGGGATCGAGCAGGCGGCAGAGAACCTCGGATTGCAGATAAACGAGGCAAAGACCAATGTCATATACGTCTGACAGCTGTCCATCGACAGAAACTGCTAGTTGGGTAGCAAACAGCTGTCAGTGAGAATAAACGGCACTCTGTGTCTGAACTACGAACGAAACACATGTGTCTTCCTTCCACGAGTTATAACAATTGGCGACGAGTGACAAATTCTGAGAACCCTGGAACGCTAGCGCTACGCAGTTAAAGAAAAGCTGAAACAATCGGGTATAAGTGGAGACAGTGTCATGATCGAAGAGAAACCAACAAGCAGTGGTACAAAGCAGAACATCGCACAGAGTGAACAACGCACCACAATGGCAAAATTCGATATGGAACCTTTTAACAAAGGGCTCATGCAATGGGCCCGCTGGGTGAAACGCTTCGAAGGAGCAATGTCGGTATTTGAGGTTAAATCGAATAATAAAAAAGCCATGCTTCTGCATTACATGGGTGTTGATTCATACAATTTATTGTGTGATCATATTTCTCCGGAAGAACCAGAAGACAAAACATACGAACAAATAGTGAAGTGTTTGGATGAGCTGTTCGACCCGAAACCCCTCGAAATGGTGGAACTATGGAAGTTTCGTCAACGACTTCAGACTGAAGGCGAAACTGTAACGGAGTTCATCACGGCTTTGCAAAAAGTGGCGGCTAATTGTGATTTCGGGCAATATTTGACAAAGGCGCTCAGGAACCAGCTAGTTTTTGGTGTACGGAATCCAAGAATACGCAACCGGCTGATTGAAGAAAGAAATCTAACACTGGAAAAAGCTAAGCAAATTGCTTTAGCCATGGAAGCCGCCGGAGATGGCGCTGAAGTGCTGAATAGCAGAAGTGCTGAAGTGCTGAATAGCAGAGGTGCTGAAGTGAAAGAAGTAAACATCGTGAGCAACAAAACGAAGAAAAACGTCGAGTGTTATAGATGTGGAGAATCACATTTTGCATATGTATGCAAGCACAAAAGAACCGTCTGCAAAAAGTGCGGGAAAATTGGACATTTGCAGCGCGTCTGTCGCACGAACAATAGAAGCAAAAGTGTGAGGTTAATTGACGAACAACATCAAGACAGCGAGGAGAACGAAGAGGTAAACTCAATTTTGATCAACAATTTATACCAAAATGCAAACCATACCGCAAAAATATACATAACACTAAAAGTCAATAATACTAAAATTCAATTTGAAGTAGATTCAGGATCCCCGTTTTCTATTATCAGTATGAACGACAAACAAAGATGGTTTAAAGATATCCCTATTAGAGAATCAGATATAAAATTACAAAGCTATTGTGGAGGATCTATAAAGTTATTTGGTACAATTAGTGTTATAGTGGAAAATGCTAAAACAAAATTAACACTATTTGTGGTAGAGTCTAAAAGAGGACCTATTGTAGGAAGAACATGGATGCGAGATTTGAAATTTGATTGGAACGAATTATTAAGTAAGGGGAACTCGTACGTAAATCAAATTGTCACCCATTCTAATACTAATCAAGAAGTGATAAAAAAATTAAAAGAAGAATTCGAGGTAGTCTTTCGTAAGTCATTAGGAGAGATTTCAAATATTCAAGCATCTCTTATCCTAAAAGAAAATACGTTGCCAATATTTCTAAAAAATCGTACTATACCATTTGCATTAAAAGAAAGTGTCGAGAAAGAAATTAACGATTTAGTAAATCAAGGAATTTTAATAAAAGTCAATCGCAGTGAATGGGCTACACCAATAGTACCCGTAAAAAAATCAGGAAACCGTGTACGATTGTGTGGAGATTATAAATTAACGGTGAACAAAAACTTGGTAATAGACGAGTTTCCTTTGCCCACAATAGAGGAGCTTTTTGCTAACATGGCTGGGGGAGAAAAATTCTCGAAAATAGATTTAGCGCAGGCATATTTACAGATGACAGTTAAACCTGAACATCAGGAATTTTTAACACTGAACACTCACATGGGACTATTCAGACCAACACGATTAATGTACGGGGTTGCTTCTGCCCCAGCCATATTCCAAAGAGAAATCACACAGATTCTCCAAGGAATTCCAGGCGTTTCTGTATTTTTAGATGATGTTAAAATAACAGCTCCTGATGACAAGACCCATGTGGAAAGACTGCGCACTGTTTTAAAACGATTTCAAGACCATAATATGAGAGTGAATGAAAGCAAATGTAATTTCCTTGCAGATTGCATAGAATACTGTGGATACAGGATCGACAAGTACGGTATTCACAAAATGAAGGAGAAAATTACTGCCATTCAACTAATGCCAAAACCAAGGAACAAAGATGAGGTAAGAGCTTTTGTAGGCCTTGTGAATTATTACGCGAGATTTATCCCAAATTTAAGTGAAAAGATCTATCCCATAAATAATTTACTTAAAAACGAAATTCCTTTCGAATGGCATGAAGGTTGCCAGGACGCATTTGAATGGATCAAAAGGAAATGCAATCTGAACGGATCTTGGTACACTACGATCCTAGCTTACCAATAGCTCTAGCAGTAGATGCTTCGCCCTACGGAGTTGGTGCCGTTTTAAGTCACATCTATCCAGATGGCAAAGAATATCCAATTCAATACGCATCTCAAACACTATCACCAACCCAACAAAGATATACTCAGGTGGATAAAGAAGCATATGCGATTATTTTCGGAGTTAAAAAGTTTTACCGATATCTTTATGGAAGAAAATTTATCTTAATAACCGATAACAAGCCAGTTTCTCAAATTCTATCACCACAGAAAGGTTTGCCAACGCTATCAGCAACTCGCATGCAACATTACGCTGTATTTCTAGAATCATTCAATTTTGAGATTAGATATCGACCATCAAAAGAACACGGAAATGCTGACGGAATGTCACGATTGCCAATCCGAGACATTCAGCTGGAGGATACAGAAGAACCCGATGAAATTGAACTAAATCAAATAGAAAATCTTCCCGTATCAGTAGAAGAACTTAGTAAAGAGACTAGCAAAGACATAAATGTTCAATTACTAATAGACGGATTAAATTCAGGGAGAACAGTATCCATTAACGATCGTTTTGGAATCGACCAGACACAATTTTCTCTTCAAAAGGGATGTCTTATGAGAGGCGCTAGGGTCTACGTTCCACCTCAATTACGAAATCGAGTCTTAGACGAACTTCATGAAGGCCATTTCGGCATATCACGCATGAAATCTCTTGCTAGATCTTATTGTTGGTGGAAAAATATGGATAACGACATAGAAAGATTATCAAAAAACTGTGTTTCTTGTGCAAAAGTAAGAAAAGATCCTCCTAAAGTACCAACTCATGTATGGAAGCGTCCACAATCAGTTTTTGAAAGAGTACATGCGGATTACGCTGGGCCATTTATGGGTATATATTTTCTTATTCTAGTAGATGCGTACAGCAAATGGCCTGAAGTAAAAATAACACCGGATATGAATACAGACACTACTATAGACAAAATGCGAGAAATTTTTGCCACTTTTGGCTTGCCATCAATTTTAGTGACCGATAGAGGTACACAATTCATGTCAGAAAAATTCCAAACATTCTTAAAATCTAACGGAATAACCCATAAAACAGGAGCTCCTTACCATCCCGCAACAAATGGTCAGGCAGAAAGATATGTACAAACAATTAAAGATAAAATTAAAACTATGCAATGCCATAAATCTGAAATTCCAAAAAGTTACAAAACATACTGCTAGCGTACAGGAAAACAACTCATCCAAGCACAGGGGAAAGTCCTTCGCGGTTAATGTTAAACAGACAGATACGGTCTCGGCTTGATGTTATGGTACCAAAAATCGAAAAGAAATCCAATCCCGAAGTAGTACACAAAACGACAAGATCATTTGCAGTAAACGAAAGAGTAGCAGCAAGAGATTTCCTTTCCCAGACCGAAAAGTGGAAATTTGGAACGATTACAAAGAAGCTAGGAAAACTGCATTACGAAATACGATTAGACGATGGAAGGATGTGGAAAAGGCACATAAACCAAATGAGATCTGGTCCTGAAGAAATATCAATCCACCATAGTAGTAACCAAAACATAGAACCTTGGATAGATGAATCAGTTTATCTGCCAGATAGGATGGAAGAGTTTCAACTCCCTCATGATTCAGAAACGGAGATGGTTAGATCTGATAATATCAATGAAGATTTAGCTTGTGGAGAAGAATCTCAAACTCAAGTTAGGAGATCAACAAGAACTCGACAACCACCAATTCGATACCGTGATTAGGGATTATTACTTTAATTTAGAATATAAATATGAATTGTCTTTCACACTTTAGCAAGTAATCACTTTATATTGTTAGGAGGAGAGAGTTGTCATATACGTCTGACAGCTGTCCATCGACAGAAACTGCTAGTTGGGTAGCAAACAGCTGTCAGTGAGAATAAACGGCACTCTGTGTCTGAACTACGAACGAAACACATGTGTCTTCCTTCCACGAGTTATAACAACCAAACTGATGGTGGCAACATCAGCGGGCCCGCCAACAAATAATCAGAATCTACGTAGGCGTGACGTGCAGATAGGTGAACGCACTTTTGAAGTCGTCCCACAATTCACCTATCTGGGATCAAAGGTCAGCAACGACAATAGCATGGAAGCTGAGTTGCGCGCAAGGATGCTGGCTGCCAACCGGTCATTCTACAGCCTGAAAAAGCAGTTCACCTCAAAGAACCTGTCGCGACGGACGAAGCTGGGACTATATAGTACCTATATAGTACCAGTGCTCACATACGCCTCTGAGACATGGACACTGTCCAAATCTGACGAAACCCTCTTAGCCGCGTTCGAGAGGAAGATGCTCAGAAGGATACTTGGCCCCGTATGTGTGGAAGGACAATGGAGGAGCCGCTATAATGACGAGCTATACGAGATGTACGGCGACCTCACTGTCGTACAGCGTATAAAGCTCGCCAGGCTCCGGTGGGCTGGCCATGTTATACGCATGGAAACGGACGACCCAGCCCGTAAAGTCTTTTTAGGCCGTCCACAAGGACAGAGGAGGCGTGGTAGGCCCAAATTGAGGTGGCAAGATGGCGTGGAGGCGTCCGCCATTAAGGCCGGGATAACGGACTGGCAGACGAAGGCGCGAGACCGTGAGCGGTTTCGGACACTCCTGAGGCAGGCCAAGACCGCAAAGCGGTTGTAGCGCCGGATAAGTAAGTAAGTATCAATTCGATATCAGTCAAGGTGTTTTTTACAATGCTGTTATATAATTTCTTTTTTTTTGTTACTTGGTTGCTCAAAGACAATGAAGTAGCCACAATAACGATGATTTAAATAAACTATACCACGATCACTCTATTGTGTAAATTCGTTATGCTCCAGTGGGCTTGTTAGGGAGTGCTCTAGAATCTATGGTGTAAGACAACCGTTAAGGACAAACATATGGCACTCTATGCCCTTTGGAGATAAACCACTATGGATGAATTACCATGTTTGACAGGTAACCATGTGTCATAGGTAAAATCCTTGCCGATCAGCCACAAGCACAGAGGAAGCGTGGTAGACCCAAGTTAAGAAGGCAAGATGGGGACCCCCATCAAGGATCATATCGATATAACGGATTAGTAGACGAAGGCACAAGACCATAAGCGGTTTCAAACCATTTTGCCGAGGACGAACACCACAAGTAACTATGCCAGGAGACACCAAGATAAGGAAGAAAGCAGGTAGCACCGAATTGGATTCGATGCATCACCGGCGTTTGCAGCATAAGTGTATTATTGAGATGTCATTGTTGAAACATTCAACATAATCAAGTTTTTCTCGTCAATATCTTTTTTTTTTTTTTCAAAAGTTCTGCAGTTTTGATGAGGTTAATTTATTTTATCTTAGACATCAGTACAATGCAACGAATGTCTCACATCGACAACAATGCTGCTGATAACAAAGTGTAACAAACTGTTTCAGCTTCTAGCCATCGTATTATCCACGGACAGGACGTACGGGACGTGGTGGTGGTCGGGCTCCTCCGCCCGGTTGGGATCCTCCTTGCGGTCGCGCTGGAGGTCCTTGCGGTCGGGGTCCTCCTTGTGGACGGGCTGGTCCTTCCGGTCGCGGTGGGGGTCGTTGTGGTTTTGGAGGAGTTGGTCTAACAACAGGCGGCCGTTTAATTGGTCCCTTGCTACCAGAGCGTTGTGCTTCAGCCAAACTCATCATCGCCAGGATGGCGAACAGAACGAAGAAGAGCGTAATCTTCATGTTGATTGAATGTAGCTGTGATTGTAGCTAGTTCCGAACTTGACATTAGAGCCACGCTCATACTGTTTTTATAGCAAAATTACTGGAACGCTATCCAAAAGATGATCTACTCTGTGTCTGTTTGCTTGCTAGTTTTCCAAACAAAGTTTCAAAAATGAGACTGATAAGCAAACAAACAACCGTAGACCAACCAGATTCTAAAAAATAATAGAGCTATGACGAGACGCAATTCAAGGCTAAGTAAATAATGTTCAGGAAGAAGAATTCGAAAATCTCTTGTGACGCATGAGAACAACGGTGGCTCCACATCCCTGATGAGGCATTTGATACGACACAGGTGCCGGTAGTTACAAAACACTTGGCACGAGCTCCGGTTTGTTTGTTCGTTTTAAGACGGATGTTATGATACATGTTTTGATGAAATTTTGTTCCCTGAATATGGTTGAGGTTGTTTTGCAAATGAAGTTAGTTTAACCAGTTGAGTATACTATTTCGTGTGTAAGTAAATGTCTTATGGATTTGTAAATCTCACTTGGAATGACAAAAGCGTCCTTCAAGGTGAACTAGAATAATCTAGAATCTTACATCTCCTTAGAATCGAATAAAATAGTTTCAAACTAGTTAAACTTATGCGTGCGATGTTCAATATTTCTTACATGATTTATCACCGACTGAAATCACCCGATATACGACTTTCCAGCACAATATACATTTAGATTCAAATCTATCTCCGCAACGATTGCAAAAGCTTACTTTTGATTCAGTTTTTAGTATGAGGTCTTTCCGTTAAAATTACGAAGCGATCTTCGAAAGGCGAGCGGAGCAAACATTTCTTTTTCCCTCCATTCGCCATCTAACAGATCAATGAACTTCGTACTGTGCATTTCAAAGTCTGATAAACCACAAGGTGAACGGCAAAGGAATTAGCGTTGATTGCTGCAGCATCGCCCTACAACAGTAGGCGATGACGGTGTAGGAGATTGCCCACGAAATATGAGCCCCAGGCACAGGGCGAAATTTGGCACTGCCCTCTATCGACATCCTGCTTTCCATCGGTCAATTTTCGATGCCAATTTCGATCTCTTTCTCTCGGCGATTTATTTTTACCTTTTCCCTTGTTCGGCCGAATGTAACAAGAGGGGCCAATTTTGATTGACGGCTGACCGGTTTTGATCGATCGACTTTTCTCTAATCTGTCAGTGCAGGTATATCTAACCATTTCCTGTTATCGCTCGGTTGGCCCATAACTAGTGCTGGGGCTCATGACTAGTGCTGGGTTAATCAGATTTTTTGGTGATTTGATGCATGCTATTAGTTGATCCAATCTCTTATCATGTTCGCCTTTTCATTATCGATCGGTTATGCAACGTTCGAGCGTTATTAGAATTATTGTGATGCTTAAGTAAAGCACGCTCGTGATACAGACGATCACTTGTTGCATAAAATAAAACCACAATGTGTGCAATCACATGGACGATAGAAGATTAGAAAACAACGATCGATCGATCACTTGTTTGAATGATCGACAAGTAATCGAAACCTCAAAACCCCAACTTTCAAGACGATGACTGACATTGCCATTTCTTTGTACCGTCGTGCGCCCACATCTTTCGTTATTTATGCTTTATTTGTGTTTGAGAAAGTTCAATCTCCATACACCGGTTGTCTCGGTTCGCCCAGGTAAGATAAACCACCGCAATGGGAATTGAAACCAGAACGCACCTCACGCAACCGAAGCACACCTGGTAGGTTCACGGCCTTCCCTGGTAGACCTGGTTTCAATTTCGGGTAAAAGTGCGGTGCGAAAAAAACGATCAACTCAACTACAAACGACTCAAAGCTGAAGAAAGTATATGCGTGTGCGGTACGGGGATGGGCAAGACCTTGCATACATTATTCAGCGTTGGCGGTTTGCTGTGCCATTTTCATTGCCAACCTACCTGCCCGGTTCGAGATCATCCCGCTGCAAGACGTGTCGTTTGGCATCGGAAATCACTTCACTTTCATCTGTCACTGCGGTTCGGTTGAAGGTGGATGATCTCTACGATCATTGGCCACTTACCTCTAACCGGATGGCAACTTGACGCTTTCTGAAGCGAATACGAGATGCGCTAGGCTATAGCTTTGGTATGCGAAAGGTGGGAAGGGTGAGAATGTTTGTATTTTGCGTGCCATTTTGTACAGATATTGAAATGATCTGTTACCATTGGTAAAACATGAGAAAATGACTCAAAAAAACTGACTCAAAAACACAACCAATTCCGTCACTAATTCAAATGCGATAATATCAAATCGATAATAAAAACTTTTAGCCGGTCTCGTCTACTCGTACGACTTAACAACATGTCCGTCATGGGTTCAAGCCCCAAAATAGACCGTGCCGCTATGCGTAAGACTGACTATCCTGCTATGGGGGGATAGTCCACAAGTCACTGAAAGCCAACCCCACAAGTGGTACAGACAGATCTTGACGGACTACGGTTGTTGAGGCAAAAGAAGAAGAAGAACATTTACTACTTTTCCTTTTACTATGGTGAATATTTTTGAAGTATCAGAAAACTGTTTCAGCTATATTCTTTTGTAAGAACCTGAACCATACCCATGGAACAACCTATCATCAAAACATGTTTAATAATATCCGTCTTAAAACGTACAAATAAATCGAAGCTTTTAACAAGTGTTTTGTTTTAACAGCCACTGCTTGTGTCGTATCAAATGCCTCATCAGGGATGTGGAGCCACTGCATGTTCTTCGCATGCGCCACACGAGTTTACCCTACGGAACTGTATTTGCTATCTCTTGGGTTGCACCATGCGTTGGTTCTAGTATTTTCTAGCTCTGGTTGGTCTATAGTTGTTTGTTTGCATTTCAGCCTCAGTTTGCCAAACAAATCTTCAAAAATAACAAGCACACAGACACAGAGTAGATCAGTATCCAGTAATTCTGCTATAAAAACGGTATGAGCGTGGTGTTAACGTCAAGTTCGAATCGAGCTACAATTACAGCTACATTCAATCAACATGAAGATAACGCTCTTCTTCGTTCTGTTCGCCATCCTGGCGATGATGAGTTTGGCTGAAGCACAACGCTCTGGTAGCAAGGGACCAATTAAACGGCCGCCTGTTGTTAGACCAACTCCTCCAAAACCACAACGACCCCCACCGCGCCCGGAAGGACCAGCCCGTCCACAAGGACCACCACAACGACCCCCAGCGCGACCACAAGGAGCATCGCAACCGCAACGGCCACCATCACGTCCCGTGCGTCCTGTCCGTGGATAATACGAAGGCTAAAAGCTGAAGCACTTTGTTGTCAGTGATTATTGTAGAAATGAAAAATTTCTTTGCCGAACTGTACCGATTTCTATGTTTCAATAAAACAAGATCTAAAAAAATACATGATTTGTTATTTCCACTGTCATGGTTAATAAGCTACTGTGTAGTTTGATATATACAAAAGACAAATTCAAAGCAATAACGAGACTTCAAATGGTATAACGACATACGCGTCGGCTCTTGCAAATGCCTTAAATGGTTCGAGTCCAGTTCGTACAAAGAGGAGTCCTCTTGCAAGTATGCGTATAAAAGGATGGTGATAAGAAAAAAAATCACATGTCTCCATGTACCTGAGTTCTAAGTTCTCTTTGTCTGCTCGATTATTACTTTTCTTTTTCCGGCGAACACGCATAACCGTGCTTAAAATGGTCCGAACAGATTCATAAGAGCTTGATCGGTATCGATGTTCAAGTTGCTCTGGATCATTTGTCTGCATTCTTGCCTTTTACGAGAAAACCGATATAAATGGAAATGTGATAACCCTAAATTCTTTAAGTTCTGTTGCATGTTATTGATGATCCTTTCTTAAGCTATAGACGAAACCATTCGCTATATACGAGTACCATATGAAAGAGGTACGACAGGCTGTAACTTTGCAATGCGAAAAGCGGGAATGGAGCAAATGGTTATATCTTGTGTACTAGTTTGCACAATTGATGGAAAATGATAACAGAATAATTATTTGCAACAGTACAAACCTGTTATAACTTCTTTAATTTGCAAAAAAAAACTCAACCATACATATTCATGGAAAAAGGTCATCAAAAATGTATAGTAACATTTGTTTAAAAACGTACAAACAAATCTGAGCTTCTGACAGATGTTTATTTACAACCCTCGCCAGTGTCGTATCAAATGCCTCATCAGAGATGTGAGGCCACCATCTGTTTTTTTCATGCACTACACAAGATTTCCGAACTCTCCTCTTCATCATTATTTGCGTCATGCAGTGTTTCTAGTATGTTCTAGCTCTGGTTGGTATACGGTTATTTGTTTGCATTTCTGGAACCAAACAAACACAGAACACACCATGTTCTGGAAAGATTTCCAGAATTTCTGCTATAAAACCATTACGAACGTGAATGTAATATGAAGTTCAGATCTAGCCACAATCGCAGCTACATTCAAACAACATGAAGATTACGCTATCATTCCTACTGCTCGCTATCTTGGCTTTGATGAGCCTGGCTGAAGCACAGCGTGCAGGTAGCCAGGCCCGTGGCAAAGATCCAAAACCGCAACGACCCGCTACGCGACCACAAGGGCAAGCCCGTCCGCAAGGAGGACCCCGACCGCAAGGAGGTCCCCGACCGCAAGGATCAACCCGTCCGCCAAGACCACTCCGAGCGAAAAGCATCCTCAATGTGGGAGGCTCTGGCTTAAGCGTTGCCGATGTCGCAGGTTTATAAAAGACGACCTCTCAATGGAAATTTGGGAAATCTCCGTACCGGGCTAAAAAAATCCAATAAACGAAAACTGCAAACTTTTTTCAAAAAGTCTCGTTTCCATGGCTATCGAATTATCATCAGAGAAGCATTCTAATTATGTTACGTGCATTATGACAAAGCGCAAGTACAGGTTTTAATAAGGACTAAAGCATACGACTCATTTTTAGAGCAGTCCAGCGTTTTTCATTTACTGCAATTTGACAGAGGATTTGCAAGCCCAATTAGGAAATTAAAAAAATAATAACAATTGAAAGAGATACCACATATTTGCACATGTACATTAAATAATTGATCGTTTCCAAGGAGTAAGAAATAATGTTATGGTGAATTTGAGAACATGGAACTCTCTTTCTTTATAGTATTTTTTTCTCGCATCTGGAGGAATATCTTTTTTAGCATTAAAACGATTGTTTAATTGGTGATGACCCTCAATGGATCAACACGTTTACATTTATAAAGTATTTTCAAAAATGGGTCATCAATGAACTGATTTTAGATATACATCCTTATTTTAGAACTTCTTTATTTTAGTTTCATTCAGTTTATGCTGAAGATTAGATTTGATAAACCAAGACCAAGCACGGTAATACTTTGAGGATTATAGAATCCTAATTAACCAAGGTAAACTGATAAGGAAAAAAGTGTTCGATTTAGCTTATTGTTTTACCATCAGGAAAACAGTTGGACATTTTATGCCCTGCGATCATAACAATAACATTTGTTTGAACATTATTCGTAGTAAGAAGCAACCTATTACAAGGTTTGTCGAGTGAAGTTTCAATGTGAAAATCAATATTCATCACTGTTTTTCGAGATGTTTTTTTTTTCAATACTAGTAACATTTTGAAGTTGCACCGCAGTATTTGTTCAGTTCTTCTTCCACATGATTTCCAACACATCACAAAGAACTGTCAAACTCAGTCCAGTTTGACGCATGTTGAAAATCATGCCGAGGAAAGGAATAACTGAAATGTTCATGCAATTTATTTAAATGATTGATTTTGAGCCACGTTTCAAAAATCGAAGGTTTGACACTCCTGTATCGTAAGAAACGGTCACTTTCAAGCAAATCTGAAATGCTGTTCGGCATTCAAGCAAACTACGCTACTTAACAGCTATTTGAACATGTAACATTTTGCTAGCGTTTTGGTACTAATGTTCTTTTTTTCCTTTTTGCATCAGGGATCTCAATGTTTTAAATATGATGTAATGATGTATGTGGGAAATAAGCATCACACACTGCTTTAATTAGTTTTTGCTTAAAGCTGTGTAACAATTTTCTGTTTTTCACAACTGTGCAGCTTTTTTTACCAATTACAAATTCCATTACGATTGTTTATAATTGTTTCTAAACAAACAACACCGGTAATAACAACT
This sequence comes from Anopheles arabiensis, assembly GCF_016920715.1. Classification (NCBI taxonomy): domain Eukaryota; kingdom Metazoa; phylum Arthropoda; class Insecta; order Diptera; family Culicidae; genus Anopheles; species Anopheles arabiensis. Next base: position 92,949,712 of record NC_053517.1, read on the forward strand.
TTTGAAAACTACATCAACTATTAACGCTCTGTAATTTTCCACCAACATAAATCGGTTACATATTTACACAGGCCAGCTCAATCCATCCAGCGGCAACTCAAACCGGATTCAGTTTGCGAGTGCGCGAGCACGCGGTGGGTTCGTCGCTTACCAGCCCCGCGCAGACGATCGTGCTTCATTCGGGTTTTGAAAGTCAGCGCAAGCACACACGGCCGATCGGTGTGGCAGCGTGGCTAACAAAGTTTCAAATACGCAAGGCAAACGAACGACGAAGGAAAAAAACAAACGACAACAACAACAACAACCGATCGCGCGGTGGAAACTTCACGTAAACGCAAACAAACAAACTGTTGGGCGACTGTTCGGTGTCCTCTCAGCTATGTACACTAAGGTCGAGCGCGGTTCCGCTGTGGGAATAACCCAGTGTATGGTGTGTTGAGGGTTTTTATTTCGCTACCAAACATTCCAAGAAAGCTGTTAAATTTGTAAGTGTGTGTATGCATTTGGAGTTGTGTTTTGGTGATAAGATATACAAAATGTGACTTGAGTGAAGAGTGAAGGGTAGCAGTAGTGTGTTATTGATTTTACAAAAATGTCTTTCGATCATCTTTAACTGATCTTAAGTGAGATTGGTTGTTTTATTTCGTTAAGCATTTTCCCCAACAATTTCAAAGTGTGTCGTGTTCAGTGATGATTGGTGATCAATCCTCTGGTTTGTACAGTCACAGCACATGCTCCCAGGCAGCTCCTCATCGAAAGCAAAAGGTGACATTACACCATGTTTGGCAGCGTGTTCGTCCGCTTGGCAGTGCCCATCCCGCGAAGGTGTGTTTCTTCGCGTGTGACCATCGCGTTGGCTCATCATTGGATCGCATCAAGCAGAAAGGCTGGCGGCTGGCGGATTGTCCACGGCCGTGGTGGTCATCTTTCGGCGCTGCGTTGATGGTCAATGCGCCACCGTCGCCCCGTCACACTTGCCACTGCCAGAGGTCGCCTCTTCCGGTGGTGATGATCGCGTAACGCAGCGCTTTTTGTGTTTTGGTAACGTTTCGTTTTGTGGTGCTGTTTCTTCGCGCCAAACAGGTTTCGGTGTCTGTGGCTCCGCTTGGTTGAAGCAGCCGTCGGTGGCCAAAGAAAGATGTGATGGTGTGTGCAGCATCGAAAAAAAGGCAAACTAAAAATGATTTCTTTTTGCGTTTTTATATAGTTTTGGTGGGTTTGGGTTTCGGACCGTGTCTTCTTTCAAATTTTTGCGCCGCCGGGTGACCGCGCCAACTCAGTGATTCCGTGATGGGCAACCAGGTTGAGGTTGTGGAATGTTTTTTTTTTAAGGTGATTTTCATTCGAGCGTTATCAAACACAAAACAACACCAACAGCGGACTACACAAGCCGGCCAACAGTTTGGAGCAATTGCGAATACATTTTTGGTTAGGTTTTCGGTTTGCCCAGCCACTCCTTACACCCGCGATATGTGATTAGTGATACGTAGGTTGTGAAACACATTGCTCCAAACGTGGAACGAAGCGCCAAATTGCTTCAAACAAATGAGATGATCTTTATGATGAGCTTTTGTGCGTTGAGCATTCCTTCCCCTGTGTGTGTGGGCACCGCGCGTTAAGTGACAAAGAGCCGACTGGTTGCAAGGCACAGCGAGTGAAAGTGAAAATTAACAACCCTTATCTGGTAGTTTTCATCTCGCATCTTGCGATCGCCCATCGCGCCAGCCAAATCTTCGCCGAGAGGCACGTCGTTTGAAGGGAAATTGTAATGATTATTTCGAGTGAAAATTTCCTCCTAGACCGTTCCTCTCTGTGCAGTGTTGGGGAGTGTTTTAATTGTGCGGTGAATTATGCATCTTGTTTTGATGATTGTAGGGTGTGTTTGTTGAAGTGTGTTTGCCGTTGAAGTGAGTTTCAAATAATGAGCTTTTTATTTATCTTGTTTTCCGTCCTTAGTGAATTACTGTGCTTAGGAAGAACGCGACGCTGTCCAGAGTGTTGAATGGTGCTTGCAAGTGGTGATTGTAGATACATTTTGCTGTTTGATTTTGATAATAAATAATTTCGTGTACCAAGAGCACGAAGCAAGTGAGAGTGATCTTTTTGTGAGTGTCTGTGTCTGGAAAACGCGAAGTGAAAATCTAATCTTCCCGACGGTACGCTGGTGGTACAACAAAAAAAAAAACAACCCACACTACGTAGCCGTAATCATAACCGTAACCATACGGCGGCCGTAGCTGTTGCACCTGCAGACTGCACAGAAGCTTAATGGAAAGTTTCGGAACGGTTGTAGCTGCTTGTTGAAGGTTTGAAGCTGTTTTGATGCTGGTAGGTAGTTTTTCTTTTGTTATTTTAGGGGCTTTTCCAAGGGTGAGGTCATTTTTTTTGACGGCATAAATGAGAGGTTTAGTTTTTCGAAAAAGGAATTAATTTAATTTACTATAAAAGGAATCACTTGTTTCACGTGGGAGATAACTACATCATTTGAAGTATGGCTGCACATTAGCAAATTATGCTATAAAGCAGAAAAATGTGCAGAATATCAATGTTTCGCAACATCTCATGGCTATAGAACATATCATAAGTCGTAATATAATTCTAACTCAAACTCTAACTCTAACTCTAAAAAAGGACATTCATTGGGCTAAACACTGCGTTATCTATTTTAATGACATTCTCGTTCCTTAGCTTAACACTACATCTTAAAAAAACCCAATGGGGAAAGCTAAACATAAAGAAAGGAATAGAAAATACAAAAGATTGAGCCAAACTAAGAATAAATTGAAATTTTATCGATAAATTTGCTTCACTAAAATATATTATTGGATTTTAAACATCCCCAAACATCTCTAATATTGCCTTAGAAGCTTGAAAATACAAACATATTTAAAATAAAATATATCGAAATATTAAAAGATTTTTTCTACTATTTAAAAAAGCGTTAAAAATACTTTAATAAGGCTAGACTACATATACATACTAACACTCGTTGAAAGTTGATAGTTTGAGAGAGGGATTAGTTAATTAAACAAGGGAATTATTGTTAAATTAAATAGCTTGAAACGAAAGGCTTAGTAGATTGAGTTTAATGTTAATCTAAGCTTATGTTGTCTTTCAAAGTATATAAGTGTAAATAGACACAACAACCGATGCAATATACGCTTCTGGATCTTCTATCAGATGTGCTAAAATATTTTATTTAAGTATTGTGTGCATAGTAGATTTTGTTAAAAATAATAAAACAATTCAGCAATTAGGTCCCACCTGAATATCTAACAGATGTTAGTAGCATTTAGGCAAAATGAAGGCAGAGTTTGTGTCCCGTGCTTGCTTCCACTAATGCATCGCGTTTCGTAATGGTTAATAATCTGTCATTTAAGATTTCAAACAATGCCTTGCTTATCTTAAGAAAGCTTTTACGTACCATTATTAAAAGCCATAAATTAAGCCGTTTGCCTACACCCTTTCGCGCACAGGGCTTTTTCCCGTTTTTGTTAACGTTTAATTAACTCTTCCCGCCTAGCTGCACCCGCAACAGCAGCAAAAGAAGGAAAAAAACTAGATCAATTACACACGAACGGAACGCAAACCGCAAACCGTGTTCTAAAAACGTCAAAAGAAGCCATTCATCATATGGGGGTGTTTTTTCCCCTTATTTTTTTGCTCACTTCCCCATGCCCGGATACAACGCCGCACGTGGAATGGTAACGCAAAACCACATTCTAGGCACGTGAGATCGCGTTCGATTGCGATAACTTCGGCGTGTGTGTGTTAACAGTTTTTAAGCGCTAAAATACCGTCGAAACAAAAAATGGCCTGCCAAACCGCCCAACGCCTCACGATCACAACAGTTCGATTGTTTTCTGCTTTTTTGTGAGGTGCTTTTAAACACCCCGTAGATGCAGTGTCCTGTTGGCTTGCATACAGCTTGCATCGAAACGCCTGGTTTGTGTCTACACTCCATACTTATGGAATGTTTCGTGGAATCTGGCCGGGGCGAGGTCACTGTTGGATGGAATTCGCCTTCGGGGCTGGGTGGTTGACTGTCGTTGCCGTGGACCTGTCGTTTTTCTTCGGAGCTGTTAGATGCAGAACGATCTAGACGAGGTGGCAATATCGCGATCTCGTAATTATTTAATAGTGCTCTGTTTTTGATTTCTAGCTAATGATTGGTGTTGGAAAGTAATAATTAACGAAACCGACTCAACACGTCGTATGGCGTTCGCCTCGGGGTAAAGGAACACACATGGGGCTCTCTATTGGTAGTGGAGAGCATACACTTCACCGATCGATAAGACAAACGTTTCAAACAAAATGCTGGAAGATATTAAATATGTTGGACCAAATATGGCGTAGTTTCACTTGGAAGTCTCCTGCTTTGTCTATAACGTTATATTTATTTACCAAATCTATCACTTTCAGTTCATATAAGACACAATTTTTCATCGTATCGGATTATTTCTAATTACTTTTAATCGATGAGAAATGATTTCCAGAGATACTTTTTGTGACTTTATGAATTTGAAATGTGTTCGTCCTGGATCATTGAACCACTTTTCCAAACTCGATCGCATTCGGGAACCATCGTAGCGATTGTCAAAATGATAGAAAATGGTGTTTTCTATGGATATTTTTCGAACAGTTTGCCAAATTGTACGCATAATTGAGCAGGATACTCATGAAATAAATTAAAGCAACCGTTGCTTTACGTCTTCAGCTGGAGCATGGTTAATTCTCGCTAAAATACCGGCTTTCAGGAGACATTTTCTCATTTTTGTCTATAGTGAAGCAGAACATCCAAAGAAGAGAACATCCCTAGGGATAAATATACATTGATCCTCATGTTTAATATCCTCAGTTATGATAGTTCTAGGTAAACCGGATTCGCGTATTTCACTATTTTGGATAGTTAACGTTACTAAGCTTTTGACAGCTATCCGTTGGATTAGAACTGTGAATATAGTGATAAAACATCTTATTTTTGCTTTAATTAACTCTAAATTCCTATGTCTCACTTGTTCCCTTAAAAACCTCTCAATACGAATGGCTTAATCATTGTTTATTCTGAACAATTCTGAAACAAAATAAGACCCAAAAAATGAACAGCCTAATAAATCAGATCCACTTATGGTTAGAATGGGGCACTCCATAAGCTTATCTGCAATTCCCAAGCACCCGTTTAATATTCATAACTTTCTCAGCCAACACATGCTTCACACATGGACACCTTTGCAGAAAAAAAGTACGAAATTTCATATTTTCATCAAAATTATCCCGAGCGCGAGCTAAACGTGGCTTTGTCGGAACATTAAATTTATCACTTCGTTGATTGTCAGTGCGATCCCGGTTTCAACACATACCCATTGTTGTCATGCTGATGTATTATCGTAGACTGGGTGGGGCTTAACGAGCTCGAATTAAAATTCCCGTAACATCTTTCTTCACATAGCTAAGCCTGTTTGGTAATGATTGCGAAGAATTTCTTTTGCTTCACCCTACGAATGACGTTTAGAATTAATCCTACGATTGGTGGCCACACTCTCTTTCTGCGCCTTCATTCTCCCCCACACAATTCGGTTGCGCTTCGGAAGTGGAGATTAAATTCATCCGTTCCACCGTGAAGACGTAACTTTGAAACGCTAAACTGAGCGATTAATTCATCGCGCTCTCGTACTTATCTTTATCACCTTCACGGCGATTCCTCCCCCACGGAAAAAAACCCTTCGCCCGTGTCCCTGAAACAGTGGCGCCCAAAATGGAAAAATTAAACCATACCAAGTCGCCTCCGCCTCCTTCTAAAAGCAAGGCGCCACAATTAACGCACCGACCAAACAAGCTAAACACTACGTGCGGCACGGTGCTTTTGGTGTGCGTTCCGTCCGATGTGGCCTTCGGTTGCGTTACGGATTGTTACATAGTCCACCGCGACTAGCTGGAAAAAAACACCACCAGCAACGGGGCAGCTGGCAGTGCAGAATTCATAAATCAGTAAGCACAATCGAACAACACCACACCAAGCAGCAGGGCGGCGAGAGGAAAACCCTCTCCGCCTTCGGCTTAAATCTTGATGCTGCCGCTTCTTCAACAGTCTCATGATTAAAACATCACCCACGGTTTGGCCCTCGAATTCTAAGCGCATAAAATTGCGCCAAACACACTCATGAAAAAGACACCTCAGCTACTTAAGCCGGCTCTTGGTCGAGAAGAGGTATGTGGGGAAGGGGGGAGGGGAGGAGGGGTTGAGGTAAGTTTTCCTTCACTGCATCCTCCACCCGAAGCACCAGAGAGAGAGAGAGAGAGAGGGGGAGCCGCTTTTCAGCTTTTCAGATGGGCAGCGCTTCAAACGAACACCCCGGTAACTGCAACGCTGGCCAAAGCGACGAACCTCCTCCGCCCCACAATGGCCGACAATGCAATACGTTCGTTCGGGTTGCTGCGTCCTTCCATGTAGCTGTATTTCTACATCAGTGAGCAGCTCGGAATACAATGGTCAATCGGTTTGTGTTCGGTCGGCCAGGCCTTCTTACCTTCACAGCCAAATAATGGCCCACAAAAAGGGTTTCATTGAGAGGCGGATTTGAAAAGCTAGCGGCACACGCATCTCTTATCCGGGGGTCTGGCTCCCAATGGTTTCGTTGCAAGAGAATGTACCCCAAACCCTCCCCCGGTACAGCTTCCATCTAATCCATCTAAAATGTGCACATAAATTGTGCCCACGTGTGTCTTTTGTTCTGTGTAGCATTCTCCAAACAAAACCGTTCTAAGACCGCCCGCAAAAACTAAGATTACGTTCCAAGGGGAAAGAGAGGCTAGTGAGCGATTGAAATGCGAAACAATCAAACGGAACGCATACGCGCATGTGACAAAGCGTGTATCGCACCAGGGTTGACGGTGGTTTGACGAAGGTCTACAGTTCAGCTTTACTTCCGAGAGGAACAAAACGACCCCGAATGACGTTGAACTGCATGTGTTCGACACAATGCAAACGGTGAAGTGCATTTCGCACTTGTCAGCAGTGTTTGTCAGCGTGTCTGGGAGCGTACGGAATGACCCTTTCTTGGGGGAGGGTTTCGCTGATTTGGGGGAAGAAGCGTGACTTTACGAGCGTTGCCTGTCCGTGGACGGGGCCATTTTGTTCGACGGGGTTTTTATCTTCCGCCTGTGCTTGTGGCAACGTTTGTTTATGGATGTTAATGGCAATTGTTACTAGGCTGGGGGGGGGGGGGCTTTTCAAGAGGCTGAGATTGTTTGCATTGTGTTAATTTTGCGCCACTTTACAGTATCCGTAAGGTGTATGTTCTAAGTATTTGCAGAAGAGGTTTAATGTGTCTACGCGTTTGAAGTATTTTTACACTTTCGAGCTTTGAAACGGGCGAGAAGGGTTTATTTATGATTATTTGAAACTTGGCATGAAAACTTTGTCTGATTTTACATAAACTTACTTACATTAAATATTCAAAACATTTAGTTTTATCAAAATTTGATGTTTAATGGATTCATTTGATTGAGAAAACAACAAGCTTGCGTTAAAATTGTTCATTATGATATTTTGCTTATGGCCATAAATCCTACTTATATGATATGATCAGAGACAATCAATTGATAATTCAATGGCAAACAAATATAATGAATGGAGGATGAATAGATTTTTATATTTTAAAGTGAACGGTATCAAATAAAGCTAAAAAAAGTTTAAAGTTGACAATCATATTTAACAGATCATGAAAATTAAGCTGTAAGGCGCCTAACTATTAAACTACTGTTTTATATTTTAACCTATGCATTGGAAGCTCCATCCGCTTCTCGCAACGAAACCTCACGCAGCCTTGCACATTGCAGCACCGGTTGCATTCGTTGCACTTTAAGGTTCCGATTTTATTGGCATCGTTTTGTCATCATTGGCGGAGAGTGCAGCATATAAAATGAAGCTCGTGGTACCACCTGTACCAACACTGCAGCACTGGCAAGCGGCTATAAATCTCTTCGTGTAGCGTCTAAACCATCGCCACCAGCAGGCGGAGGGAGTGGATAGAAATGGGGCTAGACGTGGTAAAAAAAAAAACAGTTCTAGCGCAAAATCGCAATGCGCATCCGAGCGCAATCAACGAAGTTATCAGGTCGTCAACGGGCTCAACAATTACGTCGTTAAACGTGACAATCGGCACTGCGCGAACTCAACGCAATGCGAGGTTGCGGAACCGCGGTTTTTTTTTTTACAGCCCTTTGCGCAAAACAAAAAAAAAAAAACAGAATTGCACGAGAACAAGTGTGTGCGTGAGCTGGTGGTGGGTTTTTTCTTTCTCTCTTTTTGGAGCGCAAACCCACCCACCCGGACGTACGCTGATGATGGGGTGGGCTAATGTTTTTTTTTTTTTATCGAACCGCGGAGGGAATCATATTGCACATTGCGATTGCGCGAACGGGAAGCCCCAACAGCGAGTGTGCGGTGTACGGCGGGGCAATGCAGTGGCAGTGCTTTTGTTGTACGTGACGATGAAGGATAACGGACGGGAGGTGCAACAGAACGGTTTGCTTTCACGCGTGCCTGGCTTGCCTGGGTTGCGCACGCGAGCCTTTTGTGGGGGGAGTTGGGGTGTTGGTGTGTGTTTGAATTATGACCATTTTGGCTCTCACGCCCCTTGGAAGCGTCCGCTTTACGTGACTTGGGTGGTGGCTGTACAATTAAGCAGCTTGTCCGCGGGTGTTTTATGTGCAGTCTAGGCATCGCGTACTTATCTTTCAAATAACATTTTCAATTTCATTTAATTTAAATTTTAAACATTTAATATTACAATGTTTTTGAATTACAAAATCATTATCAATTGCATTTTATTATAATTTGCAACACTTTGTCCAATGTCAGGTCATCGCGGTATCGCAATTACGCTTCATTTCCTATGTCCATTAGCACAAAATTGGGCAATTGATGTGATCCAAAACCCCCTTCGATCCCAAGTGACACCAAACACCTACCTAAATGGGTTGAATTAACCTTACTCACGCATACTGAACCTCCTCCGTGCCACTGGACGCATGAGGATACGCATGAGCAATGTAAGGGGGCAAACCGAAACGTAACCCCCAGACGCCACCATGTCTAGAGCGAATTAACTTGAGCTCCCGTTTATGTGCGTGTGTATGGCGGGTATTTGGAGCACAAAATCGAAACCATACAAATGGGAAAACAAAATGAAACGAACGCACGAAACGCGGGCGGGTTGAATGACATTTTGTACTTACAAATGGACATTGCACGCGTAACAACGGATCCGGTGCGTGCAGCGAACAGCTATGTGGAGGTTAAATTGAATGAAAAAGCTACGGGAATGTTTACATAGGGTTTTACGGTTTGATGTTAATGTTTACTGAAAGGTTGCACTATAAGGAATATTAGGGTATATTGCATATTAAAGAAATAGATATTTACATTTGCAGAACAGAAACCTCAGCCAATATTGAATTGTTATATTTATTTATATTATTCCCTTTTATACTTAACCCATTGAGTTTTTTTAAAGTATTGACAGTTTTTAGTAATACAATTGAAGAAAGTGTTGCAATGCTACATTCAAACTGAACATAGGTCTTTTCATAGGGGATGTTAGCTAAAGCCGTCCGCGATGTTTATATTTTTTTCAAAATTAAGATTTTGGGCTTTTAGTGCAGATTTGTGATACAATTATGTTGTTTACCAAAAAATAGAAGTTTATCTTTGCTCCGCTGTAGCATTCTAGCCGAAAAATGTATTATTCATTAAGTTATTAGTAGTTGGACCTGCTCAGTCAAATCTGCTAATAACTTAAAGAATACAGGGTTTCCAAGTCAGTTTCGAATGTAAACATTGTTATTCACCGCATGCAAAATGTTGTTGCACATCGAGCTGCCATTTCATTTCCATCATAATAATATTTAAAATCTACAGCATGATTTTCAACACGTCTCAAGCTGGATTGAGTTTGACAGTTCTTTGTTGTGTGTTGAAAATCATGTGTTGAAACTGAAATTTCATTTTGAAACAAATAATTCATTTGACCTCTGTTGAAAAACATTTTAATACAGTGAAGTACAATGTTTACATTCGAAACTTACTTGGAAAACTCTGTAACCCATGTTTCGAGTATAATTTTGCTGTAGAACAAACATAAACTTACAATCTTTGTTAAACAACATAATTGTATCACAAATCAACACTAAAAGCCCCAACATTTAATTTTGGAAAACAATTGAACATCGCGGACGGTTCCAGCTAACATCCCCTATGAAAAGACTTCATATAATGGATGAAAATGATTGCAGTGGAATAGAAAATTATTTCGGGCCAAATGAGGTAGCATGTCAGAATAGAAATACGTCTCAAATGAGATAAATTGTGCAGCTCACATCGCAAAGTGACTTGGTAATGCATTGCTCTTCGAAATAAAAAGATTAAAAGTGCTGAAGTTATAAGCTTTTTAGCCAAACTGATCGAGAAGATTAATTACAATTTAGAAGGATGCAAAGAGTGGGCTAGAATACATTGATTCCTAAGAAAGGCCTGGACTTTTCTTACGTTAAGAAATGATTCTAATTGTTTGTGTATATTTAGCAGTTTTAGTTAGAACTCTTGTTTTGAGCTATGTGATAAAGGAGTTCTTTTTTTTGCAAGCCCAATTTTATCAGTAAAATGTAGATTTTCTTTTCGATTTATTGCCTGCCATCATCATCATCATCAAACAGCGGCCCAAGATCCTGCTTCATTTTCATTCACTCAACACCCTGCCAGATATCGATCTGCACACCTTAAGACAGCTTCTTGTCGCTCCCTCCGCATTGCTAATTGATTAAAACGTCTATTCTAGCCTATAAATCTTTCACCCTTTCCGTTCCACTAGCAAAGAGTGAACGCTCAAACACACGCGTACATTCCCTGCACCGATCCAAAGCACCATAAATAAGTCACATTCGATGGGTGGCGATGCAAACCCGTTCGGTCGATCGGTCGGACCGGCAAAAGCAGACGATCCGCGGCGTGTGAGTCGATTGCGCAAAGCATGCGGCCTATTCCCTCGACTGACCAACGGTAGAAGGTTTTGTTGTTTAGAAGCACGCTCTTGCCACATCGCCGCCACATTCGCACAGTGGCCCGCAGCAAATTATTGCTCTTATTTCGAGAAGGTCTCTCATCGTGTCAGGCGCACCAAAACGCGGACTCGACCGTGTGGTAGCTTCTGGTGGTAGCTGGTGGTGTGTTGCGCTGAGAACACGTCCGAAGAACCATTAGAGTGAATTATACGCTCTGCAAGTGTGCAGTGCGTGTGCTTCTTTCTTTCCATTTTTTTTTTTTTGCTGTATTCGTTTTCGTTCACTCCTCACTCACCCCGACTCACTTTTGGGGTAAAGGGCCACTCGGGGCACCCCGAGGAAGTGAAGGACCGACCGATTAAAGGCATCGCTGAGTGCTCGATGCTCGAAAACAAGATCACCGGCAACGGCAGATCGTTGAGGCATCTTTCACCACCGCTCGTGTGCTTAAAGGATGCCGGTGTGGATGGATCGTCGTACGCAATGGCTGAGGACGGCATTGATTGGTTCGAAGGCAAAATTGCCACACCGCCGAAGGACGGTCCTGTTGACGCACTGTCGAGCGATCCTCTCGGGGCGATTTTTTTTAAGGGTAATTGATTTTTTTCTTCCACGTCAAAGCAAATACGATCGTGAAGACAGTGAATGAGGTGAGATTGTATTAGTGCGGAGTATTAGAGGGGTATGCGATAGGGTATTGCTTTCCATAGCTTGATGGGTGAGCGATATAACGTGCGTGTTGTGATGAAACAATAATGCCATCGAGCATAATAAGAAATACTTCATTCATTTGCTGGGTATAGGAATGAATGTCAAAAAACTTCAAACAGTATTTTAGAGGCATTTTTGTGGTATTCGTGTACCCTTACGTGACTACTGCTTCAAGAGAAATATTATTTCGATCAAAACGTGTGTTTTTGTGTGTTCATCAAGATGCTGCTCAACACGTCATCTCAAACCAGATTGCTAACAATTTAATTCCTTTTTTGTAGCCGTTCTTTTACACTGTTTCTCAACCTAAATTCACTCAATTTGAAACAAAGCACAGGCGTTCGATTTTCGCATTCACATTTTCCGACCGAGCTACAAGCGACTTTGCTATCGTTTCCATCGTGTTTACATTAAACAAAAAAAAAAAAACAACTTAATCATCACATCGATTCAGATCAAAGCCGTTGACGGTTAATGTACCAGCACGTGCGGCGGCATGGCTGTCGGGTGTGCTCACGGCTCACTGCCATTGCCCACTGGTACCGGTGCTCGATTTTCACGCAGCGGAAGCGGGGAAACAGAGCCGAAAACGGAAAAATTCCCCTTTCCTCTTACTCCTGCCCTGGTTGCCACCGCGGCAGTACAGAGTACGAATTTCTCCTCCACGGTCCGCAAGGAGAAAGTAGCATCGTTTCACGGGCGGGCTGAAAGAAAAATGGTTTCGGAAAATCGGTGCAGCAGCTGCGCTTGAAAGGCAATTGCATTAAGGCACACGCAAACACATACCGATACACACACACTGTTGACAACGGCCCGCTAGCTAAAAACAGTGGAAAAGGCGGAAATTATCCACCTATCGCTGGCCACATCACAAAAGACTGTTTGCGTTACAGCAAGCGACGAACCTTTTGGGCAAACGTTTCGCGTAACGTATTTCTTGGTTTTTGGCAAACAGCGCTATAAAAAAAAGGACACGGTAACAGTAAAATCGTTCGGAAATTTGGCTCATTGCATTGCATAACTGCCAACGCACATTGACTCATCGCCTCGGTCGTGAAAGACAATGTCGTGCTTCTGATTAAAAAAGAAATAACTCAACAGATTGCGAGTTTTGCGAGACGTTTTGTTGTTGCTCTTCGGTTTTGCTGGTCCGTTCGGCTCTATCTTTATTCGATGAGGAATGAGTTAATATTTTCTTACAACAAAAAAGGCGTAATAAAATAAAGCGAACACATGTTACCATATCGCGACGGTGTGTGCTTTAACAATGCAATTATTAGAAATTCAGAAATCAGTTCATAAATGTTTAATACCCCAGCAACTGTCAGCCGTTTTTGATGTAACATGGCGAAAGGTAGTGTTAAACTTAAAGGTTATAAAACATTTTTAAACCTACCCAACACAGTTACACAGTTTTGTTTCGATGCCATTTTTCAAAAGCATCAAAAATTCAACCCTCCCTCCTCTCTCAGGGCGGAAATTGCTGACGGAAGTTCGTTGAAAAGAAACAAACGTTTTCGTTGCTTTTCCGTTGTCCACCTTTTTCCATCAAACCTGAAAAAAGGCCTGAACGAAACGCCATACCGTCATGATGCAATCAGCCGTGGGTTTGGGCTTTATCAACAGCGCTTCTAGCCTGCAGCAAAGCTATAAATATTGAACTAAAACATCGCCAAACGCCATAAACCCCATTCCGATGCCGCCTGCAAAGGGAACGGGTCGGGTGGAGCGACTGTGGAAGATCTCAGTTACCATAACTGGAGCTCATTAGAAGTCGATCATAAACATGAAGCCATAGATCGGTGCCGTATGTTTTGGGGCAATTTTCAGTAAGCCACAGGTCCACACGGGTACCTCCGTTTACGTGAAAGTGGTTACGACACAATGGCACGCTGTTGTTTTGTTGGTTGGTTCGCTCAGCTTACTCCTCGCTGACAGAGCTGTCGGGAATTATTGTGAATAAATTAGGCCCACTAAATAGGCAGAACCGACAGAACCGTCATTCAACGGGCGACGCTTGGGTGTGGTTGATCTGTTGAAGTCGTCTAGGCACACAACAGAGAACGGCATTCTTTTAGCACATTTATCAACCTGCCCCGCCAGCTCGCTCGATCGGCTCCACGGGTGGTGAAGGATGTTTATCCAAAGCGTGAGGTAGATTGTTTGTTCCGAGCGTTGTTGTTATTCGTCGGTGAGAAGAATGGCGTGTATGACGTAGACATGTTTTGAGCTAACAAAATAACAAACTGCATTGTACGCTCCGTTATCAGCATTGAAATGTCTTGAAAATGCAGTGAAACCCCGACGACAAAGCAACCTCCCCACCCTGCTGGCAACCGTTGGCGAAAATTCCTCTGGTTCGGCAGCACACGGCGTAAAAACGCAGTGCCTCGGTCCTCGGACCGAGTGGCGTGAAACTAATCGTTGCATTTTTTTCTTCACTATCATCGACTAGGTTGAATGCGATCTCGCGCAAATGCAATCACGGTATGCCGGCCTCGTCGATGCACTCGCTTGCATAACGGCTATGCCACGGCCCCATGCATTTGTGTGAGTGTGTGTGAGTGTGCTTACAGTGCAGAACTAACCGTTGGCATATTTAACCAGCTGCCCCACCCTTTACCGCCTTCTGCGTAACCTCAATGCAGCGAGTAAGTTTAGTGCTGACCCAATGCACCGCACGAATGTGTATGTGTGCGTATGCGAGCAGGTGCGTATCTCCCACCCAAAAAAAAGCAAAACCCACCCCATCACACCAAGGCTGGCAAATATGTATGCGTTTTGCGGGCATGGAGGCAGCGGGGCAACAACAAAAAGGTAACGCACCGTGCTAGACCGTGTCTAACGCAATTGACTGATGACCGATATGCCCGTTTGTTTAGAGCGGCATGCCGTTTTACATCACCCGAGGTGGCCCCTTTTTTCGAACTGGCTGCACTGGCTGCACACACGCACGCACAAAGAACTGGCCCAAGCCGACCTTCTTTGCCGTGGAAGGAATTGCAGGGTTTTTTGCACAGTGTCTCGTGTTGATCGCGTGCCCTGAAGTTTGTGTGTGTGCCCTTTTTGGTATCGATGTCGGTTTGATTAGCCACTTTCGGAAGCGTTGCTAGGGCCAAAGGGGAATTCCGAGAGGGGTTTTGGGGACAAACGGTATGAAAGGGCGAGCATTAGTTAAGAGTAGAATGTTCTTTCGAAGCTGTGGTATTCTGAGTTTTGGTTAGGAATTTGTAATATTGTATGTATTTCTTGGAATTTCTTTGAATGTTGTTCTTTCTTTGGTACTTAATGTTTAAAAATAAGTTTATCTAGGTTTTTATTTCCATTTCTTACAGATTTTTATAGAACCTTATCACGAATATTACATGTTTGAAAGAAAGTGAATTTAACAAATTATAGACAGGCCTTCTTTACTTACTTCTAATTATTATCTATTATTATCTGTCTCGGATTGCTTCGACTTCGACATCTCGACTCAGTGCTTCAAGGAACGTCTCCGGCTTTTGCCGTGGCCGCAGTGAATTGCGTAGAAAATCTTATTTTTGTTATGTATTTTTTTTAATGAACTGTTACATCTTAATTAGGCTATACGGCCCGTTGAAGATTAAATAAATAATAATAATAATTATTATTATTATTATTATTATTATTGTTCTTTCTAACACAATACATATTGGACATATTTTTACGAATTTGGAGCTTTCAACACATAAATGCTTCAAACTCATACTCCAATTAGAATCACAAAAACCTTAGGATGTTAGGATTGATGATTGGATGTTACGATTGGTAATAAGGCAAAATCTTGAGATAAAAGATCCAATACCTTTGATAGTATTATATTCTGCATTGGCACGATCCTTCCTAGAATATAATTCAGTTCTTTTCTCCCCATACCGGGACGTGTGGACAGCTTCAGGATAGAAAGCATACAAAACAGCGATTCTCCAGAATAGCAATATACCGACTACAATGGACGTCCTCTGAAAAGTTAGACTACTTGTTACAGTGCATTAATTTTTGATCTGCAAACCTTGAAACATAGACGTCAGAGGATACTTTTGTCGCGAAGTTAATCAACGGGGACTTCAAGTTCTCCCTACCTGCGAGAAAAAAAAACTGAATTTTTATGCTTTTGAACGACCGCCCAGGTCAGGTGAGCTGTTAAGACCTACGTTCTCACGATCTGCTCATTCTTGTAATTGCTGTAAAGTTTTAACAAAAATCGAAGATATTTTGACTTTAACAGTAGTATAAACCAGCTCAAACCCCAATCGTCACTCGTTTCCTCATTAATAGCGCTGAAAATCAGTTTGTAGATAAATTAAGTGTATGTTATATGTGTCCCAGCAAACCTATGCAAGACACTAAATGACAAAAAATCAAATAACAAAAGCTCATAAGAATAATATTTAAATATAACTGACCTATACGCTTTTCTTTCTTTCTAGGTGTCTTTAAACCCACTGGACTATTCTGCATCGATACAAGCATACTCGTCATTGAAGAGAAATCATCATAAAACTTCACAGCAGCAGCACAGTGACTGACGATTCGGGAAGAATGTCGTGATAGTGTTTGTGTGATTCATTCCCCAAAAAAAGATCAATCTGTGTCCCTATCATCAGCTCGAAATATACAAAGAAAAGGTGATAAAAATAGTGATTGCCAGTGTAAGTGTCCGGTGTGCGTGTGATAAGACCCCCTCAACCCCCCCCTAACCCCTGCCTCAACTTTAGCACCATTCTGCCACCCACCGGTGATAGATGCGAGAGCAGGTGCCGTACCATCCACACAGCCACGGTGCACCGGCAACGTTGGAACGGCGCCATGGGTGACTCTCGCGGGACGGCCGCGCGGCCACTCGTCCTGCTGCTGCTCCTGGTCGTGTGCGGCAGGCCGGGTGGTCCCGTCGGTGCGACACCCACCACCCACGACGAGCCGTATCTCGTCAGCTCCTCCCCCTTCTTCTCCTCCTCCTCCTCCGTCCCCCCGCCGGAGGTGACGGCGAAAAGCTATGGCGGTGGAAAATCCACCAAACCGACACCGACGGCCATCCCGGAGCCGGAGCTTTCCACGCAGCTCGATGCGGTACAGCAACAAAGCAGCAGCAGTAGCACCGTCGGAGCACATTTAAATGGTGAGTGAATTATTGAGTACGCGCAGCACTTAGGAGGGTATTAATTAAAGCGATGATCGTCGCGCGTCTGCACCACGGTCACCAATTTCGCAAGCACCGACCGCATTTGAAGCCGTGGTGGTAGTTCGTGAGCGGCAGGTTGGCGCGATCAACGTCGTTGCGGTTTGTTCGTTCAAGATGGGAACCGAAAAAGTAAAGCAAAAGAAAAAAAAAACGCTGTTTGCACTCTACCGGCTGACTTTGTGGCTGTGTTGAATGGGAAAATGGCGGGGAGTAGCGCGTGTGGTTCTGTTTCGTTTTTTTTTTGTGCAGCTCACTTCCATGCGCGCATGCTCTCTATGGAACGATGCTTTTCGATGCTACGGATCCATCAGCTGAAACCACCAAACACCATTCCGGGCGCCGGACGGACGTTCGGATTGAGTGTGTCGTAAAATTTGAATGTGACCTGCTTTTGCTCGGATCCGAATGTCTAGTGCCACTTTCGAAAAAAGGGCGATCGAGTGGGAGAGGCAATGCCGGGGAAGGGAGGGATCCAAACCGAACTGTACCACACTTTCGGAGGGGATTTTTTTTTTTTGTTTTTGCTCTTGCGGGTTGCGGGTCGGCTTTAGCTGGGAGATCTAGTTCACATACAGCCAGAACTGAAAGTGCATCCTCTTAGTGTCATCGGTAAGCTGGGATGGAAGATGGCGAAAGAAATAACGCATTGGAAAAGCGCCAAGCGTGCGCCAAGCTGGAGTCGGTGGAGTGGAATTAATGAGATTGCAATGGAAATTTGGTTCAGCATGAGGTGAGCAAAAGCGTGTAAATAAAGAGCTTATGTGTATGAGCGATTGGCAGCATTGATACTAGACTCTATTTACAAGGAATATTGAATATTCACAAAAGGCTGCTAATTTCAACATAATTGGTTTAAGGATGATCGAAGACATTTCCAACAATGGGCAAAAATTGGTTTAAACATAACTCAAAAGATGGGATTGTTGGAGAATCTATAATCTTGCAACAAATGATCTGATATTTAAACACAGTATATCATACTAAGTATAGTATAATAAGTATAATTTAAACACAGTAGAATGAACCTTTGTTGCCTAAAAGTTTTAACTGCACCTGAGTGTATTGATTTAAATCAATCTACGGATTCTTTTCAAAATCTTCAAAGCTCTTTTGAATCGCCTTGATGCCAGTTCTGGCTAGGTGAGGTTTATAAAATAGTTAAGGATGATTATTAAGTTGCTTTAGCAGCACTGAAGACCATGAAGATAATTGCAATTTATTAAATACATTACTTTCTATCAACTCATTTACCAAAGTCTGGTTTGGATTATGCAGTTGAGCTTCATTTTTTATTTTGCACAGAAGGAAATATGATAAATAAATAATGGAATATAGCAAATAAAAGAGGTAGAAATTAGCGCGAGAAGAAAATATAAAGTATTTCGTTTGAGCACGAGGCTAATGAAATAATCATTAGCTGCTTTGTTTCTGCTATCTTCTGGAAAAAAGCCTTCGCTTAAACCACCGTCTGCCGCCCGATACAGACAGATCCATCCCTTGATTGCACACCCATTAAAAGCAGATCAACGGCCGACGGTGACAAAAGACTGGCGATCGGTACAACAAGCCCTGAGGCACCGGATCCAATTCCTTTCGACCGAAAGATAACGGGATGAGCGTCCCCTGCCGAGAATGGGGACCTTTCCCCATTCCGCTAAGATAGAACTTCTCCTCTAGATTGCACGGTATGGGCCACTAAACACCATGGAAGGAACGATTTCATACACACACGTCGCTTAAGCAAAGTATCTCTCCTCCTAGGGGCCAATAATTCATTTGCTCTTTGTTGGGCCTGCGTCATCATCGGGATGGTCGCATCGTCGCAACGAGCCCGCGATACGATCGGCAATAAGTCAATGTGCGCTTCATCGCGCGAAAGGGTACCGTTGCTTCTCGAACGGTTCTTCTGTACCCGTGGTCCGTGATCCCCCGTGCCGTGGAAAACACATTTTACTAAATTACTCCCTCGGAACGGCGGCGAAGGGTTTCGGATGGCGCGCTTGCTTTCCTTCTCATTGGCTTTCCTTCGCCCCTTGCTGCTGCTCTATTCTGCGATGCTAAGGGGAGGCGGCGGGGAGGGCCCTAGAGACGGTTGAACGAACTGGTTCTTGTCATCGCCATCACCATCAGATGGACAGATGTGCGATGTGAGAACTTAGTTACCATCTAAGGGACCGCAGTTTTTGCTCGCTTTGGCTCTCTTTCTCTCTCTCTCCTCTATAAGGGTTGCAAAATCATGCAATGAAACCGTTTTGTCACCACGGGCATGCCATACGATCACACCGATTCCGGCGCGAGCGTTTGCCTATTCGGCGGGGCACTCGTGCAAAACCGCCAACCACGGTACCGAAGAAATGCCGCAATATGAGCCGTATCACGTTTTGCGGTATCGAATATCCGGTGCACTTTGCGACCGGGTGCATTCACCTTCTTTTGCGCCCCATGGCGTGTGCAGTGCAGTTGGTTTTGTAAGGAAGAGAAGAAAAAAGGAAAAGAAAACACACGCAAACCAATTCCTGCCCTGTACGAATGCACTGAATTATGGTTATTTTAGACCGGTGCGGGAGTTCCGATAGGAAATTACGATTTTACGCTCCAGCTGAGCTGACCGAAACTGAACTGAACTTTTTTCTGATCTCATTTGCGATATTATCATCATGAAAATGTAGTGAACCACAACAAAAAAACATGGCAATTTTCACTTACCTTGAGCCAGAATTGGTTGAGATTAATTTTTGCACCACCGGGTTCGTCGCTTGTACGGTGGCATAGAAGTCGTTAGAGTTGTAAAGAGCATTTGGGTCATTTTTTGTCGTTGGAAAGCCAAACTCGACCCAAATTTGGAGTTAGTCAGCGATACTTGACAAAATAATGTGCAGTAAACAAAAACTAATAAGTTAATTGCATGTTGTTGATGGCTTTATGCTTTTTTAGAGTGATTGTTTTAGAAGCGTTATTATCAACTATGGATTTTTTCCAGTAAAAGGGTATAAAAAAGAGCAAGCATGATCATCATATACGTTGCACATTTAGGTTATTTATTGATACTTATAACATAACTATAGTTGAAATGTATTTCATTCATGAATTCAAAATATTTAATTCCTTGTTTTTTTAGATTTACTCAATAAAAAAATAATTAAATTAACTATAATCTAACGCTCTACCTTAAAATGAATAATAAGTAAACAAGAGAAAATCTGAACATAATACATCTAAAACCTGTAAATAGTTTGTAGTTATTTTTACTTATTGTTTGCTGTATTCTTTTCATACATTTCCCAATCGCTGGTCTTGTTCTACATGTTACTATTTTTCTCCATTCATTCCACTGCACTTGACAGATCAATTTGAATGTTTTTGTTGTATTGTATTCAATGCCCTGCACACTACACACAAACTGTTCATTTGTTCTTAAAACAACCCCACATCGGTTTCAATAACAAATCCATTCAAGTTCCTCCTCTCCCTTTGCGCAGTTGTAACGCTTTGCCCACCTGCGCGACTGACCTTCACGATCCCACCTTAGACGACGGTACCTAACGGACGCGGAGAAGCGATCACATCCGAACCGCGCGCGACATGGTGGCAAACAAAACCACCCACACATTGTGTGTCCCTTGCCCTCTTGCCTTTCCTCTCTCGTTCTAGCGGCATTCAACAACCAGCAAATAATCATAAACATTCATCGCTAGGTTGGAATATTTGCGTAGCACCGTTAGAGCAGCCGACCCGGACCCGGTTGTCCTTCGATTCTGTGTTTTGTCGTCTAAGGCTGGGGTCTTTCGGGGTGGTTGCTGCTGCTGCCACTGCTGTTAGTAATAGCCCGAGGACCATCTCCGCAGCAGGGTGTTGTGTTACTACTTGCTCCCAACAACAACAACAATAACGCCAACCGGTTAGAACAGTTGAGAAGGAAGGATCGCTTCAGCTACGGCATACCGGACCGGTGTCCTACGCGCATTCCCTTTTGCAGCGAAGGGGGTTCGTCGCTTTCACTTTCGCGCAAGTTTTCTGTTTCCGCTCGAAACGTCAAAAACGGTCAGCCGAAAACTTTCACTGAAAACCAGGCAGTGGCGGTACATTTCACGGTGTGATTATTTGCGTCCGACCACCCGCCCGCCTGTGTGCGTGTGTGTGTGTGTCTGTATGATGCGCTTACGTTTAATTAACGTGTGTGAGCGCGCGCACGTACTCAAAGGAATGAGGAAGGGCTGCCAAATTGGTTTGATTTTGGTGGGCGTCTGTCCGTGTGGTGCGTTGGGCTTTTTTTGCTGTATAAAAGCATAAAAAGCATACCTATTCGTACAATCAATAATCGATTTAGCTTGATTGCGTGCTATTGCCCCGGCGTGTTTCGAACTGGATGGCAGTCGGATATTGTTGCGAACAAAGCAATAACAAAGCGGAAGGAAATTTAATTCAAGCTTGTCAAAAAAGTTTCACAAAAAACATCTATTGAAAATGATTCTCGAACACACTCGGTTGAACAAACTCGTAGGCTTCATGCACTCAGCATTCGCGTGTTCCTACCCCGATCGCGAGTTTGTTAACGATCGTTAACGAAACAGCTAAACACACTTTACACACACCCGACAACGTCCCAAACAGTACGCACCATTGTCGCCCGCCGGTTTGGCCATATTTGTGCGAACGTTTGCATACATTATAACCTGTTCCGTTGGCGCACCAGTCACACAAAGACACACACTTGCCATTGCCGCTCGGTGTGAGTTTGTGTTGCCGATCGTAGACGCGACCTACCGGCGACCGTCTAACGCTCGCGGGGCTTAGAATCGATACGAAAACTTGTCAAGGACTGTGCGTTCCAGTTCCGTTGCGGTTAAGGCTGCCCCCTGACCCGCGAGCTGAGGCGTGTGTGTGTGTGTAGGGGGCTCTATGCTAGCCGATAGACAGACAACGTGTGTTGTCTGCTGCGTACGAGCAACGCGCGATACGTCAGGTTGGTTATGATATTGTTATTGGCGCGCACAAACACAACTTCATTACTGGGGGTCCTTTCTTGGACAGAATATGAGGGTTTTGTGATTCGATACTTGTTGATGAAGATATTTATTGCTCGAAGCGTATCGTTTGTTCGTTTTTGGAGTGATAAAATTGCTGTCGAGATCTAAAAGGAACGTTGATCTAATCTTTGTGAGAAATCGGATATAAACATGGAGTTATTTTGAAGCAAATATTATTTGATAGAATTGTTAGATTAGTTTAGCGTTTTATGTTGTTTGTTTAATGTTAGTTCCAATATATAAAATGTCTATTGTCTACTTAAAAGACTCCCTGAGCTCATTAGCATTCGTATTCGTATTTAATTAAGACATCTGGCTTCAACGAGCCTACATAACCGTACCTAAAATTTATGCCTTACATCTATCATGCCAGAAACTCATTTATGTTCGTAAAATAGTGATACGTAAAATAATCTTCAATTCTTCTAAGTTAATATGAAAATCTGCTCTGTTACCTAAAGCATTATAACATCTATTTAAGCTAGACATTGCGTCACGAGAGCCTAACACAGTTGAAGAGCAGCTTGCAACTAATAACGGACTGAGTCTAAGTGGTCTAAAAGGAGAAATGAATGATCGGCAAGGGAGTAGAAAGGGTGTATCAATGGAACGACACATTAACTGTATGTAATAAGAGACATTGAAATGTTTAACGTCTATCGTCTAAAGATTCTGGACCAAAGAGTACACACCTAGTTCTATAAGAAGGGCAGGAGACACTACGGACAGTAAAATAGGTTACGTGTAAATTTTCGCAGCATTGCTTCAATCCTATCTATCCTATATTTTTGTTCAGGAATCATAAGTACGTAAGTACATGCATATTCATAAGTAGGACGAAAAATCGCCGTACAGTACAGCCTGGAACGTAGATTTGTTTTCTATTTGTAGGCTAAGCTCACAAACAGACCAAATATAAGAACTAAACTGCCACAAATGGCTTGTGTTTAGTGTATAGTATGATATTATGTATTTTTAGTTTATTTATTATTCTTACTCAATGTTTCTTCATTCCATGAGAAAGCAACTCAATGTAAATCCTCCTATTTGGAACAATCCGCATAATTGAAGCTACTAAAGCTGCGCGCCCCAAAGAAACAATCAAACCTCGTTGGTTTAAACCGATGGGAGCCCCCGTTTTTTCGACCATCGCACCCCGATTAGCAAACCATCGATTCTGCAATCGGCCACTGCCACCACCGTAATGAGCACCCTTTTGGCAATCGACCTTACTCCATGATGCACGGGATGATGATTGGCCGCCGTGTAGAGTGTAGTGCAGCCCAGCAGCCCATCCTATCCGCCGGCGTGCGAACCTCATTCGCAAACGAAAACTCAGTACAAACAGCCAATCCAGCTAATAGTAGTTTGCCCGCCCGGGCTATTGTATCAGTTCCACTTGGCTACTGGTAATGCTTTCCTCCCAGTGGATGATGGTCAAATAGGATCAGTGAACTCCGGCTGATTGTATAATGATCGCACAAAACCCCCACGGATGCGCTGCTGGGTGGTCATGTTGCACAAAACCCTTCCATCTTATTGTCTGCGCCTCGTTAGACTGCTGTTGTTGAGGTCGAAGAGAGCATTGATAGATTGAGTCTAGAAGGTGGATACATTATTACGCCTTTTTTGCAAACTAAACCCATTCTACTCGTTTGCACAATTAGCTGTGAGTGTTTTTCCTTCCCCCATCGTCCTATTTTATGAGTTTTCCGTTTTATTCTGTGGTGCGATGTAGTTTCGCTTGCCCTGTTTTAACCTTGTGTGTGTGTGCGGTGTGAAGTGTACTTAATATCTAGACAACCCGCAAATGTGTGCCTTCATCTTGCACTGTCTATCGGATTTTTCATGATTTTTTTTTTACACGTTGCGCTTCATTTGGGAAACTTCTCCCTTCAGAGCTTGTTTTACTTGTTCCTGTTCATGTTTCCAGTTTGTTGCAACAAGTCATTTGGCGTGGAAAAAATAATATCAAGCAATCCGTACGAAACAACAGCCGGCCATCAATCGGTACGAGCTCGATCGGGGAGCGGGACAGAAAATGTAATTCTTCTGTTTTGTTGTTTGTTGTTTGTTTTTTATGTCTATCTGTCTCTCTTTCCCTTTTCCCTTTGCACCGAATCTAATCGTCCGGTGCAGACGAAAGCGGGAGAAGGAGACTCCGCACAACCCATGAACAATTGCAACGGCCAATTAAGCGACGAGCCCAAGAATCGCTGGAGCCAGATACCGTCGTCGCTGGCTTCGTAGTTGCTCTCGTTCTCGTTCGATCCGGACCGATTCGGAGACAGTTACAAAAGCCGAACCTAAGCGAGTTTGATTCGAGCACCGCAACAATTGCAGTTGCACAAACATTGCAAACCCCGGTGCGAGATGCTCTAAAGTAGAGTAAAGTAGCACCGGGAGGAAATGGAAAGAGAACACACAATGCAACGCTGCCTCTGTTGGTCGATTGTTGCAAAAGGAGCTGTATTGCTAGAAGAAGTTTAATGTTTGAATAACAAGAAGAACTACTTGCATTATAAGATTTCATTTTTCCTATTAAAAATGACTTTAAATTAATGTCTATCACTCAGTTTTTTTTTTTTGATAAATAATACAATTGGCTTAAAAATATCCTCATTCGTATACGATTCTCGTTTTTCAATTAGCCAAACTGCTTCACCAATAAATCTGCCCCGCTCATCATAGCAGAACCGCATGCTTCCCATGTAACATTGTGCCCAATAATTCCAAAAATTCAATTTAAATAATATTTCTCGTCCTTCTATGCAATTAAACTTAATGGTTTTTGGCTGCCGGATTCTAATTAGAGTGATCGGTGTGCCGCCGTGCACTAATAAAACAAAAAATAACTCCCCCAAACGCATCAACAAAATGAAGTTATAAACTTGTTCACACACATTAATCACCGCTGCTCGGCAAATTGACTTCCTCGTTACTTGTGGGTTGTTATTTTTGCTTCTGTTCTCTTTTTGTTTTGTTCGAAAATCGATCACCGTGAATCCGTGTATGATTTGTGCCGGTAGCAAAGACCGGATCCACCAAGCTTCATGCACCCCTTCAACCCTCACACTTCAAACTACACAGCACATCATTACTGTTGATCGACCAAAAACCCCAAGCCGAGATCGTATGCCGAAACGTGCGAAACTTCGCATACGATTCTTCGCTGGCTGCGATGAGGTGCAGGGCAAGGGTTCGTTTGATTAGTTTCGGGTCGACGTTAGTCAATGTGGCGCGTTTTTGGGAACGCGGTTCTGTGCGGCATCCTCACTACCGTAACGGAAGAGAAGATATTGAACCGTGAATGTGACCTCGGCAACATTAATCTATATGTACCGCTGCTGCGGTGTGTGCGGTGGATGAATGAAAAGGAGACGACAGCCGAAACGATCGTTCGATTGGATGGTGTTTTTTGTTCGGTTCGTTTTTGGCTGCCTTCTGTGCAATATTGCGTGAGTTTGGTGCCGGTCGTAGATGAGCACACGGGGCAAGTTCGCGAGTCAATGCCAAACATGTGAGCTGTTGCTTCGTTACGTTTTTTTGTACCGAGTTACAGCACACACAAAAAAAAATGAAGCGAAAAACCCACTCAACATGATGTTGCCGTTTATTCGGTATGTATGTTTCTTCGTTATTTTTTTCGGTCGGTTTGTTTGATTTGGTACCCCCAATTTACCGCCAACCCCGGAGATGATACCGGTAAGGTTCACGAACGGAGAGTTTCGTGAGAATGACGATTCCCCGTGCTCAATGTGACCCCTCTTTCGCCTGGCTGGGAGAAGGAAGGAGGATGGGGCCTTATCCACCTGACGCTGTCTGATGCTGACGTCTTTAGCGACGCATTAAAAGTGCTGACTGGTGCGAAAACGGCTCGATGATGAGTACGTGAACCGGGAAGTAGTGGTATTGCATGGGGGTATGTATTTATTTCTAGCAAAAATAGGATGCCCCTTTTGCTGCCCTGTCATCGTCTGAGTGGTTTTTGGGTTGAGGAAATTATTTGCCGTTTTTCTCTCGGTCTGCTATCTAAGAGCACACAGAAGCGTAGAATTTAGCTGAAAACTTTAGATGAAAAACAAAACGCAAAATTGTCTTCCCATTTTTTTGCGAAATGATTTAAGTTTAATTGATTTTTTATCTACATCAAGATAGCGAAGGTTGTGCTGGTGGCACATACATTAAACACGTAAATGAGAAGCAACAAAAAAAATAATCTTTAAACAGCTTCCCTGTTGTTGTTTACACTAAGGGTGAGAAGTGTTTGTCATCAAGCTATAAATCTAATAGGATAAAGCTTTTCTGTTCTAAATGCAATAGAGTGAATGTTAACAGTTAACGAATGACCAAAGTCCTGTTATAATTAATCCTTATAGTAGGTGACCACTAACTGGATGTGTCTTACTGAAGTTAACTAGAATTTCGCTAACTGGAGTGATTCTCAGTTGAAAAACACATAAATGTCAAAACATGAAACATTCGGAAACTTGCGAAGAGAAATTCATAGCAAATGTGGATTTTTCTCACAACCTTAACCTCTCAGTTAGCGGTTACCTACTTTACTTATAATAAAAACTCTGCTTGATGACCATCATAAAATGAAGTAAATAGATTGCTACTATGTAGAATTAAGGATAATGACTTAAGGTCCAAGATGATCTTTCTTTCAAATTACTTATTGTACTTTATGCTTTTTGCAAAAAAATGAAAGCTATTTTCAGCTATCTAAAGATAAAGTCAAATAGTCTAATTTTATGTATAGTGTAGAACTGCACAAACACTAACCTACATTGTACTTCCACTCTATTTAAAGTGATTGTTTCCCGAAGTATAATTATTGTTCTATCTATTCTAGCCATTTTTTCATTATTATCCTCAATTTGCAAACGATATGCAACGCGATATGCAAACGATCATAGGAAAAAATCATTTTCCCTCTATCCGGTAACACGATACCTCCCAACACGTAACGGGAACGCATTTGCCCCATTGCTGCTTAGTTTCTGCCGCTAGAGCACGGCGTAGGCGTTCAATCGTAGATTAGCCTAAATCTAGGATTTTGTACCTATTTAGACTCGCTCACTGTTTTCCCTCCGCAAAAACCACCACGCCACAAAGCGCGAGCAAAAGAAAATTCAAATTAACCCCGAAAAGAGTAAGCAGAAAGATTTTCCAACACACGGCCGTACACGGACGTCATCACCGACCTGGGAGGCGGGGTGGGCTGCAATTAATTGAACGCTTTCACCGTGGTGCGCAGTGGCAGAGCCGAAAAGCCGAAACTCAAATCTACCTCTTCGAAACATAAATCTCAAAGCCGATCGATCCCGTAGGCTGACCGTAAAAACAGAGTAAAGGAAAAGCATGGAAAACATGCCAAATGCATAGGCCCGGGCGCTAAAGCCCCGCTTTTCGGTAATGAGCCGGCGCTCGCTCGCTCGCCCGGAGGTATG
The DNA here is from genome assembly GCF_016920715.1 of Anopheles arabiensis. Classification (NCBI taxonomy): domain Eukaryota; kingdom Metazoa; phylum Arthropoda; class Insecta; order Diptera; family Culicidae; genus Anopheles; species Anopheles arabiensis. Next base: position 92,977,170 of record NC_053517.1, read on the forward strand.
TTGCTCATTAACGTACCCATTAAATAAGCATCAGTCTGGGGTGAGATGGGGCGCAGCGGGATTGTTTTCTTTTCTGTTTTTTTTTCTGTCTGTTTATTGAAAATAGGAAGAAGCTTCCGAATGGAGCTAACGGCGCTCCGCAATGGGAGGAAATGGCGAGAGAAAAGTTTGCTCCGTTGCAAGGATGTTTGCTGTGTTTGCATCACAATCATAATCACATCACCGGCGTCAGGTTGATATTGTGTCATGCCTATTTGGAGGTGATTTGAGGCTTTAAATTTCACCAACACACGTTGAAAAGGCAGTTTTTACTGCAGCATAAGCATTTCTTTTTAAGAAATAATAAGATCCTCATGTACAAATGAATTATCTCTTACTTCAATCGGGAGAAAATCAGGAGATTAGGAAACACTTATTATTTCCCTTATAGCACTTGAAGAAAAACCATTTGGATGGTTTTAAAACGAACAAAATATTCTTCCGTATCTAATACATTTCACGAGGCTCATTCCTTTGCAACGCTACTATTGAATCACTGAAATGAAGATCACACTAGATCACACAGGCATCCCTCACAAACATCCCATTTTGTTTCGGTTCATAATCGCGTTCAAGGTCCTACAATAGCATAAAATGACGTCACATCATTAAAACAGATTAAGTTATAACGTCTGTTGTCATAAAAAAAGCACCACCAGCGTGGCGTTTACCTTTGCATAAAGCAGCACAACCCATGATTGACAGCGGCGGAGAAGATCTTGATCGTTCTGACGGTTGGTAACCGGAACTAAAGTTAATCTCTTCATACAACCGTACCTGCCCAGCCGCGTACCAATGCGCGGTTTGCACCCTTAATTAGCTAATGCAGCCCAACGTACAGCGCGTGACATTTTAATCGCATTTTTGCTGCCGGTCAATCTGTCCTGTTCTGGGTGGGTGGATCGTGCGCTCGCGGCCGCCAAGGACATGCCATTAGGAAGGGTGAACAAATTTGCAAGCTTATTATGACACATGGGGAGTGTGTGTGTGTTTTTTCGCAAGGAACTAATTAGATGGACAGGTCTTAAAATTAAGATAAACAATCGTGCAATTTTAATGTTTGCTTTTGTGACGTACGAAGGCCAAAGGAAGTGTTGTACACAGAAAAAGTTCTACCAAGGGATTCTGTCTCATTAAATCCTCTTTAAAGTGATAAATGATAATTGCGGGAAATATGCAACCACCAATGGCGTTTGCAAAAGAGCTTTCGTAGCGCTTACCGAAAGACACATTTATCGGTAACGAGCCGAATGAATCAAGTCCCCTTATGTGTTTTCGCAATGTTGACCTCGCGTAAGCATTCGAATAAAAAGAAAACGGGTTTCTGCACTCATATTTAAGTGCAAATGAACGATTTTAACGAGACACTGTACCTCGCTGCAAATGCAAAATGAATGCAAAAAGAACACACACACACGTTAATAAGAAAAACAATTAAATAATGTCGATGCGAATGGCCGCGAAGATGCCTCACCACGTACCTCTGCGTAATTGGATTTAATTCAACCATTAAGCGTGATGGAAGCGTACCCCGTACGGAAATTATCTTTCGTTTTTTTATCCCTCCTCGCTATCCAAAACGTGCCGCCATTAACCCTTTAACCTGCGTAGAAGTGCATCCTCAACTGGATGCACCTTGTGCCAAAGTGTCCTCCTTTGCACTGTAATTTACACGTTCTTCTCATTACGCGAATGATGCTGTGCAGGTCGTTTCGTGACTAATGCGCTAAAGCGTTCTGATAAACGGTCCTGTCTTAGGGCTTAGAATAGATCCCTTGTTTCCCTTCGCTGTCTCTCCCTGCCACATGCGCTAATCACACAGGTTTGGTCAGGTAGATCGTGAGACGTCGGCTCGGCTTGCTGCAACGCGCTGCGCACGTCAGCGGCCTGATAGCGTCATCGCCAGCGGTTCATATATTAATATAAAATCCTTAATCACGTCGTGTCCGGGGCTGGAGTGTGCTGTTATCGTGCGGAATAAATCTTCCGCACCGGGGCCCCTGCTTCGCCGAACCGGCGGAAGATCGGTCTATGACATTGAACTTTCCACCGTGCGGCGTGATTCTGCTCTAACGCTCACGTTCTGGGTACCGCTCACGGGCACACAATTCAATTGTAAAGCGCCGAGAAGAGTGCGCGCCACTGTACGAATGTGTACTTCCCTGCCGCTTTGTGCTGATTGCGCATTTGTCGTGATTCCATTGTTAGCGGGTAAGCATGTGGGGTACAAAATATAGAATGCAGCTCTGAAGCAGCTGAAGGAATCCGATGATCTCATACTGCTCGGCATGAAGAACTACAGCGCTAAATGACGGGATTTAAACTCATTCCATTGCAGGCGAAGCTCTCTGAACCTTTCATTTTGACGGGGCGTTTTTTGTTTTGCTGCAATCTTCAAACAAATGTTTCCAAAAATATTCGCTCAAAGCTACCGGCAGACGGGATCCGTCCATTCGGCCTGCGTGATTTAGTGCGCTCTTTCTCCTCCGTACACAAAACCCTTCCCCGGCACTTGGCGGTGGCGCTAGTGATCGATCCAGCCAATCGATCATGCACAAGCTAAAAGGCACATGATTTATGCACTCACCCACTGGGATCAACCAGCACCGGCCGGCTCCCCCCTCGTATTGCTTCTGCCACCTGCTCGAAGCTGGTGGAACATTAATCTTTTGGCCGACCTCGCGTGTAACCGCGATGCTGACCGGTGCTGACGGTGTTCGTGGTGCGAAATGGTGCTTGAAATTAGATTATGAAAGGAGAGAGGGAAAGAGAGCGAGGGCAAGGGAAATAATGCTCGCATGCAATATTGGACTGGCTGGTTGGTTGGTGGAAGGTGAAAAAAAAGGAGCGTGAGAAAATTGCTATCAAATCAGGCTGCACGGGAATTTATTGGTGTTTTGGGTGTGTCCAAGGGGAGGGTGTTTGCACGTTGTGTGTGATTGTGTGGAATGAAGGGATGTACAATAATTGTTGAAGTTATAATTATTGAGCGGGGGTTTTGATTGTTTAAAAGTGCAAGGGCATAAAAATGCTTTAAAAATATTAGCATTTTGACTGCAAACAGATTTAATTGTTTTTATTTAGTTCGCTCTTGTCTTCTCACCTGTCGAATCGGATAAAATAAGTAACAACGTTTCTAAAGTCATCTGAACACAATAAAGAAATAGTTCAAAAATTCAGTGGTACCTCAAATGATTCGTCAATGGTTGATTGGATCAACGTGTGACAAACAATGAACAATTTTGAAATGAGATTTAATCATTAGAAATGAAATGGATCTTGTGCAAGAACTATGTTTATTTCTCATACATTTATTATACTTTGTGCATCATAATTATTGTACAAATAGGATTTACACAATCTATCTTAATTTATTCAAAAGTAGATGTGTTTGGAGCAAACAACCGCTAACTGTTGAATTTCGTGCCTTTAAAATCTAGTAGCGAGTGTAAAATTGGCCATAAAATTTGTAAAAAAACAACATCCCCATCCATTCTCCACCCACCTAATAAGATCGTACGCGCTACGAAACCAAAACCCACCACCCGATTGCGATGATGATCCGCAACCAAGATGGAAAACCCTGACGCCCCGATTCCCATGACCTTCGCGTATCTTTTTTGTCTTCTTCTATCGCCCCTTCTACCACCACCCACAGCTGCGCCCGCAATCCCCAAGCAATGCGCACTGCCTTCGGGTCGGTCTGCGTTTTCAACTTCCAAGCAATAAATCTTGCTTCTTCTCCCGGTGACAAAATGCCGCTGTTTCGTGCTGTCAGAATCTTACCCCATCTCCTCAACTCCCTCCCCCACCCTGCCCCGCATTTGGTGACGCCCGGGCGCGTAATTATTTCCAGCATCGGGCGCGTTCGTGGGATCATAAAGTAGCCGACGTTTAACTGCACTTGACAGGCGGACGGATCGGCGTAGGGGTGGCATTAATACAGCTGCGAACCACCCCCCACCCCTCCATTCGTTTTGGCTGGGTGACATATCAACGAGGTCAAAATTATAGGAGGGATGCTTCCTCGATCAATCGTGCCGGAGCCCGATCTTCCCACCGAGTGCATTTCCGTTCGTACACACGTCTCTTTGCAAAACGCGTCGTTCGACAGTGGTGGTGGTATGAAGGGGACAATCACATTGAGACGATGGTTTTAGAAGTGTTTATTTTGTCGTTAAGGGAATCGGGAAAAAAGATCCAAATGATATAGGAATGTATTGTTTTGTCGAGTTCACATACCGGTTGCAATGGCACGTGGACGTTCTAGCGTTCTGGCGGGTAATAATAATAAACTCATATTTCTTCCCCGCCTCTAAACGCGCCGATGCTAATCGTTAGAAGGAAATAATTACTAAAAGATGTAAATCTCTCTTTATGCCAAATGTCAACACTCAGTTTGATTGTTTTATGAGCGCTGCTGTTTTTATTTATGAGAATTTCTGGAATGGTGTTTATGCTGTTCTGTTCGGTATGGTTTGGTAGATCTAGAAAAGTTATTAAAACAACTCTAAATGAGAATCTCGAAAGGACATAGAGTTTTAAGAGACATGGACTGTACTTAAATTCGTGAGGTTTCTTTTAGCAAAAATGGAAGCTTTATTGTGACAATTTGGTAACATATTCAATTTATGAAAGTTTTTCCACTGACATAATTATACTATTTTTTACTATCTTTTTGGTAATCTACAGTTTTTATCGCGAAACGTGGTTGGCTGTTAGGTCACTATTCATGCAAGGGTCAATTTTTACCTGATCGTATTTGAAGTTGTGCTGGTCAACCAGATAATATTCCATCGACTAGAACAGACAATAACCCGAAAGAACGATGTTTAAGCTACATAGCGAGAAAGATAAAACTTCAATTTTCAGCATTTTGTTAGTATTTTATTGAGGATGTAGTAGGAGCAGTTCCTCAAAAGTAATCAAATGGGGTTCGTCGTTTGTTGACCAATTGCTATATGATAACCAGTTCATCAACTTTCTGATAGTTTTGTTTGCTTTTAATCGATTGGAAAATACTTGATAATATACTTGACATGTGTCAGGGCCCTCTGGATCGTGTCTCTATATTTTTAACAGTATCAAAATTACTAGTTGGGGAATAGAAAGCCTAAATATAACAATTCAAAGTGATTGTGTTTTAAGATTAAACCAAAAGAAAATAAAATAATTGACGATACCTATACTAAATCCACACAAACTTATTAATAGTCTACAATCTTACAGCAACTAACCAAATTTGTTGTATCCAAGACCATTTTAACAATTTATGTTGAAAATATAGATCATTTTGCAGTTGATTTTATACCAATACAGCACATACAAACTCAAACCCACTGTTACTTCAACTTCATTGCGATGAAGTCACAACAAGCCAGTTCACCGTACTGTCCCACCATTGACGCTTTTTGTCACCGGTTCACCGGGTAACAATCGAACCGTTTGCATACATCATGCAAACATACACACACAGCAGGGCGCTGGAAATGGTATGGCCACATCCACGGCTCAACAATGCAACTTCCCTCACATCCCTTTTCGGCTTGCCCAAACCGTTCGTCACTTCCCTGCCGTCGATCAATCGGCCGCCAGTGACGCGTGCCACCTCACTGGGAGCGGTTCTGGTGGCCCATCGGTCAACCGAGCACCGAGCAGCAAGCGACGAACCCGGCTCGATCGATCGCTAATCAAAATTCAAACACAATCTACCCCAGCGCGGAACAATGCCCCCGAGCCACTATGCCCGGTGGTGGCAGGGACTGGTGGCGGTGGTGCATCAACCCAAACCGATCAGCAATACCTGGCAGAGGATGCAGAAGAGAAAAAAAAAACACAGAAGAGGATGGTTTTGTGTGTGTGTGTGTAGAGCTCTAACAAGCGTATGGGGAGGGAAAAACAGTCATAAAAAAGTGCCACCACCACCACTACACCACGTTGCAATCAAACTGCGCAAGTACAGGGTGGGTCTGGCTTTTTTTTTCTTTCTTTCTTGGGGGAGGACTGTTAGATGACTTCAAAAAAGGCGTGTTTTTTGTGCCCCCGCAAGTGCAGTCTTCTGCGGTGGTTAACGCATGGTCGGTATTACTTTCACTAAGCACAGCCGTGGGCCGATTTGATGGCAATGTGCGATTTTTTCCGGTAGATTATCCAAACCGTGGAAAGCTTCGGCTGGGATGTGCCACAAGGATCTGCTCTATTGATTCTGAAAATTGTACCATATAATGCTGGTTTAGGGAAGGGTTCGGCCTATTTCTTTTTCCCCAATGAGGCACGTTTGGAATTTGGAACCAAAAAAGGGTCCCAACATTGCATAATACCGTGCATAATCCATCCATCTACTGTTAAAGAAGGAGAAGCATGGCGTAATGAACAGTTGCCGTAACTGCTGCTGGATTGGACTTTTTTTTTTGTTGATGCATTCTCAACAGTCGCCACAGCACGTGCTTCTTTCGTGCGGGCAGAGGCAGCCCTGGAAGCAGTTCATTAAAAGATACAATTTAAATGCCATCGTCTGGGCTGGTGCTCTGTTTGTTTCATCGCGGATTTTTTTTTGTATTTGCTGATCTCCTTCTCTCTTTCTCTCGCGAAGTCCATTTGAAACGATGAAATGGTTGATTAGTGCGGCACGGCACAATAAAACTAAAAACTCGCACAACTGTTTCGCGTTCCGCTGGGCTTGCTCGAGTGAAACTGGGAAAGAGGTGTGGGGTGGACAATTTTCTTACCGATAGCGTACGAGAGCGCTCAACCCTTGGCAGACAGCACGGTGCACGGTTGGAAAAAGATCGCGAGGACACACAGATAAAGGAGGACACACACGCGATTCATGATGGTAGTGGTGGTGGTGGCTGGCGTGGGTAATAATATGGGTTGACTTTAAAAATTAAATAAATCCCTTTTGCCGATACAAACATCTCGATCGGTTGGCACCGCTCGCCTGTGAGAGCTGTAAAGTAATTCCGTGCAATTAACGTGTCGTTATGAACCAATCGGACGGCGGACACCGATCGGAGCAGCCATACACTCGCCATACAAACACACACACACACACTGCTCGGTTGGGTTGCACTTTTTTGCAATCGGTGCGCTGACATCGGCTAATGGTGGTGGCGCAAGTCAAGTCGATACGTTTGGAATGTGCACCAGCGGGAAGGTGTCAGCCACCGGGCGGCATGACTCGACAGTCGTTCATTGCTTATCGGTTTGGGCAGGGAAACGGTTTTTGATTAGTTAGATGAGTTGTTTGTTGAATTTTATAAGCGATTGAAATTTGAATAGTAAAGCAAGGTGAGTGGACGCTCTCAATAAATATTCAGCAAAGACTCACACACAATTTTAATTAAAGAAATAACACCCAAAGACCAAACCCTATTAATAAAGCCTCGGAGTGACTTGATCCGCCTCTGAAAATGTTGTGTTGTGAACTGATATTGATCCAATTCAATTCACATGAATGGTAACTATTGCAGAAGCTTATGACATTTGTTTCAATATGTTAAATCCATGACGTTTTTCTGTGGTGAGCAGTGTTGCGAACGGTGATAATCATCGGCATAAAATTTTACAAAATGATACTTTTTGAAGCATCGCATTCTAGATCCACGCATTCATTCGACAATCACGGAAAAAAATATCATTTGACACGATGATATTTTTTCTGCTACAATCATTTGACTTTTTGATTTTGCCGTACAACAAGTGAACTAGATCTTCATCGAAAATGGGTCCTTTTTTCGTGTTTTCGCGTGAATTTCTATACTCCTGTAAGAGAATACCATTTTCCTGGTTCACTGAGTGAAAATATCAAGTGGTCTGGAGGCTTAGTATCGGTAAATGCACGATTAAGCAGTTCTGGATTCTCACTGAAAAATGTCAAATGACATTCATTCTACATTTTTTGCAATCATGTCATCGCAAAAGCATTGATTGTTAATGCACAAATGATTGTCGCTTTTGGAAAGTCGTGTCATGGTAACCATGAATATCATGATAAAAAAATGATTTTGACACCCGCTTACTGCGAATATCATAAAAAAATGTCGACAATTAACAACACTGGTGGTGAGACATTGATTTTAATAAACATTTAACTAGAAACTTTCATAAGCTATGCCTTAAAAGTAGCTTGAGCAGATTGCTGCATAGGAGGTCTCAGTTGCTCTCGATTATCGTATAAATGATATCTTAAGGCCAATCTCTTCATTTAAAAGCAAGCATTTTTAGTTCATTATCCATCTAAGTCTTAGATTCTAAGATATACAAAGACATCCGGCAAGTAATGACCTATGGAAGCTTTTCATTGATTGGCATGAATAGCATAACTTAGAATTACTGTATCTCTTGTTTAATCAAAAGCTTGTGATTTGTATACATTCGTCAATTTAATCTATCGGACAGTATAAGACTGCGACGAAATTATTAAAGAACCATTATTCTTCATCTCAGAAATTCGAAAAATCAATCAATCATCCTCTCGTTAAAAACTCTCGTTTAATTTAACAATAACAGACTCAAAGTATAACGACTCATCTTTGCATCGGTCAAGATTAAATACAGAATTCAATTAATATTTGATGGCGTTGCTGTAGTCATCAGTCAATCAGTTTGATCATTTCCTGTTACCGTACGTGACAGACAGCAAGGCTGTAATCAGTAGTCGGTAGTTATTTATACGTCTTAGCCAATGCGCTGATATTCATAAAGCTCTCTGCTCTCCTCAATAGGGAAAAGCAGTATGCAAAAACGGAATATTCCGCAATTTTGTATGGGCTAAAATCACTGTCCAAACAAACCCACTTCATGTCAGTCAACCGTTAACGAGCACATCAGCGAGGGAAAACCCCCCCGAACGGTAATTGAACTGGAACACATGAAACAAGTGATCGAAAATGAAGCCATCCACGGTGAAAAGCACCTATCGCTACAGAAGTGTACATACTTCCGGAATGGCAGAGTACCCATTTCTGCTACATTGAATGATTCCTTTTGTCAGCTTTTTGATATGTTTATACAAGCACGAGAGAGTTGTCCCGATCCTCCAGCAAGATTAATGATGTATGTTTTGTGTGAAGCACATCCTAGTCTCTTTTTTTGTTGCTGCAGTCTTTCCCCTTCAGTCTAATCAACATGCAAAAAGCGCTGTATTGAGCATCTCGCATTGAAACGTTCATTCCAACAGTCAAACGCTCAGTGCAACTCCCAACGGGATTGCCGGTGAATGGGTTCGACAGCTAAGCCTTTCAAGCGGAGTGTGGGGTTTTGCATAGCACCTTCACTCACCATCGTCATTATTCATTATCGATTGCAATAAAACTGCAAGCCCACACTCCGGGCGCCGGGTGATTAAAACTCCTCTTCACACTGCCTTGCCGAACCACTTGGCGTCCGCTCGTCTTTGCATCGTCTTTCGCTCGAGTCGTAAATGGCCGGTACTAAAATTTGGTTTTGCAAATATGCAACCATAAAGGCGCTGAGCTACTGTGAATGTGAAAGGACGGCACATAACGCATCATCATAACCGGCTTGTTTATGGACCTAGCCGCGTAGGGTAGCGCTGGAACGATAAATTCTAATCACCTCGACATTTCAGTGACATCCTGGTGGAGCAATGCATTACACTTTTATTGTTCTTGTGCAGGTGCGATCCACTCGCTTGTTTGTTTGCAAGATCCGCAACCGCGGGGACAAACCCTCTTCTGCTCCTTTGCTGTAATAGGGTGGTGAATTGCACTCTACCTCCCCTAATCAACCGTTATTACGCTCGATTCATAATTGAATATCAGCGAGCGCTCACACGGGAGAGGATCAATAAATCTTCGACCCACCGGTGCGGCCCGGTCGATGGGAGCAAAACCACCCGCTCCAGATGAAAGTGAACCTGACCCACCGGGTCCGCTACGATCTGCAGTGCCGCTCCGATGCCAAATCGGCCCGGGCCCCGGTTAAACGGTTCAAAAGAACAAGTGAATGTTGTTTCGATCATCGCTCATGCACCGGCTAGAGGAGTGCTGGCCGATCCGGTCACCGTGAGCACCGATCGAGTGGAAATCTAATATTCTACCTTGCCCTGCGGGGATAAAAGGGTCCGTGGTGCGATGGCTGCGCTGCTTGCTGATTCAATTAATTCGAACCTCACCCTCTTTGCATCGTACTGGTCCGTAGGGTGACTGTTTCGTGAGGTCGGGAGCTTACGGTATTGAAGGCTGCAAACGGGTTTGTCGATGCATTCTAAACCGAGCGTTTCGAGTGATTTTTTACGAGATCGGATTCAGTTTTTTTCCCACGAGCTGACCGGATATGAGTTGTTTGTTGTTTGTCATCGATTTAGATGGGGTCGATGAAGAGCGATGGGGTATGCAGGGGAGTTCGAAACGCTGGGAGTTCCTGTAGGAACGGGTAGTACTTGTTGTTTAGTGTTTACTTATACACACATCATTTTAGTCTCTCTGGCTGAGTCATCTGATTAATCTGATTGTATACTTGGTTCTCCAAACACGTTAGAATTCAAATCTGATGTCTGTTATTATGATCACGTAAGATCTACGAAGGTCTCTTAGGAAGATATCCAATTTCAATTTTTCTGGAAAGCACCTAAGAACTTCGATATTGTCTATATTATTGATATATGTCAAAGCAGCTTCTCAAATATAGTAGCAAAGTTCACTAAATCCTTAAGAATCACCACCATTAATCAGAATACTCAAACTTAATTGTTTTATTTAACGTATAACATTATAAGTTAAATATTAATATTAATGCAACGATGATATCTTCAGATCGCACTACACCCTGATTAGGGAACATGCTTAATAACATGCTACTAAACTTGTTGTATAAATTGCGGACTACCTGTATCTGTATCCCTCTATAAGCATAAAACATTGACAAACGAACTCCTCAACCAGTCAACTCAATTCCTACCCAACGCGAATTCCATCTAACGAAGTGTCTAGCAGCCATATGTAATCCTCCCTTCAAACTCACCCGAGACCTTATCGCCGTGCGCCGAAAAAGGCTTTCAAAGGCCTTTCCCTTAGCCCCGCTTCCCCCACGACCGACCAACCACCTTTTGCGATGCAAAAACAAGGCATCGGTCCCCTTGGGACAGAAACGGCAAATCGTTACATAACGGGTATTCCTTTATGCTCGGTTTCGTCACTACAAAACCACCTACCCCCGAGAATGGGAGACGAGGCGAGGCCACCGGTTCGCCAAAGATGGACCTGGCACACGCTGCGGAAGTCGTCGCGGCGCACGCGACGGACGCGCAGTCCGCTCGGACTACGGCGCGGGCAGTGCATCACGCTTCACACATCACACACGTCCGTTTGACTTTGCTTGCGTATTGTTAAGCGCTGCCCGCTGTGCCGTGGGGCATAAACTATATGATCCATTATAATATCCATCATTGCATAACGCATGGGATGACTCGGCGGGACTTTTTAGCGGGAAGCGACCACAATTCACCGAAGAAGCAATATGGGTTGATTGTTTTTTTGTGGGTTATTTGCAGGAGTAGTGTGTGGAGGTAAGCCCTTTTATTCGGCGAATGGAGTTTTACGTAAATTTGGACACGTTTTTAGGTCGCGTTGGAATCGTGCTTCATGGCACACTGTGCCACAGTAACATCACAAAAGAACGTTCTCTACTGGCATCGAGATGGGTCCGTTCCGTCGCGTTCAAGCGAGATAACGCTTCTATTGGGGTCAGTGCAATTAAAGCGAAATAATCATCGTCCAGCTAAAACAATGCTCTAACGATTGCACGCTGAAGGCCATCGCTGACTTAGGCACACGGTACAGCATCAGCTTGGATAGTCTTCACCAGCGTACACCAGCGCCGGTTTGCCGCATCGAAAATTGCAAAGACATAATTAAGTCTCCAGCCACGACCGCTACTAGCCACCAGAACCGCACGCCACTCGCTCGTAGCTTCTCACAGCCACAGGCTGGGTGAAATTATTGTTATGAACGGTATGGATGAGGTCTTTACGGGCACGGAGCAGTACGGAATATCTACACAGACCACCAGATTCAATTAATGTTTCGCAAAACCAAACAGCAAACTCATTGCGCTCTCTCAGCGTACACTCCAGGAGTGTCTCGACACTGTACGTGAGATCCGTCAAGATAGAGGATCGATCGAGCCGGGGTGTCTAGAATGGTGCAACCCAGCATAGACCGTTAGTACACGCTCAACCAAACGACATCGGAACGAGAAACTGGGCAGGTTGTAGTGGCAGCCCTCGAGCTCTTGCCCTCCCACCTTTAGACACACCTTCAGTACTGGCTGTCTTACAGTGGATTGCAAACAAAACAAGCAGTGCTCTCTGTCGTCTGAGACACCCGGTGGACAATGGGTTTTAATTCGGTGTTTTGTGTTTGTGTGTGTGGAACCGGCGGAGCGGTTCCTAATTTATGTCTATCGGGGCAGGTTGCATCCATGGGTGGATATGGTAGTTACATAACTGGTTGGTGCACGCTACCCCCGTATTGGGAGTCGATAAACATCGGATGGTACACGGATGACGATCGCTGGGTGGGTGTGGTTTTTGGGGTTTGCTAGAAACAACAGATCACTTTGCACGGTTGTGCAAAAAAAAAAAAAGAACTGTACTCCTAAGCTGTCTGACAGGTCTGTAATGTACTCGTGTTGGGTTGGCAGGCATGGATGTTGGAAGATTAAGACATCATTTCGGCAAATGAGGCGAATGAAGTGGATCGAGAGATTGTTCTCGATTAGAAGGGTTGGGATAGAAAATTGGGCGCAGTTTAGAATTGATTGGTTCTTGCGAGATGTAATTTCTCACGCCATATGAGGTATACATGGGTAAGGTTTTGGTGTTGACAGAACTCATTTTGTTTACATGCTAAAGGTTGAAATTTTGGAAAAAGGATTTCATGTCTAGCATAAAAAGCATAAAAAGTTGTGAGTAGTATGTATGTGAATAATACAGTTTGTTAGTTAATTAGTAGATAGTCAGTGATACTTCAGCGATCATCACTTACCAATGCTTGTGTATTCGCTGCAAAATGTGCTTAAATATTCACTGCTGTTTCGAGATATTCGTTTCAGTTTAATGGAGTGGTTAGTACTTTTTGGAGGATCTAAACCAACGGTAGATTCCGAATAAGTTTGTCCTACATAGAGCAACTCATTCGACCGCTACATGTCGAATAATATGCTAACCAAACACCTTTCGTGAAACAGAGGTCGTGAAAACTAAATACTATTTGTTGGAATTTGAATAATTATTTTCGAACTTAAATTTGAATTGCATAAAACAAAGCGTTAGGAAACTAAGATTAGGTTATAAACTACTCGACGTTAGAAACTGCTCGATCTGCATGAACTATGAACTGCATGAATTATTATATACAAAAAAGGACAAACGAATATACAGTTGCAAACCGACCAGCGATAAAGGTGTACACTTTCCTATTCAAATTTCCTCCAAATATCACAGCCAGCCCCTTTTCGTGAATATATTTCACACTATTTGAGTAACAAGTTTTTTTTTTCAAAATTTACCATCATTTTGCTGACTACGTATGATCCATTTCTTAGTTTTAGGTTTGAGCATATTCGCGCTTAAAATGGTTAAGTCTAATGCCAAAACTGCTTTTGCTTTTGATCTGATAGTTTGGAACCATGGAAGAAAATAAGCCACATTTTAAGCACTTAATTTGAGTATATTTAATATTAGTGTTTTTTTAATGCCGCTTGTATGGTGAACTAATCGAAATTACTTTCCCCAACATTTATTATAATCACCTTTAACATCGCTCTTTACCAAACACACACCCCCGGCACCATCTGCGGTGCTGTGCTAGTTAACAAATTTAACAAATTTTCTTCAACCCTGAGAAACTTTCCTCCTCCCGATCGTAGTATAATTACAGTCCCGCACACTAATCACCACCACCGCTGTTCCCCTCCCTTCCTAGCCCGAAGATCATTTTCGCTTCATTTACATCTAATTACTGCACGACGGCTGCCCACGGTTAAACCCTAACCAGCACTCCACTGCAATTCGTGTCGCTTTTCCCATTTCTTTTCTCTCCATTCGTATCCAGCACCGTTTGATTAACCATTTATGGACACAAACATTGGAGATCTGCCACCGGGAGAAACCAAAAACACAAAAAACAAAACACGCCACGACTCCCGGCCGGATCTTGAAGTACGTCCCAGTCCGTGTCGCTTAAAGTCAGCTTAAATTTCTCTGCCCTCGACACCGGCTGCTGAACGGTAGTTCAGCCTCTTTAGGCAGCAAACCAAACGACGGTTAAGTTTTAATTCCTCTGCCGGTAGCATACACACACACAAACACGCGCAGAACAAAACGGTTGCAATTTAACCAAATGAGGTCCCGCCGTCTTAGCAATCGTGCGGCATGCATCTTGCCCCCAACTGATTGGTCGGGCATGCATTCGAACCCTAGCCGGCCTAAAGAGCTGGCTAATTATTGGAATTAGATTTAATAAGTTCCGAGCAGATCGACGCGGGGACAGGAGTGACCTGCAGATGCCGCCATTCAATTAGGGCTGCTTAAATAGTTGATCCGTTTGGTTGACCTTTTTGGCATTTTGCAAACAAACAAAAAACCCTCCTGGTCTTGGCGAACGCTTTTATCGCTGTTTGCTGTTAATGGTTCTAGTCGGTGTACACGGTGGCACACAGTGGAGCACAGCGCCGTACCGTACCTGCCTGGCGGCTGCCTACTGCAAGACAATTTTCCCGTCAATCGAAACCACAACCCCCCCCCCAATGGTTAAACACTTTTAAGCAAAGTAGACCAAATAACAGACCAGGTCCGAGAGGTTCTCCGCTGGTAATTATCGCGTTCGTCTGCGCGTTCCGTCTCGCTTAACTGTTTCGGACAACCTCAGATGCTTTTGGGTTGCTGTTTGTAGTAGCTAGTTCTAGCATCTCAGCCTCGTTACCGCTACGGTTGCCGTTTCACAGAATTCACGCATTTGCAGCCTCAACTCAATTCAATCGATTTGCTCGTAACTGATCGTATTTCGGGTGAATTGTTTTTGCCACTCAACAACCTGCCCCAAAGGCAACACTGGACCACTTTCAGCACGCGGAGCAGTTTCGTTACGGTCGACATAAACGGTGCTTGCGGGTCGCGATGTGTGCCTGATGTGCCCAAACGATCTCGGGGTGACCGTCTTCGCGGGAGACCTTCGAACTTGGCGGCGCGCTTAGAGTGTCCTCCAGGTGACGAATTGTTTGGTGGCCTCCGGCTACTGACCACCAAACACATATACACAGGCAAATAGACGCTGCGCGTCAAATGGATCGAATCAATTATGCAAGCATCGTGGCCACATGGCACTGAATTCAACCGCATCAAGTCCGCTTGTGGGTAATGTTTTAAAGTAATACGCAGCCGAAAAATGTTGGACCTTAGCATGGGCTAGTTCTAACAGTAGTTGGAGGTATTATTTCAAGGACTAAGGTTTGACACGTTTCTTCAAACACTCTTTGTTGAAGATCTGGCCATCATTGTACCTTGTAGTTAAGTATTAGGCTTTTAGTATAGATTCTACTTTATGTTTACACAACTACAAGTAATCTGCTATTTACATCTTGATGCCCCTTGGGAAATTGTAGGTTCGTTTTCGTTGATTCTTCAAGTCCCGCAAGTCTGCTGGTCACTTGCAAGCTGCTATAGGACAACAATAAATTACCTTAGCCCAGCTGCAAACCAACAGCATGCACTCTCTTCTACCAACCTCAGCAGCTCGAAAGCACAACCAACGTAACACTTGTGTCGTATGGAATGGACATCTAACGAGTTTCCATCTAATGCCAGTGCCACTGCTCAAACTGAAAGCTACAGTACATCGGTACCCCATGCATCGGGGACGATAAAATCCACGCACGTTGCTCTACCGGTCAACGCAAGAAAGATGCAAAGATGTAGTGAAGATGTAAATTGACATCGGTAAAATATTCATCAACAGGCGTGCGCGAGTGCGCATTCGAAAGCAGCGTGACCGAACGGTAAATTGCGGTAATTGAGCCCCAGCAAACAGGGAATGTTACGATCCAGCCAAGGACGTCCGAGCAAAAGCGATAAATTTGAAACGCCTCTTCGAAAGCCTGACAACCAATAGATATTCTAAAACCATGATCTCAACCACTCATGCCCACTGCCCTGCAGAATTTCGATCCGACTCGCTCGATACAGCCAACAGCAGGTTGGCAGAAGAATGCGCAAAGCTTTCCGTTTAATTAGCTCATAAAGCGAAAAAATGCCACCGGAGCGCGCACGGGCATGATCTTTGCCGCAGTCTGGACTAGATAAAATGTCACTCAAAGATCAATTGTCGCTGATTCTTGCCCCACCGGTACGAATCGGCTCGCACGGCTGCGGCGGCTGAAGATCGTGTAGGAACATGGAGCTACTCACACGAATGGTGCGGCCATTCCCAGGAATCGTGATAATCGTACGAGGGCTGTTAATTGTGATCAACACGATCACACCTAGGTTCTCACGATTGCCCTTTCGCTTGCGCTGGCTGTGGGGCCCGTGGGGCACCAACAAAGTGTACACATTGGCTGGGGCGTTTGGTGTTGATGCATCGTGTATGCATCCAGTATGACCTGCCACTTGGTTTGGTTGGTTCTTGGGCAGCTTCCGCTTCGTTAGAAGTGATGCGAAATGAGCTAATGCTGACGCAACACGCGCCAGGGGCGTTCAGGGTTGGCCAAACCGTTTCCGTTTGACAACTGACACCACCGTCGATGATTAATCTTGTTAATTGCGAACTCTACAATCCGATCACGATCATCACCGACCGAGTGAAGGTGGAGCGAACCAGTGCGCTGCACTCATAATCCAGTTGTCTTCGCACAACAACCAACGCCCTTACAAACAGGCGAACGAACAACGGATTAGGGCTTGGAGGTGATGTATCATTCGCAACTAAGTAAAGGATTTAAGAGTGTTGAGGCTGTTTGCTTGATGAGTATCACTTCACTTAAGCTGCTTTGGGTAGGTGGAACATTGCACCGTTGGTGAAAGGGTGGGAACAAAATTTAATACAATATTTCACAAGGTTATGTGGAATAAACTCCTGGAATAAATTCCTGAGGAACACCTGAAGATATGCAGTAATCAGCTCACAAGATGTCATGCAATACAAATTTCTCAGAAAGTACATACTACAGAGTATCATTCAGATTGAGTTTCAGTTGATTATTATCTTACAACACTGAGAATACATAATTTCTAATGTTCTTTTCGTTTTTTTTAAAGACCAATATAGTTGACACGTGTTCAACTTGTTCCTATTGGAGTGAAAGATGTAGCCTAACAATAGAGAAGCCTTAAAAAACAATATTTTCCATTCAAATGTCTCAGCTCCATGTCACGATTGAGTTCGCTCTTTCTGGCTCTCTTTCTCCTACAATCCGACAGCAAATTGCTTGCCCTTTTGTTACGCCTTGCCACACTCGTAACGATCGCACTGCTCCGACACAATGTAAAACCACAAATGTACACACTTAAACTTACCGACCCGAAAATAAAGCCATTTGCTTCGCGTTGCTCCAGTAAAATTGCATCCTCCCATGGCGGTTAGATACATATTCTAATTACAGCATTTTTGTCCATTTCTTTTTCTTCCACTTCAATTGCAGGTAAGCGAACGATTAGACCTCCAGACGCAGGCACGACGCGCGCGCGCGAGAAGGAACAGACGACGACGATGCGATTCAAACACCTCACTGCGGATGGTGTTGTGGTACGGGTGGTGGTAACAGTTTTCCATTTCCTCGCATGATTGCCACTTGGGTGCCCTCTGTTCAAGCGCGCGCCAGCGCGATTGCTGGTTGATGGTGGCGCTTACCGTGAGTCCACACTACACTCGGTGACCACTTTGGGAAGGCCGAAAAAATTGCGCTATTATCATAATCGCGCACATTGCTCGTGGGGTAGGGTTGCGCTTGCGATATCTTCAAGCCTCGCGGACGTGAAGCTTTGCTTTCCCACCCTGCCCCCGGTCGGTCGGTCTGTTGATACACACTTTTCCGCTTCCTTTCACTTTCACGGACGGTTTGTTTGGTTGCTTTTTTGGAGGTTTTGTGTTATCGAGTCGCGGTAGTTTGATGGTGTTATAACAACCGCATTAGTGTGTGGGGGGAGGAGGATGTTTTTTCCCTTTTTCTTTTGCTTGAAGGAGCTTCCTCGGCAGCTTGAAGTTACGGGTGAGCAATGTTCAGCCTTTCGTTGTTGGCTGGCTGAAATCGTTGTTTGGGGGGGTGCTTTCAAGTCGATTGTCTTATGCGCTTAAGTGATGATCGCAAAGTGTACACTCCTCCGGGTTGGACAATTCGTTCCACCAGCATCATCAACATCATCATCGAGCTGTGTGTGAGTGTTTTTTTTCTGCGCTGGAGTTTGCGCTCCCTGCCTAAGCAACAATTAAGGCTGGTCGATGGGTCAGAGGTCTTGCGAGATAGCTACCAGACGGCTTACAAAAAATACAACCCCCCAAAAACGAAAACCTCGCCGCTTCCCAGAGGCAGAAAGGAAAACCCCCGAAACACACGCCACTGCTGCCGGTGTACTGCTTTCAGCACAATCGCGATAAATCAGCGGCTTGATGGCCGTCCAAGCTCTCTGCTCCCTGCGGGGCAGCGCGCACCAATTTAGTTCACAGCCCGCAGCCAAGACGGCTGCTCCGATACAATCTGCTTTAGATTCGTTGCCAGCGCGGCCTTCACCGAGGGTGGGACGTTTCCAGCCTGTAAAAATTTTCCCCGGAGGCTAACACCGGCAGCTGTGGTCAGCCGTGATTGTTAGATTATGAAAGGATGAATATTATTGGAACATTTATCTTTGCTTCTATTGCATGTGTTTTTTCCTCGTGTTTCGACGTCTGCGACGATTGTTCGTGCGACCCGTTTTTTTGTGCGGCCGTTACATAATTTGCCATCAGCCAAAAGGCATCACTTTAAGCGCGTAATTATTCGTAGCTTCCAAACGTTTGCTAAAAGAAAAAAAAAACACAAGAGCTCGCGCCAAACCATCAAAAACAGGGAAGCGAAAGGGTTCACCAATCTGCTCTGCACCACAGTGCCGCAACCAAAAACGGGCCGCGTGGAAAACATCGTGTTTTTCTTGCTTTCATTTTCCACACGCATCACCTTTGAACCGCCCCGAGAACGGGGGAGGGATTTACGGGCGTCGATCGTGCGAGAGATGTTGATCGGATTGTGTTGTTGTTGTTTTTTTGGCAGTGTTGATTGAAACGATTACTTGCATCACCCGGCGGCTTGGGTTCATTTTAAGGGATATACTTGTTCAAAACGGTTGCGTTTGTGAGTCAGCCAGCCAGTCCGGGATGGAAGCCCCTGTGCAATATGGTGATTTTCTGCATCGTTCCGATCGGTGGCAGCGATAGGCGGCGATGTCCATTATGTCGGTTTGGTGAATTATGCTTCTTTTTTTGTTGCTACAACGCTGGCAGCGGAGAAGTGTCTATCAAATCAGTGATGAGAGGTTGATTAAGAATCAGATAAGTTTTATTAATGGAGCAGACGAGGGTTTTCTAACCTAAATTTTGAGCTTTGTAATGCGGTTTTTAATGGGAAGGACTGATGAAATTATGTGTTGCTAATGAAGCATTTACTATGTTACGATATCTCGCGACGATCAAGATGAGCTGAAGACACCCTTTCTGGTAACTGTTTGGACATACCAACGATTTCTTGGTTGTTGTTTTTTCAATTTAATGATAACAATTGAATATAAGTGTCATCATGTATAGTTATAGTAATACATTCTAGTAGTACGATTACTAGTTCTGCAAGCTACAATTGCTCAAAACGACCTTGCAATGGTCGCTGATGAAAGATAAATCGTACAATAAATCTACATTCTGTTATCGATCATCATTTTTATGTTTACCTTCGTGTTGATCGAACCTTGTGCTATTTGATAATACGGGCAATGATTTCGCTATCTTATGTTTGGTACTTACTTATAATATTTTATCATGCATTTATGCACCATTTATACCATGAAAATAGCTCAAGAACACATTTAATAGCTCAATCTTCAAACAACGACTTCTCTCAAACTTATCTTCGTTAAAGCATTATTGATAAGATCCCAATTGTTCATAATATTTTACAACTCTTCAACTTCTTCTCGTACAAAAACGAAGTAATAATACAAATTCATTCATGTGCAGGCGCCTCTTGTAACGCACACATCCAAAACGTAACCTTTATCTCACCTCTCCGGCCTGACGATTACTTACACCCCGCTCTGTCATCTCATCTCACGGTCACGCCACACGCAAACACAGAACGGCAGCGTCATTATCATACGCCCCGGTAGTGAGACACCCTTTTTGCACAGGAAAAAACCTTCCTGCCTTACGACGGCCCCACTCAACCCATGCGGAGCCGTCACCCGTCAGGGCCATCTGCTCGTGCATCTTCGCATCGCATTTGCCCGGCA
Organism: Anopheles arabiensis; assembly: GCF_016920715.1. Taxonomy (NCBI): domain Eukaryota; kingdom Metazoa; phylum Arthropoda; class Insecta; order Diptera; family Culicidae; genus Anopheles; species Anopheles arabiensis. The sequence continues at coordinate 92,997,700 of NC_053517.1, forward strand.
CGCCTCCCTCTCTCGAAGGCGGACAATCGGCCGCTCGTTGAATCGGTTCCCCTGGCAGCGACAGGAAGACCGGACGCCGACCGGACAATTATCATTGAATCGTGCGACCTCTCGTGTAGGTGAGGATGCTGCTGCTGTTGACGAGATAATTCTCACATCGCTTCGCTGGGTCGTACGGTCGGGGGTCGTCCGGGAAGTTGAGACGATCGTGTCCCTTTTGTGCGCTACAGACCACGCGCTGGAGCATCTTCACCGGATCGTTGTGTCAACTTCATCAACCAGCCAAGCGGTGGAGGGACTGATGTCTCGTTGCGCGAAGAAATTCGAGTACATGATTTATGAAGGCCCGGCCCCGGTGAAGGATAAAGCTGTTATGAATATGTATTGCCGATGCGAATTGAACGGCGACTACATTCCTTTTACGGCTGTCTACACCCGGAACAGTCGTGAAGGGTGCGGTGTAGATGGTTGCTCGGATGGCTGCCCGAACAGTCGCACTTGTGCGACAGGGTTCGATTTTGTCACAAACGAATCCACCAAAGTGTTTGATGTAACTCAAATGGAATCGGGTTAACGTAACGTCCCAAAAAAAAATAACAAAGCCTGTCGATCGCAGAGTGTGTACCGTCTGTGGTTCGATGTGCAATGCGATGCGTTCCTCTTGAAGACGTCTTCTCGTGTGTCCAATGGTAGTTCGGATGGGTCGTCTATTGAATATTGATGGTCACGAAATGGTGCTGATGGCATGGATAGATACAGCCCCAGAACATAGATGGGCATTGCACGCCGTTTGCTGCCATATTGCGTTTCGTGCAGTTCGTGAATGCATCGGCCAGTGTTGTTTAGAGACGTTATCAAATCTTCATGCATTTGGGTCGCTTTACCCTGTTGGGAGATGGCTAGCGCTAATGCATTGGACCGAAGAACATTGTGAGGTATGAAGAGCTCCCTCTAGAATTGGAGAAGATCTGCGATTCTCGATCGTCTATAGTGCATTTGATTGTCTAGCGCACTGCACTGTAGATCACCGTGTGGTATGAATATATTCCACTAGAATTGGTGGAGATCTGCAGTGCATTGGATCGTCTAGTAGAGTGGACTAGAGATCACCGTCAAGTATGGAGATCTTGGAGAAAACTCTGTCGATTTCGAATGTTCTTCAGTGTTTTGGATTGTAGTCTAGCCATAGGAGCAGAGATCACCATATGTTGTTCCTCCAGCTTCAAGCTCTTTTTACATTGAATTGAATTAAAGCTCTTTTTACAAATTTGGTCCAGATATGCACTCCTCGGTCAACCTCAGTGAAACATTCCCGAAGTAAACAAGACTTACATAGGTATCGTCTTGAGTAACAAATAATTGACCCACAACCACTGTCAACTTCTCAAGGACACACTGTTGATTCGACTACGACACATTCTACGATGCCCCAACATGTGTTTGTCTAGCGACACGTACGTCCAAATCATATCGCCACGGGTGATTGGTTCGATAAAGAGGACACCGTAGTGTCATTACGCAAGCTTCAACTCGGTCAACGTTAGCACGCTACGCAACTTTGCGTCCATAAATTAAACAAAAAGAAACACCACATTTACGCTTACACACACACACACACACAGCTCTCCCTCGCACGAAACCGATAATGGTTTGTTAATCACAACTCCCTCCATACCTGTTGGGCTATTTTTGGAGCGTCCGTTGTGTTTTGCAGTCTTTGTGTTTAGTCATCCGGCAGGTTTGTCTGCGCGCGAAGCAGGCACATTTTGTCCTGCCAAACCACAGTTGGCATCTGAGAAAGAAAGGATCAACCTTAGCCCCACTCAAGTGAAGGTGAAAGTCATACGAGTCGTCCGTCATGGTATGACGTGTTTAGGGGGTTTACTTTTTCTTCATTTTGCAACTTCACTGTGGGTTTTGCAGAGCAAACAAATGAATGATGGATTTCGAAGAGGTCGAACAGTAACGTAACTTTGGGCTCATGTGTGTCTGGTTCAACAATGGATCACCCTAATTACGTCAACCGCGCATGGTGCTCATCTTGGAGCGGAGGGCTTCCTAAAGAGGGAAAGGTTAAGAAAGTGAGCCGATCATTAGCATCCTAACGAACGGGCGAATCAAACAAAAGACCCCTCCCCTGGACGGAGGGAACACATTGCGCTAACACTAAACAGGCGAGACGTTTGATCATCGGAGCTTTGATCGGAGGCCTTCTTTTGCCTCGAGAAATATGATTGATGCTACTGGCACCGTCCGTTCGGTAACTACTGGTTTAGTATGACGGGCATGTAGGGCAAACCATGCCTTGTTTAATAATGATTATTAGCCCATACAACGGCTGGCTTGAGGCGGTTCCAAAACTGTCCGAACAAACGATTGGACGGGCAGAACGGTGGCAATATTTTGAAGGCAAGTTGAGGCATTAATGACCGTCGTAAAATATGAAGTAATTCAAGCATGATTAAGCCTATTTTATTCATGTGCAAGAGTCTCGTTTAGGAAATCGCTTAAATAAAGCCGAATTCTAAGGTCTAAGCCCATCCATTTCTGTTCAAAAATGATGGCGAAAGATCATTGTTTGTTTCGTGCTGCATTCGCGATGTGTGAGGATCGCCCACCTCAAGGAAGGAATGCGGTGTGCCGCTAGCCGCTCTACCGATGCCCAAAACAAACAAAACAAAGCCACCACTACTCACTCACGACTTTCAATTCAATTCAATGCACCGTAACGCGTCTAACGAGTCGCGTTTTGCGAAATTTATAAATTATTCCACACGAATATGGAAATCAATTCCCATTTTCATCCTCCAATTGTAGCAAAAACGCTCCTCTTTCGATACACTCCATTCCAGCACGGGCTTGGCAGAGAGAGAGAAATCTAATTAAAAATTCAAACTCCAAAAATGCTCCTCACCTCCTAAGAGTTTCTACTCCCCTTACGCCCCTTGCAATTGAAGGCGGATTGGTTTCGAGTTCCGTTTCAGGTTGACAGGCATGATTTAAAGGCATTCATAACCTGGGTTTTGTCGCAGGCTAAAGCCGGTCAACAGGTTTGCGTTTTCGGAGTAACGAATTGATGTAATGCTTTCAATACCAAAAGAAAAGGGTGAAAACGAAGTGTTTTGAAGCGGTGCTGCCCTTTGTAACACGTTCAGTTTTAAAATACGTTTCGATTTTCATTAATAAATCACACCCGTTTTCAATTTTCCGAAAGATCAACCGATCCGAAAAACGTCCTGCTTGATAAAATGCATCACCGCACGGCATACGGCGGGCAGAGACACGCGTACAGCAAGATGCGTGTTAAATAATCGTTCCGTTCAAGTAACAAAACGAATTCGTTTAGGAAAAATGAAACCCCCCAATGATGACGCTGTGAGGATGAAGCCGGGCACGGAAATGGAACGTACCCATCGGCGGCGGTTACAACAAAAGCGTTTTACGAACGAGATGCTGAACATACAAAAAACATGTTTCCTCGGGCAGAGCAGTGTAGCAAAGCTGTTAACATTTAACATTATTCGAAGCATAAGCTTCTTTTCCACCCGCGTGAAAATTAAGGGCACATCCGAGAAGGGGTCCCCCAGGCTGCTCACATGCAGCATGGCCAGCTTTTTAACTGTATGTTAATGAAACCTTCTACATCTGCATACCTGTGTGAAGGTTAGCTTCGGATTTATTAGCTCTTTTAATCATCTGAAAAATCCATTTCAGTCACTTTTTAATTTAGTTTCTTCCTACGTTTTAATCGATTTGTACTCTTTTGCTGAGTTTAAATTCTTTTTTTTTTTTGCTAAATTATCATTACTTATAGATTTATGTTTGGAAGACTATAATGTTCAATATTGTGGGTTAAGTTTTAATTGCTTTCAGTATATTTTGATTGTTTTATAATTGCTTCTATCAATTAATATATCTTTTCTTTTTATTTCTTTTTTCTCCTACACGAACGATTAAATGCTTTTTTTAGTTTTCCAATTGGAATATGAATCGGCATTTTTTTTTTTACTTTTTTTTTCAATCCTTTGTTATTTGTTATCCTTTGTTTGTTCATTCTTAGTTATTCATGATTTTGATTTCCTTATATTTTTACTTCTTTTCTCAAACCTTTGATGTTACAAGTTGCGCCTTGTTTGAAGACTTTCGTAAAACTCAATTTAAACTTGATAATACGTTTGTTCAATCTCTTCCGTAGCAAAAACATTGTGTTATGCATAAGATAAGTTTCTGTTTGTTTTAATTGTTTGCTTGCCTTGTTATCTTTTGTTTTGTCCTGTATTTAATCATAATTTTGCTTCAAAACACATGTTTGGATGTTAATGTCTTGTGACTTACTTATTCTTAGATTGCATTAGTCTTGTTTCTAACGACATTGTCGGCAAACCATAAATTCTATGAAATTAAATTCTTATTTTGAATTATTTAAATTTTTTGCTATTTTATCATGTTTTTTTTAAATACATCCTTTATCTCACCATATATTACTAAAGCCATTTTTTACTGTGTAATACCCAACTACCATAACCATAACTCGTTGTATTGTCTTTCTTTCAAATCTGCAATCCACAACCCGACTTAATCCGGCTTGCAGTGTGCCGCTTCAATACATTCACACATAAAACCGGATCCTTCACATCGATTCCAGCCAGCCAACGAGTGTTTCGAACCGCTCCGGCCGACCCGGGACAACAATTCCACCCCATCATGCCGATGGTTACCCTTTTGGGAGAAAGTAACCTTTAGCCTTTAGGCGCAGACCGTCGGGGTCTGTCGGGGGAGGGCAAAGCGTGGGCTCAAGCAAGCTTTTCCATTTCCATCCTGAAATCATCGCGAAGACACCTCACCGCACCAAACGGTTGCCACTTAATGCGCTCTGCACGCCGGTTTTCTCCTCACCACGCCATGCTTCACACATTGGCAGAGCACGACAAAGGCACACTCACGACATCGGTCGCTGCTGCTAGGCCGGAGCGCACTTTGCACTATCCGCCTTTTTACTTTCATTTTGGAAGCCATATTCCGGGCCCCCCTCTTTCTCTTTCGCTCATCTTTGTTACACGAAATTTGGGGTCCATCCGATTCGGTGCTTCTTTGCAATTATGCAACAACCATCAACCGCCACCAGCGTCACCTTCTCGCCGATCCGGATTAACGCCGGGTTTTTTAGAGTATCGAACGGTTCGAAGGGGAAAAAATCGGTGCAAAAGGTTGGTGTGTCGTAGCGTTAAAGTGAAATTGATTACCCGAAGCAGATAAAAAGGGCAACGGTAGTGAGACGGTGCTTCTTGACATTTTCTCAGAACTGATGGGGTAGTTGGCGGCGCGTGGGAATCGAAACGATAGGGTAATTCCGAATGCAGAAGGGTTGACTTGAAGCGCGATGCATGTTGCAGGAGAAATGAGTGTAAAGAAGGATCGAAAGAATTGAAGATCAAATGTTGGACAACATGTTCAAGGAATACCTTTTTGGCTTTATGCTTTTTATACCCTTTTTCTACTTATTAGCTCTTCAATAATTCATCCCAAAAGTCTGAACAAACCTTATTTAAAATAAAATTACTTAATCCATCACTTTCTCTCCTTTTCTGTAAGCTTTCGCAATAAAAAAAAGTGCAACCACACTGCTCCAATTGGCTGCCGGAAACAGTAACCAAGCCAATGGAACCCAAAAGCACCTTCAAACCGTCTTCCATTTTCGCCAACTGTCATCGCTTAATGAGCAAAAGCGGCAAGCCGCATGCTCGCACGAACTTACCATAATTTCCACCCCGTTTGCTTCTTACGAAATCGGAAAAACGGAACCCGTGGCCGGGAAAGTGAACCGCTTTTCGCAAAACGGCCATTCATGCATGCGGCCTCCGGTCGCGGGCTATTGACACAAAATGACAGTGCTGCGGCAGCAATGGTTGATGCCAAATGGACGACTTTTACAATCCGCACGATGACGACGACGACAAAGACCCTCACGAATCCGAGCTCATCTGCCTTCTTCATCGTGATCGTGATCGTTCACCTGCCCTAACCGCGTTTGTCCCCGTCCGTGCGGCACACCATTTACGAGTCCGGAAGTCCGACCGAGATGCTACCATTTTCCCTCCACCTTCAATCACGCTTTGTTCGGAGCTATTTAAGCCTCCGGGTTTGCTGTTTTGCTGCTCTGGAATTTTTTTGATACTATTTCTGTGCGCGGTGGTTGTTTGCCTGCTCGTTTTTTTGCCATACCGTGGGAGAAAGTTTGAAGCCGACGGACGGTTTGGTTTGCTACCGGACATTAGCAAACGCTACAGTTTGTTATGTGTGTGTGTGAAAGCATGCGGCCACAGTGTAAAACCGTGAAAGAAAAAAACAAAGCGGTGAAATCTTGCTCGAACATCTAAATGCCGTATCCGTGCGGAAAACAGATCGAGCGCAGCGGCAGCGGCCCCAAAACCTGCTCTGCTTGCGCGCGCCGCTAACGATGAGAACCGCGCGGTGGACACTGGTTGCAAGTGGAGGTTACCGTGTGTAGTTGCGATGTTTGCTGTTTGATTTGTTTGCCAATTTTCGCATCAATACGTTGAGTGGGTTTTTTTTCATCACTTTACTTCAATTGATTTCAGCGTTTTTTTGTGTGTGCCTTCTGTTGTACCTACTTTTGCGAGAGCGATTCAGCCTCAAACCAGATTATCTGAGCGTGCAAGAGCGCATAATTCGCATCAAGATTGATGGTTGAGCGGCAAAAAACAGCACCAAACGCATCGGGCCCTTCAAATCTTGCGGCCAGCGGTGAGCTTCCGTTGCGAGACGGCGAGAGGCCCGATGGGGCAAGCCGCCGAGACCAGCTGAAGCCAACAGTGCAATGCCAACATTGCACGTGGAAGAGATGTATAATTTCGATAAAATTTCATTAATGATGGTTATTATCGCACCGGCGTCGATCCTAGCCCTAGCTGCTTACGGCTTTGCCGTCTGCTGCCCCAAGCACCTCCGAGGCCTGTGTTCCGCTCGGCAGCTAGTACCAGATTTTGGGGCTTGATTAATCGACGATGTACGAGGCCAACCTAAACCTCAAGGTGGATAAATGAAATTAGTATAATTTTTATTTCTAAGATGAGTAATTGAACCGAAACCGCGGCGCTGTGGCGATGGCTGCTGCATGCGCATCGGATTGGGAAATTATGTGCGCTATGGTGGCTGTACTGCCCCCGTCCAGTGTGTGTTGCTTGATTGAAGAAGGAAAATCCGTGATGATCATAATTATCCCTTTGCGAGCGCACGAGGGAAAATAATGTTTTGCAAGTTCGTCGCTTGCACTGCTGCTGCAGTCTATCTTTCCGAAACGGCCACGTGGGCAGCCCAGTGGGCTGTTCTATTTCTCTCACTAATATTCTTTTGATTATACGCTCGATGGTTTGATCATTTTTAATAAACTCTACCATTTGAATTGATTGCCCGGTTCTGGCTGGGTTATTAGAGGCAATGGTTCATAAAGCTTAAATGAGGTACAAAAAATGGGTTAATCAAAGATGGCATAATGAGTGGTCGGAATAAATTCTTATTAGATTTTAAAAACATGTTATTTGCCATTTTTCAATCAAAGTTTTGTATGATTCATTTGCTCAATTTAATTGAAAAAAAAAACAGTTTTGTAGAAAAAACACAAACAATCTATTCGCTAATCAATTAATACCAAACGATGCGAAAATGGATTTGGTTTGAAACTTCGAAAAATGATTCTACCAAAGCTCGAATATAAATATTAAAGACCCCACATGTTGGTTCTTTAAACCTTTCAAAAGAATTTCCACCTTTTGGAACGCTTTTTAAATAGATTCATGAGAAACTTTTCGACATGGGAAACATGAAACTTTCACAAAGTTTTTCGTTTTGAAGGAAAGTTGTATCTTTTGACAGTTACTAGCTGTAGACAACATTTTGAAATTGTACGTTAAATCTATTGACAAAAAATCCAAATGACCGTAAAGCCTTCAGAGTAGTGATGGCTAAAGTTGGCAAAAATCTGGAGTCAGCTCCGATCCGACTCCAATTAATTCGGAATCGACTCCGGTAGGTAGGTTCGCCCTGCATCATCCGGAGTCGTTCGGAATCGTCCAGAATCGCCCGGAGTCGTCCGGAGCCGTCCGGAGTCGTCCGTAGAAGTCAGGTGTCGGAGTCGTGGTCGTCCGGAGTCGGAGTCGACCGGAGTCGTTTGGAGTCCTTCGGAGTCGTTCGGCGTCGTTCGGAGTCGTCCGGAGTCATTCGAAGTCGTATGGATTCATCGGAAATCGGCTACAGACAGCGTTATCCAGAGTCGTCTGGAGTAGGCCGAGGTCGGCCTTCGAAACAATGGCCTGTATAAGAAGTGCACGCGCAAAGTAAAAGACAAAAAACCACAACGAAATGGTAAGCCCAAAGGCTCCTGTTGACTCCGACCAACTCAGATTCCGGTCGACTCCGAATGACTCCGGACGACTCCGGACGACTCCGAACGACTCCGGACGACTCCGACTCCGGATGACTTCGAACGACCACGGACGACTCCGAACGACTCCGGAAGGCTCATGACGACTCCGGGCGACTCCGACTCTGGGCGGATCTAGTTGTTCCATTTTGCCGGAGTCGGAATCGGACTAACAGTAGTTGGAGTCGGATCAGAGTCGTGAGTGCGCTCCAGAGAGCACATCACTACTTCAGAGTATAAAAAGGAAATGAATGTGTCGAATACACCAGATTTTGTAAACTATTTAGTCTCTATTTAGCTCTATTTTTTAAAATATAATCAAATGGTGAATTCAAGAGGTAAATTCTGAAGTCACCTTTTTTTTTGATTACTTATGAGCAAGCAAAATGAGAGCAGAATATCACATGATGAATATGTCGTTTCTTATTTCCCCTTAAAAATTAGAATAAATATTCAGCAGAGTAATCTATCTCACGAATTAGCAGATTGATCATTTACTATTTTTAAGTGCATTTGATCTCTAAAAAAAGAGTAACTGAAATGTTGTTTTTTCTCATATGTGTTTAAGTTGTTTGCTGCCTAACTCTTCATTCCAATTTGTTTGAATAATAGTTATAATAGTGCTGATAGTTTTTTTGAAACTAATTACCGCTCTAAAAATGGTGTAGCTAATGAAAAACAAGTGAAACACACTGTCAACCGATATACATTTTGCATTGAACATCGGCAGCTGCTACAATTGTAACATGGTGACGCACACATCACCCTGCCTCCCCGTGCGGACATCGAAGCGCATGCATAACAACGACTGCAGCATGCAGAAGAAAAAGCATCACACCACCAACGAGATGTAAAACCAAAAAAAAAAAGGAACTCGTGGGAACACTTGACAGATATACTACCATTCCCTTTGCACTAGAAATGTGCTCAACCAGAACGGCCCGGCAACGGTAAGAAGGGTCAGCAGCTCTCGCGCCAAAAGCAATATGTAATAGCAACACCCCTTCCTCCCCTCCATCTTCTGAACGTCAAACGATACGCGTGGCTTGTGGTCGTGTGTCGTGTGGGTACAAAACCTCGAGAACCGGCGCCGCCATCCCAGCAAGAAGTTGCACCGAAGAGCGCATTAACATGCGGCGGTATGCGGCCCCTTCAACCCTGCTACAGCAGATGATGGTCCAAAATGATGGTCCACTGTTGGGTGTCAGTGTTTGGGTGGGGAGCTGACTCAAACAATCGTTGGATCGCTGCAAGGGAAAACTGTAGCCGGCGGAGTGAGTGTATGGGAAAATTTAATTTACCACTCCAGTGTGGTGCATTGCGCACTGTAAGGCCCGGCTTTCGTTAGACTAGCAAACGCCGTTGGTTGTTTTGTGACCATCATCTACCGCCTGAACCCCCCCCCCTCCGCTGAAAGCAGATCTAACGAGATGGGGTTGCCATTTTTGCCGCAACCGCAACGAACGAGTCCGCGACGCTCGGACGTCCAACGGTGCGCTAAGGAGCGGAGCACCAGCGATCGGAGCCCTATGGTGAATTAATGTACAGGGCCCATACATGCACACACACACCACACTTCGGTGGCGAAGTTTCTCTTGGTCTTACCATCGAGATTGATGCTCCGAGTGCGGAAGATGAGCTTACGTAATGGGGTGCTCCGCTCGGGTTCGGAGTGCACCGTTGGGGGAAGGGGGGGGGGAGGTCGGTGGCAAGTGCCAAAGGGAGGATGTTGGGCTTGGGCAATGTGTTATGCTGATGGTGCAGCAGGTCGTCGCTGCCTGCTTTTTCGCATGCTGCCATCGACGGGAAATTAGCGATTGGCGCGCTGGAGCTCGCTGGTGGGTGACGTTTTGATTTTGTCGTTTGTTTTTTTTTTCTCCTTCTTCTTCTGCCAGTTGTTTTGTTTTTGTGGGTCAAAGGGCTTGATGATCACGAAAACCTAGGCAAAGTGAACGGCGGGAGGGGAGGATTCGTTGTTTGGTAGATGCACACCCTAGGGTGTTTGCCTCCTTACGGCCGATGCATCGAATTTGTTGCCCAATTACGCAATGGCGACACATAAGCGATGTAGATGGGGTGTGATTTATGTCACAAAGCAAATAAGGAATAGTGGTCAAATAAGGAATAAGGAATGTGTTAGTTTTTAATAAAGTTGTGAAATTCAACTGTATTTCAATTTACAAAAACAAGAAGTTATTTTAATAATTTATTTTCTTCGTTGTTATAATGAGATTTACATGCAAATCAAAGATTTATTAGACACAATTCTGTTGTATAAGTGACTTCGTTGCGTGATCCTTCTTTTCTTACATATTGGCTGGGACAAAGTTGTACAAATCATGGTGACAACGTCTGAGCATTTCTAATAGTCAAGGTCACTCAATCCTTGCGTGGAATTTCTCCTCAACATGTAGTCTTCAAGATATGTATAACCATCTGGCAGATTTTAAGGCATAAAGAGCCAAAATATATTGCAATACGGGCTATCTAGACCATTCCTTCTGAACCAAAAAAGAGCTAAATGTATGTATTAATGTCGCAAGAAAGTGATGCCTTACCAGTATCGGTTCGGGAATAGATACCGGTGTTTAAACAGATTCAAAAACTTATGGTGGTTTATTCCCATTAATCTCTCTTTTTCTTTTGTTAGCCTGCTCACGATAGAGTGTGACATGGCCTTGTCGCCAATCATTCTCCAGGATGATCGGTCCCTGGCTGTAGCCTCCCATCCATATAGACACCCGATCTCCGACAGGTCTCGCTTCACCTGATCGCTGTGCTCCCCTGCGCCTTATGCTGAACCGGGCATCGCTATCGAACACCTTCTTGGTGGGGCATGAGTCGGGTTCCTCATTCCCATTGCTAAGGAATTAAATTATCTTGAATTCGGAGTTGTAGCTGATACTAGTGTTTAAACCTGATCCGATCATTAATATTAGTATTGGACCTGAGCCTCCTGAAACTCATTACGGTGCTGAACCTGAGCATAAACACGTATCACTCATGTACCTCATGATGGTATTGGATGTTGATCGTGAAATTTATCTTAAGTCCAGAACGGCATTGAAACTTATCCGGAATCTATATTCATCCTTGAACTAATATTGAACCCATAACGGTCTTAGAACTGATCCAGCGCCCATAACATTTCTGAAACGAATTCGATTACTATACTGGTATTGGAGCTGAAGCTAAAACTGATATCAAAACTGAGCAGGAGCTGAATTGATCCTGGATCGGATCCTAAATCCACACCGTGTTCTATATTGTCCTTGGATCCGATCTTGATCCAATAGTGGTTTTGAAAATGATCATCTGATCCTCGAGCCAAACTGGTGTTGAAATTGATCCGGAATCTATTTTGATACTAGAACTGATCATGTACCCAAAACGGTGTTGGAACCGGATCCTTTATTGGTATTGGAGCTCACAGGGTCTTGAAATTGATGATACTAACTATTACTAATTCCAAATCCATACTGATGTTGGAATAGGTCTCTCGTCTATATTGGTTTTGGAATTGATCCTAAACCCATGCAATCAACCTTTAAAGTTTTGTTAAATGCAATTATACTAAGTTTAATTAGCAACCACAAAAGGCAAGAGAAAGTATTTGTTTATCATCAAGTCTCCGCTTAACTCAAATGAGCGTGGATGGCTTGTCGTACGAAGCTAATACTTTCACACCTCAATTACCGTAGTCGACTCGTAGGCTTGTGCTGCATCAAAGCCTTTTCGTCATGCTTTTACTTTTCTCGCCCTCCCGCTGATCTCCCGTTTGGTGACATTGACCACGAACAGCGTTCAAAGACGAAGCAATCGTGCGGCATACACACCACACAAAAAAAGTACAATTTCTCCCGCAACAATCCAACAAATCAATCACTTTCTGCGCCTGGCCCAATTTCACGCGTCCCCGGAAACCCTTCGGCCTTTAGTGGCCGTGAGCGAAAAGACGGCACGAAAACCGATACATAAAAAAGGCGAGTGCCGCACGACAAAATAAAAAAAAATCCCATAAAGCTCAACCAAAACACGCTGAACCTGCCGGGGCCGCCCCCCATCGGTTGACCCACTGATCCTGATCGTTCTGGGTCGAATGGCGTACAGAAAAGGGGAGGAAAGAGGGCTCAAAGCCCAATTCCGTGCTTTGCATTCTGTTGCGTACCGACCATCCCTTTTAAAACCGGTTTCGAATGGAGCTCGACGCATCGAATGGGTGTGCGATACGGATGCAATTAATTTTACTTTCCTTTTCGAAACGTTTGAGCCGTGATTTAAATGGTTTAATTCTCCGTAGACATGTTAAAAGCCTCAGAGCACTTTCCAGTGCGATCTGTCAAACGAAATCCAAAGAAAATCCGCAGCCGTAAACACTGTCCCGGTCCGTTTAGCGATCAAGACATTATCGTAATTTCCTCCCCCAAAGCAGGCCTGTGTGTCTGCCTCGATCGCGATCGTTGTGTGATACCGTGCCTAAGCCTCCTACACCACCCACCGGACGTTGTGCTGCTATTGCTGTTGTTTTTTTTTTTTGTTTAAAAAAGCGGCAATTTCGCAAAACAACAACACACGCCACCGCTGTCGTCATTTCCCGCGGCCCGTTTTAGTGCGGCATTATCGGATCAACGGTGCCAGCGGCTCGTGCACACTAATGCACCACGGTGCAAACGGTTCACAATGATAGGTGTGAAATCATTACCACGCAAAATGCAATTTCCTTCCCCCGGGTTTTGCTGTTTGCAAAAATGCAAAAACCGGCGGCAGAGTGAAGAGAAGCGATACGAACAAACGATCGGGTTGTGTTTATCTCCTACGGCTAGATCTCGAACCATACACCGACGTGTGGCACATCGCTTGTTGGGGCCGGATTTCTCTTTCCTCCTTGTCTTTTCCCTTCGTGTTTCATCTCGAAAGGGTGGGTTGGTTGGTGGAAGTTTCCACACGTCATAATTTGTTGCTAAACTTTTATTAAACATTAAACACCACCCACCGGCTCCTTTGCCGGCTTTCCGTTCTCTGCCGTCACTGTCATCAGACTGCTGACGCTTGCCGTTTGGCAAAGCAAAAAAAAATCCAGCATATATGTGTGTGTTTGTGTGTGTTTGTGGCTTGGTGGGTGGAAAGCTAAAATTATAATCGTGCGCGCGACCGTTCCACCGTTGCGGCAGCATATAATAATCAACAATTTTATGCTAATGACGCCCTCGAACCACCCATCATTGAGCATCATCTCTGCTTTTCGCATTACATTCAATTGTATGCCACGAGAAATGGATGGGGGGGAGGGTTGTCGGAGCAGGGGTGGGTAAGATTGGGAGGCTGCCGTGGAAAGCACAGGCGCTTTGGCGTGGAAAGCAACCTTGGCGATGGCACAGCAGCCTGTGATCTTGAGCGTTTTTTGGTGGGTGTTTTTTTCGGCTTTTTTAAGGTCCGAAAATCGATCTGTGAAGAGTTTATTTGGTGAAGATTTGAAGGTGAAAGATGGTGGAAAATGATGCTTTTGCAATGCTTTATGGAAACGTACCAATTTTCAGTGTTTTTTGTTTTTGTTTTTCGAACTAAACGTATATAAATTGGAGTTTAATGGTTTTAGCAATCTATATTATTAATTCTATAAATGAAATAATTCTTTACTGTGTATAGTAAGGTAAAATAATGTGGAATAATCTACACTATTACATTTTTTTCACTATATTTCAACACTATATTACCAATTTGTGGATGTTTGCATCAAATATTTGCGATTGAGGCATCAATTTCTCAGCAAATTAACGTCTTCGTCTTGGATTTTGTTTCGAAGGGAAAGTTCCGAATTTATTGCTGTGAAAGATAAAAAAACTGTCAGAAAATATCAATAGTAAATAAAACACTTAAATTATTTTCATTCAAAATGCGTTAAAATTCATTTACCAACAAGACTGAAAAGAAGAAATAAAACATCATATTTTTCGCATCACCTTGCGCTTAGTTATCTTCCTGCCTTAGTATCTACGCAGTGCAGCCGCCGCACTGTGCCGATAAACGCAAGCAAAACAGGCATTACCCTATCACGACTTTCAAATACAGCAGCACCAAACAAACTTATCTTCTTTCGTTTATCAAAACTCACCCGCAAAACGCATTCCGGGGAAGCAGTGCTACAAATATGTTATCTTCACCCTAATCTATGCGTCATCGTACCATGCGCGTCACGAGTTGCGCTTCATGACATCAATCGTACGCCCCATCTAGGTCGCCATTTTAATGGTGATGTTTTACCACCACAACAAACCATTTTTTTGTCTCAAAAATCAATCTCTCAACTGTTCAACGAAAGACCAACGAGACGCTGCCAAATATGATCCCATTTTGATTTGCCCACTTCGAGCGCCCAGAAATCGACACAGAAAAATTTGATCGCACGAGATGGAAAAGCTCATAGTGCTAGATTTTGTTTGCACCTCCCTCTCCTTCCCCGCAATGGCAGTGGAGAAAGAGTGGGAAGGATGGCTTAAGAGCCACCGAAACCGTCCGCAACTCAAGACATTCCAACTGCCAGAGAAACGGTTAAAAACCAGATCAATCTCACATGCCAGTCAGTAGACTGGGGCCGCTTTTTTTTTTGCTTCTTCCTTCCTTCCTTTCACCTTTGCTGCTCTTGGTGTCGTGTTGGTCACTGACGAATGTTTCGCGAGGTTTGACCTTTCCGAGCAGCTCGCCCCCCCAAAAAAAAAGCCACCCGGATCCATCACGTTAGCCACCCGGATTGGGCCTGTTTCGCTAGGACTTTCAACACGTTGGAGTTGCTGGCGTGAGCAGGACAGAACCGCTGGTAGAGAGGACCGGCGGGTTCTCTCCTAAAACGACCCAAACTGCACGATTTGTCATAAACTCGAAGCCGATCGGTCGATTTAATTGATTTATGCTGTCCCAGGGACGCACGCATGATTGCGTTTTATGCTCGCCGGTTGCGTGTCTATGCGTGAGCTGCCGATGGAAATGGCTGGTTTTTCTATGCTGAACGGTAGCCTGTTGCGGATGATTTTTGCTGCCTCCGAAACACTCCGGCAGAGTTGTGTTGATGGAAATTTTTGAATTGAATTAACTCGTCATTGCTGTTGCGTGCTTGGTGACAGAGGCTGACCTTCTTGCCGGCACGCTAGGGACAGATGAGGTTAAAGGAAAACTCATTAGCCAATATCATGCCCAAGGGCAAACCGAATCAAACTATATGTGTGTATGTCGATGGCGCACAGTGGAATGGGTTGTTATGGGTCGTTCAAGGTGTGAAGATGATGTGGTTTTAGATGTGAGCAAAGTTCTTCGGTAATTAAAAACTAATTTACCAATTCATAATGAAAAACAAATGAAACAAAATCCGCTTTTTAGGGGGTTTTTACTTTTTAACTACGATTTGGCATACTTTTTACATTCAGTTATACTGACTAGTCATACATACCAGATATTAAGTCTGAGATACTATTTACAGTGTAGTAACTGAATAAAGATAATTTGAAAAATGGATACAATAACGCAACCAATAGCATTTTTCAGAAGTCAGCAGCTACTTGTCTTAGCTCAATTAATTCAAAGACAGATTGTTACATACATGTGCGACAGTTTTGTTCAACAAATTATTCAAAAACCACAAAATTACTTAACGACATTCTTCAATCAATGTATTCAAATATTGACATGCATAAATTACCTCACGATTTGATGTTTCAACCAGTCCCCAACCTGAACCTGAACCGATAAAACCAATCATTTCCAATCAATCGCTTCCTCAATCGCTTGCTCGCGTTTGCGTAACACGATGTCAACCAGAGGAACACCGAAAAAAAAAAAACAGGGACACTCCGTCCGTCGGGGGACACTCCGACTTTCTATTTCCTTCCTCCGGCCGGTTGCACCAGTTTGTCGTGGTGACGATGATGACTTTGGGTTTGGTTGTATCTATTTATTTGTATCCCTCAGTCCGCATTGACAGGAGAACACACACCGTTTCGGACACCGCGGGAGCAGCAGCAGCCGCCGTATCTCACTCCAAAGCATGTGCGATAATGTCGTAACATGTTTCTCTAGATAATAACCGATATTATAGGCCTCGCGCGGTGCTGCGGAGACCTCGCGCCTGATCGGAAGAATGGCGCTTCCCGTATGTCTCGATAATGAAACGAACGATAGCAAAAAAATACCTTTGACACATAAATTGAGGAAATCTTTAGACCCTTTCGGGTTGAAATTACCCGCCGGCCGAGGGTGTGTCACTAACCCATTGAAGGATTTGTTGGTGGGAGATGGAAATCAGCTGTTTGCCCTCCGTGTAGGCTGGATTCCTGTGTGCGCAGACCACTTCGGCGGACCGTGCTTCCTGGCTAATTATGATGTTGGTACGTTGCCGTCCGTTGCCGCCAGGTTGCACACCTCACGCGATGGGATTGTTGTGCGCGCGAAGTGGTGGTGGTCCGCGAAGGAAGGAAATCCCGGACCGGCAACAAGTGCATACTGTTTGTCTAGCTGGCTGCAATTTTATGCGCAAGCACACAAGCACAACACATGAACCTCCATTTCTATGCAACGATGCACCACCACACCGCCGATGGGTGCAAAGTGCAGCTCGAGTATGCTTCGGGTGCATTGTGTTTTTGTTGCCGCTGGGAGATTATGCCGCCGCTACAGTTACGCGAGTGAAATATGCGAGAATGCACATTTGCGATTGTCACTCCTGCTCCCACTCCCCGTGGTGTGGGCCGTGAGAAGCTTCGAGATGAGAATAGTTCACCTACCCCCAGATGCTCTGCCACTTCTACCACGCACACACATACTGCAGCTTGCGAAAGAGTCAACAAAATGGCAAACCACACCGTTGCGTGGAGGACGTACGTACCACATGCGTTATGCGAAAAATCGGTTCCGTACGCAAAAGGCACCACGCGCCGGTTATGTGTCGTTCGCGGTGGGGTAACAACCACAAAGATTTAAGATTGTTGAACTAGGAAAATTATGAACAAGAGAGAAGAAAGGGAAAAAACAATCAAATTTACAATGGCTATGGTTGCATACGAAATAAGATATGAGCAGTGTAGTGGTGGGAGCTCGGAATCGGACCTACCCGATTCCGATTCCGTGTTCAAAATCAATTCCCGAGCCGATTCCGATGTTGGTACCAATTCCGATTCCAGAGTCAATTCAGGAGCCAATTCCGGAGTCGTTTCTGGAGCAGATTTCGCAGTAGATTCCGGAATTGCCTCCAGAGCCGATTCCGGAGTCGACTTCGGATTCAATTCCGAAGTTGGCTTTGGATTTGATTTCGGGATCAGAATCGATTCCGAAGTCAACTCCGGAATCAGAATCGGTTTCGGAATAGGAATCGACCTGGGAATCGCAATTTGCTCCGGTAGCTGAATCAAGATTGAATTAAGAAATGGATTTAGCTCCGGGATGAGAATTAGTTCTTGAATTGAAATAAGAAGTTTCAGAAGCGAAATCAGTCCGGGAATCTCCTTGAGAATGGATTGTTTGCAAGTAAATTTTATGTTTTGCAGCTATCAATACTTAGTATTATGGGACCTAAACTCCTATTCCTATAGGGATGCCGAAAAAGACTCCGTTTCGAAGCTTATTCTGATTTTGGAGCCAATTCCTAATTATTCCGAATAATTCCAGAAAACTTCTAATAATTCTAGAAAAGAAAAGAAAATGAAGAGCTAGCCGGAATCGATTCCGACAAAATCTTCATTTTTCCCATCACTAGACCAGTGATGAATATATTATATGATAAATAAATAGGAATTCTTTTGGACGCTTCTTGTGATGCAAAAGGAGGTAGCATTAAAGTGCATTTTTCTATTTTTGCATGTATTTCTTTAAAAAAAAAAGTAATTAATTATGTGCAATGCAAAGAGATAAAGTTGAGATATTTCTTGCATAAACATAATTTATATGTCAATGTAGAAAATTGCATGTGAAAAAATTATCATAAAACATTTAACAAGAGCTTATAATGCTAAGAAGCATGTTTATTTATTACGAAAACACAATTATCTACCGCTGTATGTATCAAACTTCAAATTATGTCTTGTATCTTTTAAAATGTCCAAATATTTACTTTACAATGTCTTTAGCATTGGAATTGTTATCAACATTATATTATTATTTACACAAGTCTTAAAGTTACGCTTTTTGATCAATCGTCAATCATCTTCTCTTACGTGCAACTTTAAAAAAAATCCCAATTAAAACATGAATATTGTACTCCATTGTTATCTTCATTGTATAATAGGTCAGCCTATCCGCTGTAATTAAAGGCCTTCCTCTAATTAATCTTTAAATCACGTACATTTTCTCCACATAAAAGCCCTCAAAGCTTAGCACAGATTTGCCCAAGCACTATCATAAAGCAGTGCAAATCCCTTTTTCAACCAGCTGATTGCATCTTTAATTAAACATTTAATCCCGCTTGCAACCACCCTGAAGAGTGCTTTCTTCATGCTTCAGCATCACCTCCATCTCCAGCAGCACATATTTCCACGTAATAAAACAAATTAATTGACCCATCGGAAAGCCTGATCGTACCAGTACATCGTTATTGAATCTCCTCCGTTTACGCATCGCCCTAAGGAATGCATGCGAAAACATCGATGCTACTGCGTTCGTTCGCAGCTGCCCAGCGGTAGCAGCAGTACGTCCAAACAAAATGTTGCTATGTTGTGGCGTAAAAAGGGAAGTGCGAAATCGAAACGTTCTCCATTTCCTACTGCAGTGAGAGAGAAAAAACAAACAACACACACACGGCAGCCTGCTACGTGAAAGATTCCATGTTTGCTGCGCACCTTTTGGCGTGCACTGCCGTTTGCCGTTTGCACGCCGTGAAGATGTCGAGCCTACGGGCCTAAGCGAACGATTTCACTGACCATTGCGGTGACGTTGACTAGCCTGGTAGTGTTGTCTCCCCCTGTGTGCGTGTTGCCATCGACCGCTGGGAACCGATGACAGATGTGACCATCCAGCAGCAGCATCATCTCGCCGCTTGTACCGTGCAACTCGTGACATTCCCAAGCCTTTGCCGGCGTTCCTTCCCGTTCCCTTGCCGATGGAATTACGTAAAGCGGAGCACGCGTATGGGAAAACTGCGCTCCATGGTGCTTTGTGTGTGTGTGTGTGTGTGTATGTGTGTGTGTGTGTGTGTGTGTGTGTGTGTGTGTGTGTGTGTGTGTGTGTGTGTGTGTGTGTGTGTGTGTGTGTGTGTGTGTGTGTGTGTGTGTGTGTGTGTGTGTGTGTGTGTGTGTGTGTGTGTGTGTGTGTGTGTGTGTGTGTGTGTGTGTGTGTGTGTGTGTGTGTGTGTGTTTGTGGGAAAAAAAGCGTCTCCGCGCGACATCTGCACGCTGCCGGGGTGCGTGCGAACGACTTGCGTAAGAAACACGCGCCCGCCTAACAGTCCAAGAGATTAGGAGGAGTCGGTCGGGGTGACTCGAGTTGACGGTCTAGCGAAAACTTCCTGTTTCTACAAACGGCCCCAGCGCTTGTCATCGACATGCACGATCACTTTGTCTCTGTGTACTTCGCCCTCCCGCGCCTAGCGTGCCCGCGGGAGCCACAGCCACAGCCGGAGACATGTCGATTAATTTTTAGTGCAGCAAATTGAGTGCACTTTTTATGCGGACATTATGACGCACAGACAAAACGTATGGAATTGAGCGTTGAGTAATGAGGGAGGAAGGGGGGGAGCGCTGTTGCTCTGTTACTGCTCGTGTACTTTCTCCACGCTCAAAAGGGAGCTTAAGATCGATGGTAATGTGTTTGGCATTTAATTTATTCCGAAACCGATCCATTCCATTCGATCCCTCGTCAAAGCTAGCTTTCCATAGGCACTGGCGAGTGTTTATTTTACGGAGTAAATTACTTAAAGTTAGAGCGAAGCCAAAGGGAAGGTGGTTTAATGGTGTGATTTGATGTTGCGATAGCAAAGTGTAAATGTTAGTGAGACATTATCGTTATCATACTTCCATGAAATTTGGGATTAAGTTATCCCACTTATCACAAATTTTATCGTCGTTGCACTTTAACGTGCGTGGGGCGGGTTATCTTGCGGGAAACGTAAGCTAGGGACAAGGCTGTGCGTTAGGGCATCATGTTGCCGAACTGCGATAACTCCACCAGCCTTGAGGTAGTTAGTACGAATTTCCTGGAATCAATACAAGTTATGTACTTATAACCCTCGAATCGTATAGAGATGGTGACCTACAGATGCCTTTTAGACGTCTAATTTGTTGTACCATTTGTTTGTTTTGTGATAGCTTTGTTTCGATGAAGATTAAATACTTATCTTAATAAAAGAAATGACATATGTTTTGCTTTTTCTAGGAGAAGTAATACATAATATTCTACTAGTTCAGTTTTTGAATCTTGTTTTATTGAGTCTAGGTCCTGATGAATAACGTTCAGCAAATCTTCTTCTATTTTAGTGATGTAGTAATTGAATTATTTCTATAACTTCAATTTTCTTTCAATTGCAATTGGTCTATTTTGGGCTATACTGAGATACAAAACGGACTTACCAATCATTGGGATAACTGGGATTTCTGCAACCATACAAGAGCTTGCCTGGCGAAGAAATAGATCTTCATATTGAGTCACTTTTCGTTACAGACTTTCGATTTTTTGGCAACATATTTCACTAAAAAACAATTCCTATCAAAAACTGGTTTACATTCAAGTTATACTGAAGTCTTACGCACACACTAATCACGAGGTAACAGGCTGCAACGCGATATTGTTAAATTAAGAATGCTTAGAGTATCCTACTTTACTCCAAAATATTACTGATTACCGCGGAAAAAAAATCCATTCGTATGAATCATCATCGTCAGTACAAAGGGCCCTTCTTGTAAATGATCCAGGGTTTGGAAGTATAATTGATATTTGTTCAGAGTGGGCACAACCGGACTGCTAAAAAGTCGAAAGTATTTATCTCGACACTGGATATTGAATCGTTTCCTAAAATCTCCAAGTATGGCATTATTCCTCCAACTTCACCGCGGTACCATCGCGCCGCCATCTTTCAGCCAAACCTTCCACCGTGCGCTATTGACCATTGACCCGTTTCACATCCTCCAAACTTCATCGGCCAAACTCATCGCTACTCCGAAGCGTCCACTCAAGCCCACAGCGTGAGAAGACACGGAACAACCAAATACTACGATCGGCTCCCGGTCACAGGTCAGGGATTTGAAGCCGCCGGCAAACAAGCCTTCACCCCTGACACCGTTTTTGTTTTTCGGCGCATACTTATTCAAATCATTGCCCCGAAAGAGCTAATCAACTCAACGATAATCGCACATCCCCAACGTACAAGCCACCATCTTCATGATAGTGATGAAGATGGATCTAGCGTTAAGCTTGTCGAGAAGTTTAATGTATTTCACACGGTTACAGCGAAGGTAGGGATCAGAACGTTAAAGCCTACAATTTGTGTCCACTATTTGTGAGCGTTGGAGCTTCGCCAGTACATCAGCAAACGTGCAGCGTGTAGCGTAGCTGCGCTATGTAATTTATGCTTAAGAAACAATAGAACACACTAGCCCTTCCACGGGTCAGCTCTTGCCTCATCTACCTGAGGTCAGCTTATGACATCCCAGTGGTCTAAAACGAATCTTCATCGATCAACTGGAACTCTGCTCAATAAATCAGCCGCTCAGTCTAGAGGAGGTAGCAGATTTTAATTGACCAACCGTTCCGCTCTGTACGCGCAGTCAACAGCCAACGATGTGCCCTCCTTAGTGTGGCCTTCAGTGTCGCAATGCTGCTAGATTAGCACCTGCCGATGATGTTGTTGACGGATTGCCACTGACGCAGAACTGGCAACGTCCAGCAGAGTTCGCTTGCAAATCTCTTTACCTCTGTTGACCCCTCATTCGATCGATTGCAAACCGCGGCTGCAAATGCGGCTTGAGTGACAATTTCGCCCGTCACAGACCGACGAGTGACTGATGACTAGAGGAAGTTACCTAATTCCCGAGCGTGTGTGTGTGTATGTGTGCACACATGCCGACTGCCCTCCCGCTGCTGATCGATTCGTTTCGCTTTAATCGAGCCCCCGGGTCGGGGTGCCTCACCAATCGATCAATCGATCATACTGCGATCGGCAGATTGGACAGATAGAAAATGAACCTCGCACCGTTGGGGGTATGCAAAATGTTGTGTATAGAAACGGATCGCTGACTCCAAACCGACGGCACTGATTGAGCGCATTCTAAATTGCTGTTTCAAATTAGTGCTCAAACCGAGAGTAAGAGAACGAGAGATAGAGAAAGAGAGAGAGTGGTTTAATGGCTTACTTTTCTTCTGACATGTTGTTTCGTTTCCCATTTGTGTATGTTTGCAGGTACGACTGTCACAGCAACGGTGGCCTCCACCGAGGGAACCACAACGGCGTCCACAGCGACGACGACGACCACAACGGCAACGCCGGCCACGGCAATGACCAAGCGCAGGATGACTAATCGGGACAATAAGCTGATGTCGGTTCTGCAAGCCCGGCGCACCGCACTGTCCCGCGACCGGTGGCGCAAGGAGTACCACCATCCATCATCCTCTTCCGCCCTGAAGGCTCGGCAGCAGGCGAGCGTCGCGGGCAATCTGGTTGAAGACAGCAGCACGCCCGAATCGAACCTGATCGTACCGGTCAGCTCATCGTCGTCCTCATCTTCATCATCAAGCCGCATCGCCCCAGTGGATGAGTTTCTCGACACGGACGAATCCATCCACGGCATGTACGTGGTGAATCCGCGCACGGGCAAGATTGCACTCCAGCAGACGGGCGCAACCATCAAGCTAGCCAAAGAGACGAATAACTTCATCGGCATCGTACCAGCGCCAGTTGGTAACAAATCGCTCGAAATTACCAAGCTTACCTCGGCAAAGGGTGCGGCGGCTACCAGCACTGCACCGATCACGTCCAGCCCGACGACAACACTTCACACCGGCGCCCGAAGTCTCTACCTCGAGACGCGCGGTAAGCGTATGCGCGATCGCAAAACCTTTCCACCGCTGTCGACGGAACGATCGGTCGAGGAAAGCGATCTCATCCCGTACCAATACTTCGGGCAGAAGCTACTGCCCGCCCATCACAAGGCGGGCCTGGATGCGCGGAATCAGGTGATCAACACACGCCGCACACATCTGAACAAGCTGAAGGAGGATGCGCTGGGCGAGATGAACGACGGTATCAAACCGTCGACGGAGAAGAGCAAGTTCTGGTCGAATCGCTATCAGTCACGAAACGTTGTCGCGCTCAACAATTACCTGCGAAGGGGTGGATCATTGCCTCTCACTACGACGACGACAACGACGACGACAGCAGCGAGCATTACTTCAACTGTTTATCCATCGACCATTCCTTACAGCAGTTTACAGCCTGAAGGTGCTCCCGTACATTCGGATGCTCTTACGAATTCAATGATTGCACTGAGCAATCTCTCCGACGGCAATGACGAGGATGAAAAGCAGGTGTTTTCGCGCAGTGCAAACTTTACCACACCGAACCGTACAGACCCGGACACGCGCTCTTATGAAGCTATTCCAAAGTCCAACACTCCAACGACGACCAACGCCATTGTGAAGTCTTCGTATGTGGAACCCGTAGACAGTAGTCCTCTCACGACAACTGAGCTCCCAAGCAATCACAAAACCCTGCTGGATGAGTACGCCGGCTCACCCGGTGCACTGTACGGGTCCGGGTTGAGTTCTGGGATTTCCAAGCTCATCATCAACTATCCGGATGATGCCACACCGGAAGACTTCTATCGACCGCTCAGTAGCTTCGAAACGCACGCCCAGATCGTTAATCTTCAGGAAGCGACGGAAGATCCTGTACCGACGACATCCGTGCCAACCTTCGATGAAGACTACGATACACCGAGAAATCTTGTGTCCCTGCCGGATATTAATCAAATCTTCCGGAATCTTTCCACACCAACTACAACGGAGATGACGACGACGACGACAACGAGTACAGTGCAACCGACGACTACCAGCACGATGGCACCAGCTCCCGCACGATCGCGGCTTAACACGCGCGTCTACGTTCCTGTTAGTCGTTCCACAACGACCCGAACGAGTACAACTCCACGAACTACTACTACGACCACCACGACAACAACATCCACTACCACGGAGCAACCTGTGGAGGAAGAAACGGAACCTCCAACGACGATTCTTATTCTAACCTCCAAACCAACAACGGAAGGATCGTTCGCTTCAACAAGTTCCACGGAAGCTCTCGTAACGTCGGCCGTACCTTCAGCAACGCCTTCCGTGTACGTGCGGACAACCACCTCCCGACACTTTCGACCTTCGGCTCCTCCAACGGTCGCTTCTCCACCGAAACCAACGCGTCCGACGACCACCACCAGCCCCCCGGAACACCGAACGGTCGCCATCTTCACCGGTCTCCGGCCTAGTCCCCCTGATACAGCACCTCCAGCATCGAACGGAACGGAAGCCGGATTTAACCCCATCCTTTCGCACATCTTCCCGAAACTAGCCGGCCCGGTGCTCTCCACTCGAACGCCACCCAACCTGGACCTTTCGCTCGCCTTCACCTCACCACCCCCGGTAGATCACAGTTCCGGCACGAAGAAACCGGCCGTCTCGTTCGACGGTGTGCTACTTCACCACAACAGTGACGTCGTGATCGAGATGCGCAAGATGAACACGGCCACCTTTGTGCTGGCCGGGCTGGGCATGCTGCCAATCGTCATCATCGTGCTGTACGTGCTCAAGGCGACCGTGTTTAACCGGGAGAACAAAGTGTCCCACGATCTCGAACGCTACATCCCGGACGGTCAGCCACCGATCAGCCCGGTGGTGCGATTGGAACAGTCCGACACCTCCAGCGCAACGGATGAATCGATCATGACGGAGCATGATTTTAATCGGGGCAATTTGCGCTTCAAATCCCTGCTCGGGGAGGGAAACTTTGGGCAGGTTTGGAAGGCGGAAGCGGACGATCTGGCGGGCCATCTTGGGACGACACGCATTGTGGCGGTAAAAACTGAACGGAGCGACAACGGGCACGGTGATCTGAAGGCGGAGGCTGAGATTATGCGCAAGCTGGGCTCGCACCCGAACGTGGTGACGCTGCTCGGTGCTTGCCTGGAGCAAGGTATGTGGAGGAGTCGCCCCTTGTTCGCTTCCCCGAGCAACTTCTAATGCACTTTCCCTTTTGCTTTTACTCCACACAGATCCTCAGCTGCTGATCATGGAGTATGCAATGCGTGGCCGATTGCTATCACTGCTACGTGCGGCCCGCGGTGCTGTCAACGGGCTCGCCCCATCGGTGCACAACAATCGACCACCGATCATGCCACTGTCACCGAGGCGATTGACCGGCTTTGCCCATGATAT
Source organism: Anopheles arabiensis (assembly GCF_016920715.1). Taxonomy (NCBI): domain Eukaryota; kingdom Metazoa; phylum Arthropoda; class Insecta; order Diptera; family Culicidae; genus Anopheles; species Anopheles arabiensis. Next base: position 93,023,531 of record NC_053517.1, read on the forward strand.
TGCCCGCGGCATGGAGTACATTTCGGAGAAGAAGGTAACGAGTAGCCCGTGAGGTGTTCCGAGATTCAGATTGTTCAACCGTTTTCCGCTTCTTTTTTTTTTTTGTTCAGATCGTACATCGTGATTTGGCCGCGCGGAACGTGCTGCTCGACCACAACGGTATCTGCAAGATCTGCGACTTTGGTATGTCGATCGATCTGGAGAAGGTGAAATCGTCGCACGCCCAAATCCGAATGCCCCGCAGCCACCAGCACAGCGAGTCGCGGTTCAAGTTTGACCTCAGTGCGCGATCGTTCGGCATCGGTAGGCATCACAGCCATGGCCACGATCATGCGTCCCATGGACGGCATGGTGGTGGTGGTGGTGGCGGTGCTGGAGGTGGTGGAAGTGGAGGTGGACATAGCAATAGTCACGGGCATGATACGAAGAGCCGGCCAGCGCTGCCGATCCGCTGGATGGCACCGGAGGCGCTACAGTATCACATCTTTTCCCGCGAAACTGACGTCTGGGCATTCGGCATTGTGCTGTGGGAGATTGCCACGTTAGGTAAGGCTCTGTTCCGTATCTCCCATCAATCTAAGACATTGCATTCTAATCAATGCCTTCTCTCCTTCAGGTTGTACTCCTTACCCGAGCTTATCGGGCCGTGAGGTAGTCCGGAGTGTCCCGAATGGTGCCCGCCCGGAGGTGCCCGCCGACTGCCGGCCGGAGCTGTACGATCTGATGCAGCGCACCTGGCGAAAGGACCCAAGGCAGCGGCCCACGTTCAGTGAGGCACGCACGTGCCTCGCGCGGACACTCTGCCAGTGGCAGCTGGAGGACAACGATACCTCCAACACGTCCGAATATCTGGACGTGAGCGGGTTTAGCGAAGATCTGGAACAGGGCATGGTGTACTTCAACCGGCGAATATCCGAGTTTGAGTGTGAAATCTGATGGCAGCATAAACCTAGCGCACGTTTTCCTGGTGAAAATGTGCACTCCGTCGGGTTTTGTCTACCGCGTGGAGGAGGGTTTTATAGCAAACTCCCAGCCGGTTGATAATTATCGGCAAATTTGTACATATCTAGGCTCTCTGTTTTGTGTTTTACTCGATATAGCTACTACCCCATTCCTGTCCTTGCACCAAACCAATCATCTTCATCCAATTTTCAGTACACACACTCACTGTAGCTACGCGCTGTGTCCGAGCTCGGTGTTAGTACATTCCGTTAAATTATCTTCATTTGTTAGTTGTGTAGGAACGGCTCTGCTACTTTGTGGGATAGCTTTAAAACACCTGTCAACAAGCGCACTGATTAAGCAAAGGAACGTTTAATGACACACAATAATGATATATGATATATTCTGCAGAGTTTGGCGAATGGCAGGAAGGACAGTTTCGCATGCGTCACCGACAGACGCGCCTGTGCAAGTGATAGCAAAGCAATTTAGTGCACTGTTTAGTAATTGTTTTGTTTTGTTTTCCCTCTCTCCCTCTCGCTTTCTCTGTCTCTCCCTTACTTGGTCCTTTATTCTAAGCTTTTGTGCGTACATTTACACAAAATGTAGCACGTGGCTTCAAAGATTGCAGATGATTCTAGTAACTGCATTAGCTTGTCCTAAACCATTACCTTTTTTTCCAAAAAATAGTATTTTTCCCCTTTCGTCCCATTAGTACATAAGATTATTTTATTTGTAATATTTTATACGTTTGAGGCTGTTCCGCTATTTTGTCGGAGGGCCGTTTAGGATTGAGTGAAGTGATTGAAAGAGACAGTGAAGAAAAAATATAGGTGTCTCCTTCAAGAGGTAATTGAGGAAGGATGAATAAAAAGTTTTGATGTTTTGTGACAATACCAGTATGGCGTGTTCTCTCTTCTAGGTTAACGTGACGTCCGAAATAAATCGTATGGAAGTGGTAAGATAATTCGCGCCATGTTTCATTAAGTACGCGTTATGATTGGAACGAATTATTCGACAAGCAGCCTGGAGTTAAGCTCTTGATAGAAGAGTTCAAATGAATAAAATACCGCTCAACGCTTAAAGACTTCGGTCCAACGAGAAGGCAACGGTGATGGTAACTACACTACGGTAACGTCGAGCCTGTAGATTTTACTGGAAAAGATTCTGAGCAGCACATTTGATGAATTTCTCATACTGAATGCTGGTAGGGATTCATTTTGCCTAAGCTAAGAAGTCACCATGGAAGAAGTAAGGTTATACCGTACATGAGCTTAGAATATAGAATCAATGCAGATCGGATGCAGTACTTTGCTGCTGATCATCGTAATTCGACTACGTTATCATACAAAGCGCAATTGATTTCCTTTTGATATTACACAATCTTCATATAGGTTGGTACTTTAATGATAGTATTCAATTATTTTAACGATGAAACTACATTTGGGCATTTGGGGAAAGTATGCCACTATTTTTGTAGGAAGTGAAGCTGTCAATAACGTAATCTTTGCACTCCATAGTTGCAGAATAGATTGTAATTGTAAGCTGATAATTAAAATATTTTTTTTCTCGAAAGACGTCATGATCGTCATTGACGAATTGGCGGAGCGGGTTGTTTCCAAAATGGGAGCTTTGGTGACTCGAGATACGTACTAGTACCACACGTGTTCAAATAGGCAATATAGGTGGCCGTTTAGTCCCCTACTTTGACTCAAATAAATAAAGAAAGCGATGAGAAAACAAAACTTTTATCTAATGTGAACAAAGAGCCTATGTAATGACGAGCTATACGAGATGTACGGCGACCTCAATGTCGTACAGCGTATAAAGCTCGCTAGGCTCCGGTGGGCTGGCCATGTTATACGCATGGAAACGGACGACCCAGCCCGTAAAGTCTTTTTAGGCCGTCCACAAGGACAGAGGAGGCGTGGTAGGCCCAAATTGAGGTGGCAAGATGGCGTGGAGGCGTCCGCCATTAAGGCCGGGATAACGGACTGACAGACGAAGGCGCGAGACCGTGAGCGGTTTCGGACACTCCTGAGGCAGACCAAGACCGCAAAACGGTTGTAGCGCCGGATAAGTAAGTAAGTAGAACAAAGAGCCAAGAGACTTATTTATATTTCATGTTAAGATCTGTTGTTAAGTCGATGTTAAAGTCTGTGTTTCAACACCCATAACTGAACGAGATTTTTTACCCTTGTGCCATACAATTATTTGAAACCCGAATAAACTTAAATAACTATCACAGCAAAAGAAAAGCTGATGAATTTCATTGCTTCATAAAACAACGACGTATTATCGATTTTAAAATGCTCCAACCTGGCGATCGTTTCGACAAAGCTTTAAAGCTCACGATGATCGTTTTTATGCGCGCCATCTAGCGTTGGGTTCCAAAAACACTTTGCTTTTCTTGGCTACAGTAACGGACAGAAATCATTCCTCGCATGTTTCTTTGATGATTATTCTCGAGTCAATTGAAAAAAATGAGATCATTTTTTCTAGTATTGAGACTGTAAAAAACAAAGAAAAAGTGTCGCAATACAAGATCATATAGAATATTCAAACAATAAACAATAATAAACACCTTCCGAATAAATCAAATATTACTATGATACAATAATCACGGATTATCCGAAAATTTGAACCCTCGTATCGATTCGCTTTGCCTACAGGTAGTCCTTGACCTATCAGCTATCCCGTTTTCAAACAACCCGTACCCTCCACGAACATGGAACATCAACGAACCTCCCACCACCACCCGTTCTCAGTGTCAATGTATCCAGCTTTTTATTCTCTACTGCCCTAGCCTTTCCATCGCCCTACTGCTTTCCATGCTCAATCTTTCTTAATCTTTTCCTGCCGACGGCGATGACCGATTGGAACCGCCCGCCCGCAAGGCTCGTAGGCAGCAAAACAGGAAGACCCTGGGGATGGTCGAAGCGTGCCTGAAACTGTGTCAATGACCGAGTGAAAAGGAAAAGATACCAGTTCTTCGTGTTCCGTATGTAGGTGAGTCGGTCTGTCACTTTTCCTTATTTTGAAACAGATGCAGGTGAGCGTGCGAAGGAGGAGGATGAAAGCAAGGGAAGATGGCTCGTGACCCTTTAGACCGGTTGGTCCTTTAAAGCCGGTTTTTTGAGGAGCTGAAATTTTGGAGAACATCTTTCCGTCGTGAGCATCGTCAGCATCAACCGTGTTCAAAATGGGAGACTTTGCGTAACGCTTAGAACCACAACAAGACCTTATTTTTGTTTCTAGTTCAACGAACTAACTATGTGGCCTTAGCTCCGCTCTTTCACACGTGCGTTCAGCATCTGATTTGGCTAGCCCGCCCGACAACTTCGAACTATTTCCCAACACAGCGACGAACGCTCTCCTTGCCATCGAATAACCTTGACTGATATTTAAATTATCTTTCTCTAATCCAAAAACCGATGGCTTGCTGTGTATCTGTGTGAGTGTATTTTTTTGGTCTTGAATGGTGTCTTTTCCACTCCCCTTCTCAAAAACTCGGTTCCAAGCTGGAGCGGTAATGATCCCCAAAAGCCGCCTCTCGCGCAGGTTCGTTAGTGTGACCGTCAAACCGGTACGAAAACCGTTTCAAAATCACCCAAAAATGCTTCCCTTTGCCGTGGGAGCTGTACGTTGAATGGGAGGGCGCGAGCGTATGTGTGTGTGTGTTTTTTTTTTTCTTGTTCATGTCTTTGGACGCTCCAAACCAACCCAACAGCGGTTGCCGAAACCATTCGCTTTAAGCGGTGGAAGTCGATAGTGGAGGATCTTGTATTTATGATTAAAACATGAAGTCGTGTGATGTTGCAGAAGCGGTTGCGGTTTCGGTGCAAAAACACCCAAGTGGGGCGGAAAAACGCAGTCAACATACGGGTTTATCTTATGAAATGTATTGCACATTTGGTTGATTTGGGAAATACATTTCGTTGCCAAAAAGGGTTGCACAATGCTCGATAAAATTAAGTTCACTTAAAGGCAGTGGAGAAGTAATGTTGGAATACATTAAGCTGTACGTGAGAGTAATGTAGGTAATTTATGTTTTCGGGGATATCATTCCATTAGTTTTATGACGCTTTCCAAACCATAAATCAACGGTTGATCAATGATATCGGGGTGAACTTTATCAGCTTCTCGATAAGATAAGTGATGCACTGATGCATAGTGTATGATCGACTGTTCATCTTTCTACTAAGATAAGCAAACGAAAGGTGAAAAATCGCTCGCAATAACTTTACTCGCTGCTTATGTGTGTTAAAATATGTTTATAATACAATCAAGCTCATCAATCATCTAGACAGGAGCCGACAATTTTTCACTCATCAAAAATCCCGCGAAATTCACAGCGCTAAATCTCAATGTCAGGCCGATCAGGGCTAACTTTTCGATTTCTCGAAACTACCGTCAGAGGTGCTTACCGAAATGCTTGATTCATGAAATCATACCCAAATCCTCCCACTGAAACCGAGAAAGTCTAAACTTGACTTCCCCCGTTAGGTTATCGAAAGGGTCACTCTAGGGGGGAACAAAGGCCCCCGAAACCGAACGGTCAAGTAGTTCATAATTAATTCCTGCCTAAGATGAAAGGCTTGTGCGTGTTTATGGAGAGTGCTTAGAAACTTGCTCGCCGCCAATCGGACCGGTACCGCTTGAACGAATTGCTTCAAATCCGTTCCTATCCTATTGCAAATTTAAGCTGTAGCGTTGTAGTCTCCCAAGACCACCGACGATCTAGGCAAAGTTGACCTAGAAATGTCATATGACGCGTCATCAAGCGATCGATAGTAGTGCCCATTGGCAGTGTGAATTTGGCTGTAATGTTTTGTGATTTTGAGGAACATTTCTGATGCTTTTTGAAGCGAAAATTATGAAGAAACTTTGCAATTTGACCAATGTCAGTGTGCATCGGATTACACGTTGGTACATCATGTGCATTAGGTTGTTCAGAAAGTCTCTTGAATGTAAGAGGATTTTGTCATTCTTTGATATAATATAGAGGCGGGTCTTATTAGAATTACATGTTTTCAAGCTAGATAATGTTAAATGGAGGAAATTATTGCAAAATATCAATACTGAAGTGCTGGTTCTCAAGGAAATTGCCTCAAACCAAACTTGAACGATCGATGTTCAGATTTCTGGATGAACCAGAATATCATTTATGTAATGAAAAATAAAATGCAAATAGAAACTTCTTCAACTTTTAACTATTTAGTAATGTACCTTACGACTCTTTTTATAGAAAATAATGTCACAAAATCAAAAAAATAACATTTTTTTATCCATAGCAAGGTCATTTGCTTTGTGCATCTAAACATAATCAAAAACTATGTCATCAACTAAGAAAGAAGTTGTAAGGAGTGAGAAAGAACACACCACTTGATATTCGACCCATCAAAATACAAGAGAAAGTAAAGGAAACACCCTCGATGAATCCCTCCAAATGCAGATAAAGCCCGTTTGTGTGTGATTCAACGCAAACCACCGTAAAACTCCCTTCGTATCGTAAAGAACAAGCTATTAGCATGCAAATGCTGCTCGTTAGAAACGTTTCTATCCCCGAAAAACCCGTGTCCAACTAATTGTACAACCTACCAAAAGGCACGAGCGATTGGGCGTTGTGTTGTTGTGTCTCTTCATTTCAACTTCAAAACCAACCAGTCCCGCCAGTAGGGAGCATCTTCACAATCCCATCCCTTTTGCTGTGCTTTTATTCCCCGCTTTTATCATCCAAAGCGTGTCACTGCTCTGGGACGCAGCGCAAGACGCTCCGAAAGAAATCCGATTCTGTCGGTTTCAGCGCGCGTTTTGCTGTCTGCCGTTACTGTTACCGCGATGCTCGTTTTCTCTAGGTCACGGACGTCACGGATCATACGGTGCGCGGTGGAAGTGGTTGGCCGCCACGCACATTCCGAGTCGGAGCGGCCACCAAAGCGCACTTTCTCGTGGTGTGAGCCATGGTTGTGAGAGAAAGATGCCGTAAAAGTGGCGTGCGTGAGAGTGGCGATTGTGGGAGAAATGCACCGCGGCGATCAGCTCTCGCGATCTTCTCTCGCTCTCTCGCGCGCAGGTAGATCCCCACCGCTTCTGGAGTGGTGCCACGGTGCCAAGGATCAGTTGGCCGCGAGGGTTAATCTGGTGCGAGACTTCCAACCGTACGGTCGCGTTGCGTGCGTACTTTCGTGTGCGCTTTCATTTGCGCTTTCTGTGTGGTTGAAGCTTAGTTTCTTTTCTTGTGTCGTGACAGTGATTGGTTGTTTTAAAACGCATAAAGAGGTTAAATATTGTTTCATTACTTTGTTCAACAAGCCAACCAACATTTACGCCATACGATCGAGATATTCACCCAGCACCAGCATTGTAGTGTAATACTTCGCCGAGGCTTAAGAACGACTCGTTAATATTTCACGCCCGAATGGGGACGGCCGCGTAATTGGAGGTGCATAAGGGTTGCGCATCAGCTGCCAGGTGTTTTTACGCTCCCGGATTTCCCGTTGCAAGTGCTGTGTTTTGTTCGATTGCGTTTCAGTATCTGCATGTGTCTGTTTGTGAGCAAGTGCAACGTACGATCAGTTGATCAGTTTCTGTACAAAAACGAATCAAGCAGGAGCTTTTTTACACCAGTCCCTATCATCTTGCTACGAAAAACAAATCAAACAGTGATGCCTTTTTCCTTTACGACAATTCACCAATAGTGATCGCCTCCCATTCTTGCCGTCTTCCCGCTATTCCTCCTTTCTCCCTCAAACAACGTCACGGTCACCCACAGGTGCAGGCAATGAAATGAGGTTAATCAAAGCAAAACTGTGCCAAATTGGAGTCGATGGAGCTGTGGTTGTTTTTTTGCTTTCCTTCATTTCGTTGCTTCTCCAACACCCGTTCGTTTGTTTTTCCACTCCCGGCAATACGGCAAAGTGAAGGTGCGGTGGCAGTTGTGGTGGACCGGGCCGGAAGCAACGAGCGAAAGACACGTGCACGTTAGCAGCAAAAACCCGTAATTCACCACGTTTGAGCCACCGGACGAAATGGACCGGATGACGATCGGATCGGAAAATTTCGGGCTGGGAAATGTGTCAATGGGCGGGTGGGTCAACCACGAAGGTTTGGCCGTTAGATGTTACTGCGATGCAAGCGTTAAATATGGAAAAGGATGATCAAGATGGGACATCGCACACAACTGCTTATTTGGTGTAGTTTATCATTTATCTTTGGGACGGAGAATTATTAGAAAGAATAATTTTGAAGCCTTCAAACGACTCATTTCCAAATTGATTTCAATGATCTATTCAAACGTTTAATGTCGTTTCCAGCAGAATATCAAACTGTCTATTTGCTAATTGATTGATTCAAATATATTACAAGCCTTGGGTGGCAATTATCCTACAACAAATCGTTAAATAATTACATTACATCGTTCACCCATCAGCCTCAACAAGCGTTTGATTTGAAGGCAGCGAAAGCACTACCTATTGGTACACACACAAAAAAAACCCGTTCATTATCGTTTCAAACACCGATGCGAACATATTTTTTACATGGTGCAGGCTAGCAAACGTAAATATCATTTAATCTGATTGCCTGCCAAAAAAACCCTTCGTACGCGCCCGCGCTAGGAACCACACGAGCGAAGCAGAGCCGGTCAAACAGCCAGCCGCGATCGCCCAACCGTACTCGCCAGCCAGTCAACTCCGTGTTTTGTGTCGGTTCGTGTCTTAATTTCCCGTTCAAATCTTGCGTTTCGTCTTGAGGCGACCGCGCATGTTTCTTTCACCACTTTTTCACCTTCCTGGGAACGGTTTATGTGTGTGTGATTGTGGCCACTGTCAGCACGATTCACCTTGCACTCGACTAGGTACCGTCCGTGGGAGACAGGAAAGTGGGGGGCAGGTAACAGGTGAACTGAACCGGTGGTTAGCATTTTTCAAGTTCATTGCACTTCGCGTTTATTGCCATTGGATTGAAAAGGGTGTTGTTGTTGTTGTTGTTTTTCTCCAACCTTTCTTCGGTTCGGATGCTATTATGCGTGTGCTGCTAGTTCATCCATGCCGTGCGGAGGGCAAATGGCGCTATTTCCCGTGGTAGTAGCCGCACAACACGGCGCAGAAGGGACGGAAACCCCCTTACTCTAACCCTTCTCGTACATCATGGTGATCATGGTGAGCTTTTCCCTTTTCTGTTTCCCCCGAGCAAACCATTTCTAATGCCCGTGCTAAAGGGGTTGAGCTTTTTTCTCTCTCTCTCGGTTTGTGTGGTTAATTCTCATGACAAATTGCAACGGGCAAAAGGCGCCATTTGTTGCGCGCAAGGGTTGTTAAATAAAAGGGCTCATTGATGGCTAACATTCTGCAACTAATGATGATGATGATGATAAGCGATGGAGGACGGTACGGAGAGTGAGATGTTGGATCCGGATCGGCGCCCATGTTTGCGTTGATGATAATGTTTTGACGGCAAATTTGGATGATGATGATGCTACAGATGATACAGAAAGAGTTGTTAGACCATTTTTTTTAAACGAAATACATTTTTTGGTAGAAAATAGCATAATGATACAATGTAATAAGTCTTAGGTAGCTATTGAATTTCATGATTAATTTTATCCAAAAATTAACATTTGAACTCGCAGTGATTATTGATCAATTTAACAATCATTGTACTATATCATCAAATTGAAATCTTAACGCTCGTTGAAAATTTACAAACTTTCATGAAAATGCATCCTTTACAGAGAAGTCTCACAAAAATGATCACATGGGGCATACAGCTTAAAGAGAAATTCAACTCAGAAAAACTAATTAAACACGTTGCTAGGGCTAAACCAGGAAGCTTGTATGCTTGATTGACCTATGTAGCGCTAGTGTAGCTTTAATGGAACCGTTAAAGTGTTGAGCTTAAAGAAACAATTAATCTTGAAGACATTGTTAATTAACGAGACATCATAATCTGAATGCACAGACAGTCTTTGGATAAGATTTTTGTTAATTTTTGTTGGGACTTTCATACAAATATATGCTTAGATTGGGTTAAAAAAACAACTTTTTAACATCCCTGCTTGTTGAAAAGCTTGTTAAGCAGTAAGTGGTCAACGACTGAATTCCAACTGCATCAAAATAGGTCGAAAATTAAGTTTACAACAGTCAAGACACTAGCACTTACAACACATTTTCTAACTCTTTTCGATAAAACACAGAAAGCACAAGGCTAAATTAAAACCTCAGAAATTGGCAAACGAACCCCAACTGTCCAAATTTTGGTTCCGATCTCTGCAGATCATCATGATCATGATAAAACATTCAAAAACAAAACAAAACAAAACATCAGTTAAAGAGCGCTCACATAACACATTTCAATCGCATCAGTACTTCAGTGCTTCGCCGCTATCACTCTTCCAAAACGCTAAAATCTTGAGCAACACCTTTCTTCCTCGGTACACCCGCCCAAGGTTTAACCTTCTCCCGCAAATAAAAACACAATCTCACCCAATGCACCCTGACCTGCAATCGACAGCCAGGGCGAGTTTTCACCGGGGCAAAACGGGCCCAAGCTAACCAGCGCGTAACGGACCCGCTCGAGAGGATGCAGGAAGAAGGCCGGTGCGTTTAACAAATCCCACTCGTCTCTCCCTGTTCCCCAAGCGCTGTCGAGCCTGCGTTGCCAGCGTACACAGTCCGCCCGACAGGCACCTTAAAAACCGTACGTAACGTGCTCACGTAAAAGAAGCACTGCATATCAAGCGCGGTCGCCGTATCTTTGTGCGCTGCTGCTCCTTCACCGCTCACGATCAGAATTGAGCCAACGTGAAATTACCCAATCCTAATGCGGGAATTACCTGCCCGCGTGTACTGGCAATGCACCAACACTGGCAAGAGTAGCAGGAAGTACTTCTGCACCGCTGCACGTACGGTTGGCGCACCTTGTGGCGCTCGTAAACTGCGCAACCAACACTGGCCGGGCGCATAATTTGCGATTCCATTCCGGGCGCTTCAATTTCGGTAGGAGGCCCCAAAAACCTCCCCTTGCCCGAGACGTGTGCAGAAAGCAAATAGAGGGGAAGAGGAAAAGAAGAAGAAGAAGAAGAAACCAGCATGCCCGGAAGAGTGTATTCGACGTTTGTGTAACGCGCGCTTCTGGCGGCGGGTGATGATAGCGGACCGACGGTGTCGCCCCTAGTATCTTCAAACTAGATCCAGTACGTCCAGAAAATTGTGGTTGTCTGCATGTTACAGAAACTGTGCCCTCACTAACCGTTTGAGTGCGAGTAATTTTCACTTTACGATCGTACTAAAAAAACAAAACCCCCAACACAAACATTAAAGTGGTACGCACGGGCCGTACCAAACCTGCCTTCCACCGCACTGTCCCGCAGGGTTCACTTTCCAATCATCGATCCAGTTTTTCGCACCGATCCTGGGCCCGCTTTCCAGCGGTAGATAACTTCCTGTAAAATAAATCAACCGACTGGAACCGCAAAACACATGTACCAGGCAAAACCAAACCAACGCCCGGCAGACTTTGCGTGCGTCAATTAGAAAGCCACCAAAAGGCACAGGCAAATGTCAACGATACGATTGCCGTCGGCGGGCAAGGGGAACGCAACGGGCAGGTGTGGTTTTGTGTGAGGTAGGTTAGGTTTCGCTTGATCTCCTGGGGGAGAGGAACTGCGGGAAAACTGTTAAGCTTGGCCACAGTTTTTAACGGCCAGCAACAACGTAGTGTCATGACAGTACGGCCAACCTGCTTCGTCTACGTTTTTGCCAACCATCTCGCGGTATCTCGGGTAATAGGATGCGTGTGACAAATCACTGTGCCACGACACTGGAATCGAAAGTGTGACTGCTTCCGCTGGCAGACTGCTCCGTTGATCGAACTTGATTGAGTTTGTTGCTCAGGGCGGGAGGATTAATTGGGAGTGGGATTACGGTGAACCAATTCCGCCTACCGACGGAACTGGGTCTTGCGAGGTGATGAAAGTTGACTCTAGCCAGGACCTGGGTATGAATAATTGGAGCTCCAACGATAGTGGAGAAAACTTCAGTCATGCTTCACACAAAGTAAATAACGCCACAGAAGCAAGGAATGCGAAAACACTTTTATCTATTGGGGGCTAACAGGTTGATAGCAGCTGGGATTATACATTGAAAGTGCGTTTATGAAGTGGCTATTTTGATCATGCCATATCTCACTTGCAAATAATCGTGTTATTAATATCGTATCCTGCTGCTTTCCAATCTGTAATCAAGACCATTACAGGAGGTAAAGACAATACAGGATATCGGTCAAGTGATTAAGTCACTGATAGCCTTAAGCTCATTAGTGCAGCTAATGTAGGCCTAGATCAAGTAATACTAATGCGCTGAATAATAATAATAATGATAATAAGAAGAGCAAAACATTCTTTGATCAACGACATCTGTTGCCTGAGTAACTTGGGTAAAAGCCCCATCACTGTTTCAAAACATACATTATCCGCGTGCTTGGTGTATGCGATATTAGAAAACATGAAAAAAACTTAAGGATATGATTGGACAAATTAGAGATACTTGATAATATCCTATTACGACACAACAGCAGTAATTGTTCGACATTTGTTTAACATCTGTTTAATGGAATATTTGTCTGTGACCTGTACTTACTCGCAGAATTAACTAATTGAACATAACATATGACTTTGTCCTACGACACCAACTATGACAAATACTCAGATTCTACAATATTGTCCAAAATACTTAAAACATTTGTTAGCATAATATGATGTTTTTGTGTGTTGTGCAGATTGTGCCTTTGAGATATTTTAACATCATTTGGTGCTCAAACGCTATTGTGTATATGCCCCTATTGAATGTGTCCAATGTTCAACTTATTGGAGTACCTTGTGATCGGATGATCGGTTGCTCCTTCTTCTAGGTCATACACTGGCCCAGCCAGGTTATCTTGAACTTATTCTTCAACACTCAACAAAGAATAATTGCCAGAACCAGGCCTTTTTGTTGGTGATCTTTGTTTTCTAAGGACGTAAAGGATTGTTGTTAATATTGGTTAACAACTATCTGAAGTACTGCGAATATCTGACAGCAAATGAATTACGGCTAGGATTTTTGTGGGTTTTTCTGACGTTTTTTTAATAGAGATACATTTCACCTTTGACGACAAGAAGTCAATGAGCTTTTGTTGCCGACAGTTAACTGCATTAGTTCGCCTTTCGAAGTGTACTCCGCCTCAAATCTATCTAAGTTATTTGTTGTATGTTCCGTCTATCTACACCTATCCACTGGTTTAGTTTGTTGAATATTTTCTGCGTTAAATTAAATATTAAAGACTTTCTTGTAGAAGATCTACACTCACCTGCTTAACATAAACATCTCTTAATGTATCCTGATACAGCACACCGCAAAAGTGAACATAAAGTTTCGTGAACCGCTCGTTTGCGAGCATGTGTCGGCTGCTCAAACACCTCGCGTGACCGTTCGGTGCATCGATAAGTGAACCAACAGCAAACAACAATTAGACAGAACATACAGAAACCGCAGTGCAGTGCTAGTGAAAACCACGTACGTACCACCATCACCACATCATGCAATCTCGCGTTAAGCTAACGCTGGTGGTCGTTGTCCTTTGGGCAAGTGTACTGCTCCATCATAGCCGTGCCGCACACGCGTCCACCGACTCCGGCCTGCCCGACTTCGAGCTGGACGATGGCAAGGACGAGGCGGACGACGAGTACTACTACGTGAACGACGGGACCGATCAGCAGATGCAACCGTCGCACAAAATCATCAGCTACGCTAAACCACCACCGCCACCACCGTCTGCGCCGGACGCCGGCCAGCTGGATGCGAGCGAACCGTTCCTGATGGAGGACGACGATACGAGCTTCGAGGTGATGGACGATGTCGACTTTGTCGAGCAGGGTCCGGCCATGGACTTCCAGCGGAAGGCGGAGCGGATGAAGCGCATCATGCTGAAAGCGTTCGCCAACCGGGAGTTTCAGCGGAAGTTTGGCGAGGTGCTGCCGCTGCTGAAGGTGATGTCCAAGACGCAAAAGTCGACACTGGCTGCGCTGATAACGGCGCAGGTCAACTCGCGCGACGGCCACACACTGTCGCTGGAGCAGGTGAGTCAAAAGGGATGAACGGCAAAGTTTTGCAGCGTAATGGTGGGAATGAGATATTATCATTGCTTTTGTGATAACTAAGAATGAATCATTTGAGGGGCTTTGCACTGACGGTATTTTTAGTGGAGCAGAAGGCTAGGAAAAAGAGGTGAACATTGCAGGACTAGTATTCCTACCTTTAGTTTGATGCAATAAGTAAGCGCTTGGCTTTTAGACAAAAATGAAATTTATCAACAATCCATGTCATTCTTTCGTTTGGGAATGGATGGAAATTGTATAGAGCTTAAATTATTCACCAATGTGTGTAAATTCGTTTGGTAATGAGTAGCACCGTCAACTAACTGAAATTGACCACTCTTCCTGCAATCATTTGCACTTATTTCGCCACCATGCGACTAGGTTTAAAAGAGCCATTGCTGTTACATCTCAGCATTGGGTCTAAACTACACTCGTGGCCACATGATCCCAATCGGTTAATGCACTTGTCTTCATCGTCTAATAAGAATGATGTCCGAACGCCACTCTTCATTATTCTGGTGTCCTTTCCGAAAAGTTGCCTTCGTTAAATGTCTTAACGAATAAGGTTATATATTATTCGTTTATCACGTCAATTGAGATGATATTTCCTTTATTTCCAACTAATAATTGCATTTAATTGCTTGAGGGGATGTTAGCTTTGCATTAATTTTGGCACGCAAAAGTGATCAAATATCTACTCAACCTTAGAATCAGATAGGAAACAAACCATTATATGCATATTTTGCAATCGACGAACCATGAGTATGGTTCTTTTAACAAACTTCCTTGTCAGTAGGATGCTTTTTTGTCCAAGAAGACGCGTCGAAATTAAAGTCTACGAACTTCCTCCAACCGATATGATTGTATCTGAATCATTTTACTGTTTAATTCTAACCGAAGCCTCTGCATTGTGCTCTATTCTTCTGTTGATCCCTTTATATTAATAAAAACATCATTTTGTTCAATATTTAAAACTTCACAATACTTTATGTATTTATCAATTTACCACATTTAAAGTCTCAAAATCCTTCTGCTTCTCTGAAGATTTGCAATGTATTATCTGTCTGACATGATGCCGTATTTCTACCGTAATGCACACTCAAAAAAATACACACATCACCTTTCTGATTCATTTGCCACATATTCTGGTGTGGTGAAATATTCGCTAATACCGCATGCTTAATCGGGATTTTCGGTGCAGTGGAAGGAGCACCCGGCAGTCCCCAGTGCATTACACATGTGTTTGTCGGTGTCAGCTTATCAGCTGGAAATGAAAGTAATGTACGCCAATTTTTTTTCCCTTGGCATGCCCAAGGTAATCGTAGTCTTCCCGGCACAGCTCACCTTCCAAGGGTAGTCGATTGGTGCGGAACGTTTCAGTTTGTCCGTGACCGTCGACCGCGTCCAACATGGTAAAGTGTGTGCTTCTCTGCCTGCTGGTGGGCCTCATTGGCAGCCAGGCCCAAACGCCAACCCTGCTCCGCGACACCATCTGGGGCGAGTTTCCCTCAGTGGTGCGGGTGAAAACGCCGCGCGAAAATCAGTTCTGCCTCGGCACGGTCATCAACAGCAACCACGTGCTGACGTCCGCCTTCTGCGTGCTTAGCTACGATCGGATGCGCATCTTCCCGGCCCGGCTGGTGCGCGTGATTGGTGGTGACATTAGTGTGACGCCGGCCGCGATCACCCGGCAGACGCGCACCGGGCAACACATCTTTGTGCACGAAGACTACCGACCGCATACGTACGAGAACAATCTTGCCATTATTCGTGTAAGTAGTGCCAGGCAGTGAGTGTGATCGGCGTCGATCAATGTAGCTCTCTGTCGCTCTTCTCGCCGCACAGCTTGCCGAACCCTTTCACCTGCCGAGCAATGCGATCGAGGAAGCCGTGATACGGATGCGCATCGTGCCCGAGCAACATCCGTGCGATGTGGTGACCTGGTACAGGGCACCCGGGACGGAGGGTAACCCCAGCCAGGAAATACCACGCCAGCAGGCGTTCAACGTGAACATCCGCAACCGGGATGTGTGTGCGGCGGAACGGCGCACCGAGTTCACGCTCGAGGAAAACTCGCTCTGCACGTACACGACTACCGCGATCGGTGTCGTGCAGGGCGATCCGATGTTCTGTGACGGTGAGCTGACATCGATTCAGTCGTACGTGTTTCTTCCTCCGGTGACCGGGCAGCCGCAGCCGCAGCCGCAGAGTCAACCGAATCTGGTATCCACCCAGGTGCGGTTCTACCTGCACTGGATACACACGCAGCTGAATCGTACCCAACCGATGCCGGGCGGGTGGAATCCGGTAGAGTACTAGCAGGAGCAGGGGATGAAGTTTAAGATACAATAAAGCTGTTTTTTGCCTTGCACGGTTTACTAGCAAAATTGTCCCACATTGATCAAGTGCTTTGGCTCCGCGTTCGTGCTCGAGTTCCATATGCCAAAGGGGAAAAGTAACATTATCGTGTGATGTTTTAGTGATTAGATGATATCTGACTCGAATCCCACAAAGTCAGACATTTTTTTGTGTTTCGTTCCTCAAACTTTGTTGTTTCTATTCGTTGGAATACGATATCAGACTATGAACTACGTCTAACCTTATCGCTCGATACAACCGAACAGTTGGGATTAGCGCACCTGACATGAAACTTTTATGATAAAGTGTTTCACTTTTTGGCTACAGTTATGTGCGTTCAGGCAGCTAAAGCAATGCAAGATTGTCCGAATTCACTTCAGTCCGACGACCGTAGTCAAACAGTGTCGACATCATGGGAAAAGCAGTGCTCACGTCGATTGTTCTGCTTGGAGCCATACTTAGCTGCCAAGCTCAAACCGAGACCGTAGTTCGGAACGTAGGATTTGGTGAATATCCTTCGGTAGTGTTTGTCAGCACTCCGCGCCATCAGCGATGCATGGGCACGGTGATCAACGCCAACCACGTCTTGACGTCCGGTACCTGCGTCATGACCAATGGACAGGCTAGAATTTATCCGGCACGTTTAGTGCAAGTCGTTGGAGGAGATCTGTCCGTTATCAATCCGGTCGTCACTCAACAGACCCGCGTGGCGCAGCACATTTTCGTGCATGAAAACTTCCGTCCTCATTCAAACGATAACAATATCGCTATTATACGAGTAAGTTACAGTAACAGCTACAGCTATGGAAAGAGCTAATGGGATGGAATGGCTTTTGGGGTGTTTGTCTCTACAGCTGGCCGAGCCCTTTCACCTGCCCAGCAACGGCATTGAGGAGGCACACATTCGGATGCGCATCGTACCGCAAGGGCATCAGTGTGATGTTGTGAGAGCGACTTTAACTGGCAGTCCCGTTCTGCAGGCCTACAATGTGCAGATTCGTAACCGAAATCTTTGCAACAGCTGCTGTCATCAATTATTTCGAGATGAAAGTAACATTTGCACTGAGGAAATCACCATCAGTGACAGCCTGTTGCAAGGTGATTCGATGTTCTGCGATGGAGAGTTGACGGCTATCGCGGCCACCAATGTTAACACTGGTCAAATACGACGCTTTCATTTCAACCAAGTACGATTTTTCACGCACTGGATACAACAGCAGCTAATACGTACGCAACCGATGCCGGAAGGATGGAGTCCAAATGGCGTGCAGATAACGATGAATAATGAATAACAATAAAAAAATACGAAAAACAATAAATTTAATCTGAAGTGTACCCTAGTTGTTGAAATAGTATTTAAGAGGGAAGCATGTTTTGTGTAGGAAACGGTTTCGTCTGGCCTTTTAGCAGACGCTCACCTTAACTTATCTGAACTAGGGTATGGTTTCTTGACATTACAAGTTTTAATTTATGACTAGCAATCAAAAGGCACTTTGCCCGCCATCGGTAAACTTTCGTACAGCCGTAAACTCTATGATAAGCAGTTTCCCATCTATCGATGTTATCAATCTAAATGCGAATTACTACCAAACCCATTCTAGTACTAATAATCATTCAGTTTGCAGCAACTACTCATACAGTGTCGATATGATGGTAAAAGCAATGCTCACGTCGATTGTTCTGCTTGGAGCCATACTTGGCAGCCTGAGTCAAGTCGAGGCCATAGATTGGAACGTTGTTTCGGTGAATATCCTTCGGTAGTGTTTGGGCACGGGTTTTTGACGCACTAGATACAGCAGCAGTTAAATCGTTCCCAGTCGATGATAGAATTCAAAAAAATATGAAAAAATGTCTGGTCTACACTAATGACAGCTAACTTCAGAAAAACCTACCTAATTTATAAATTGATATAATAGCAGTGAATAATAACCGTTGCTATCAATGGCAGATAAACCCGCAAACTAATGGTAGCAATATTTGTTAATCTTCCTTTTTGTTGGTATCTGGTGCAGACATATTATCAAGCAGTCTTGCTACAGTGTTTAGTCGTTTTATTAACATTAAAGAGACAGCAGACCACATGACCACTAAAGCATAAACTTGGAGAAACCAATTAAAAAAAGCGCTTAACGTTAGGCTTGATACGAACTCAAACAGCATACATTTTGTGCTATCACTACGTCATCCACCACGATTTAATCACAGCGAAATGTGTGCATTTAGCACAGAGAGTAGCACCAACGAGACTTTTGCGATACTTATAGAGCCCTGCAACAATCTGTCGTTGCGCATTGCTTCAGTAGCTCGAAGGACCTACGGGACCTCCAAACATACCGGATAAAGATACTTCAGAACAGATTGAATCACAAAATAGTTAAACTGGGAATCAGTTGAGGATTAAAAGGCTGTGTGTGTGACACTAGAAAGCTGCTTTTGTGCCATACCGAATGTTCCGTTCTTTACACTTACCATTTTTACCTACATGATAAGCAAAACAAAGCAAACACTGTGAACTTTAAATCATAACGATATCTGTTTTAACTTGAATGCCATGTCTATGATAAGCAGTTTTCCAGCTATAGATTTTATCGAACCTATCGAAAGCTATCTGCTACCAAACTTCCCCTTCAGTTTGCTGTAACTAGCCATACAGTGTAGACATCATTATGAAGGCTGCGTGCGTTACAATAGTGCTCCTCGGCACCATTGTTAGTAGTTTGGCCCAAACCGTCGTTCGGAACGTAGAATTTGGTGAATACCCTTCGGTAGTGTTTGTCAGTACTCCACGCGATCAGCGATGCATGGGCACGTTGATCAACGCCAACCACGTCTTGACGTCCGGTACCTGCGTTATGACCGACGGGGCGGCTAACATTTATCCGGCCCCTTTAGTGCAAGTCGTTGGAGGAGATCTGTCCGTTCCCAATCCGGTCGTCACTCAGCAGACCCGCGTGGCGCAGCACATTTTCGTGCATGAAAACTTCCGCCCTCGTTCAAACGATAACAATGTCGCTGTTATACGTGTAAGTAACATTCACAGTTCCAGCTATGGAAAGAGCTAATGGGATGGATTGGCTTTTGGGGTGTTTGTCTCTACAGCTGGCCGAGCCCTTTCACCTGCCGAGCAACGCCATTGAGGAGGCACACATTCGGATGCGCATCGTACCGCAAGGGCATCAGTGTGATGTTGTGAGAGCGACTTTAACTGGCAGTCCCGTTCTGCAAGCGTATAATATACAGATTCGCAATCGAAATCTTTGCGATGATTGTTGTTTCCTGTGGATTAGAGATGAAAGTAGCCTTTGCACTGAGGAAATCACCATCAGTGACAGCCTGTTGCAAGGTGATTCGATGTTCTGCGATGGAGAGTTGACGGCAATCGCAGCCCACACTGCTAGTGATGGTCAAATAAGACGCTTTTATTTCAACCAAGTAAGGTTTTTCACGCACTGGATACAGCAACAGCTCATTCGTACGCAACCGATGCCGGAAGGATGGAATCCGAACGATTATTGAGGGAAGATACATATGTAATAGACGGTACGTTTCAATTACAACATTTGTATTTCAAGTGATTTGTAATAAATGTAGCCCAGCAAACATGAAATATGTGTGTCGAATTTAATGGAATAATAATTGTTACGTTATTCAGTACCTCAAATAAAGAAAGAGAGAAAGAGAGTATAGCACCAAGTTGGGTATCTATTTGTCAGAAATCACTAAGATATTTTTATAATTTTGTAGCATATTTTAAGGCACTGATAGTTATCATGGATTTCCAATTGAAGTAAAATGCAAACTGAAAGCAAAGTCATCAAATCATCAAACTATGGACGAAATTAAACACCTCTCAATAGTCTACTCCAGAGCGACGTTCCGACAGTCTAGTATCAGATATGCTAACTACTGAAAGCCCGAACGTGGTTTGATTCCCATGCAGATCATCGTGCTTTGGTTCCCCAGATTATGAACTTGGCTGTTAATTGACGAGATCAACTTCTAAATTGCCCTTCCAGATGAAACAGAAGCAAAAAAGAACTCTTACAAGCAAACATTTGTAGCACACTCTCACAAACAGAAAATCCGCTACTTTATGCTCATGTAAACACACACATCCCAAAACACCCTTTTCCAATGATCAAACAAGCAACAGTTTTATTCGAACATCAAATCCCCATCCCCCCCGCTTTACAATGGCTGCGGCGGAGTCCAGCCCGGTGGCGGATTGTCCGTGCGCGTAAACTGCGTCTCGATCCACTGAGTGTACTGCCGCACGTCCATGTACACGCCCGGCTGATTGGCGACACCGCATCCCATGCCGAACGCCAGCACACCGGTCAGCCGCCCATTGCAGTACAGCCCACCGCCCATATTACCGCGACACACCGCATTCTGGCTCTGGGCAAGCGCACCGGCACAGATCATCGTCTGCTGCACCCGGTTGTTGTGCACGTTCGCCGCATTGCACGAAACCGTCGCCAGGATGGGCTGCGTAACGACAAACTGATTCGGACGCACGACCGCCGTCACCTGGTTCTGGGTGGCGCCCCAGCCCGCAAACACACACTGCGTATTGTCCGCCAGGATGCGCGCATTCAGCAACGCCGGCTCGATCGTGTTGTGGAACTCGGGGAACGGCACATCCACGCGCAGCACCGCCAGATTGTTCCCGTCCGTCAGCCGGTTGTAGTTCGGGTGGACGTAGCTGCGGATCACCTGGCGCACCTCGCGCCTCGTCGACACCGGCACGATGTTAATGTCGCCGGCGATGACGCGCAGCCAGAACGGGTTGATCATCACGAAGGTGGTCGGGTTCATGACGCAGCTGGCCGCGGTCAGCACGTGCTGCCGGTTCACCACCGTACCCATGCAGTTCTGGGGGATGTACGGCGTCTCGATGATGACCGCCGACGGGTACTGGCCGAGCAGGGTGGCCGTGCCGCCCGTGACGCGTGGACCCGCCTCGTCCGCGGGCAGGGCCTGGGTGCTGCCGAGCAGCGCCAAGAACGCTAACACTAGTGCAAACTTTGCCATTTCGTCTTTTGATCCGTTCGGTGCCGATGCTGAACGTTAACTGACCGCTGGACGTGGAGTTCTACGTTTAAGCAAGCCAACGGACGTAGGCAACGACACAGGCCCATGAATCACTGATTACACTGACACATAAATCAGGTTATCTTATCGAGGTATTTGGGCAGCTCGAACGATGTCTGCAAGTGGCGGCGAGATAATAGACACCTTAATCTCAATTCCCGGCGACTTCCGACAGACTCCTCGTCAGAATTTCATTTCCCTGAAGTTCACCACGCGGGGATCGATATCTTGTGATAGTACGAGTGCAATCGGGAGTTTACAGTAACGTTGGAAGGCTTTCGGACCCAGTGTCTTGCAAGTGTCCGTTCGCAGCGCATCGCAATCATGAAACATACCACCGTGTACTCCCTATTGGCGCTAGGTAGGCTCTCATCAAACGCTTTCCACACAAAACGCGCATCGATCTCCTACGAATTGTCTCTCGTTTAAGCCCTTCTGCTCGCCACCACCGTCAGCGGCCAGCGGTACACGCTTGCCGAACAAGAGGAAGGCTACGAACCTTTCCTACCGTTCATTGCCGGCGGCACCAACGCCGTCAATGGACAGTTTCCCTCGATCGTTGCCGTGGGGCTGCCAGCCCCACCGAACAACGCCTTCTGCGGTGGCGTCATCCTGAACGAGAACCACGTGCTTACCGCCGCTCGCTGCGTACTTACGCCCCAGAACACGCTGCTCTTCGCGAACCAGCTCAACATCCTGTCCGGTATGCTGCAGCTGAACTTCGGCGCACCGCGCATCGGCATCACTGCCGTGTACGTCCACCCGCAGTACAATCCGTTCACGTTCGAGCACAACATTGCGGTGCTGCGCACGAGCTCCAACTTCTTCTTCCCGGTCGTGCCGGTGCCGAACGTGGACTTTGCCCAGTTCTACGAGGAGATCGCATTCGACGGCCAACCGTGCCAGGTGGTGGGCTGGAACAACGGAACGGCCACACCGGTGCAGCAGTTCATCAACGCTCCCATCCTGAACCGTGACACGTGCAAT
This sequence comes from Anopheles arabiensis, assembly GCF_016920715.1. Classification (NCBI taxonomy): domain Eukaryota; kingdom Metazoa; phylum Arthropoda; class Insecta; order Diptera; family Culicidae; genus Anopheles; species Anopheles arabiensis. The sequence continues at coordinate 93,046,047 of NC_053517.1, forward strand.
GGGCTGGCGGTGCATTTGGGCAACATTCGCGAGTCGATGGTGTGTGCCGGGGCGACGAATGCGGGACCGGGCGTTTGTGCCAGCAATCTCGGTACGGGACTGTTCTGCGAGGGTCGTCTCGCCGGCATTCTGTCGACGGGGCTGGGCTGCGGACAGGCGAACAATCCGGGCGTGTACACGCAGATCCGGTACTATCTGCCCTGGATTCGGGAGCAGTTCTCGCGGCAGGATATTCCGCTCGGGGGTACTTCGCCGATTCCGGTGATGTAAGTGTTTGTGATTTTGGAAAGCATTTTGGAGAATAAAGCGAAAGAGTTTAAACTGTAAAGCAATCTTGTTGGGAATTACTCTGCATTAGGGAATAAGTCTTATATTTGACACAAGATCCAAAATTCAGCTTAGGAGTAGACATAGATTGTGCCTTCTCAGCTTAAAGTCTGTGGAAGATTAATGCTTTCTCGAACGTTCAGACGTCTCTTCAGTTTGAATGTCTTCCTACGGTGCAGTTTCCCACGCTGTATTTGCGATTTGACTGGCCAAAGTTTCTAAGATGGAGGATCAAACAAATATGTTACGAAAACCGATCAAAGCAGCTCATATTTCATCATTTGATGTCATTTGGATCATTTGGATATTCCATAGTATCACGTTTAGTTGCTGTACGAAGAATGCCTCTCTAAGCTGTACATTCCTTCGAGGTTCATCGTTGTGAGATTTCCATGTTTTTTTGGCTGGAAACATTCGATTTCCACACAATAACTTTGGAACTAACTGCCTACATTATTCCAAAAAAGATCTAAGGTCTAGGACCTAGGATCATTGTTAAGGTCATCTCTTTCGTTGACAATCGTTTCATGATTTCTCTTGAAGATCACTTTGCATCTCCAACTCCAATAGAGATCTCCCATGAAAAAACGTAACACAAACGATGTTCAGCCTGTTTGCCTCTTTATTAATCTCTTGAGTCCCCACCCATTACAACACTGCCGGCGTCCATCCGGCCGGCTGTCCCTGCGTCTGGTTAAACTGCCGTTCGATCCAATCGTTGTAGAATCGCACCTGCGTAAACACTGGCGGATTGTTGGCAGCACCACAGTTCAATCCAAACGACAGCGTACCAACCAGGGCCCGCTCACAGTAAAGCCCAGTACCGGCATTTCCGTTGCACGGTGCCGCATTGTTCGATCCGCCCGTGTTGCCTGCACAGAGATGGCTTTCCAGCATCCGACCGGCATGCATGTTGGCCTGATTGCACATATCGCGATCGTTCACCGTCATCGGCAGGAAGCGTTGCAGCACGTTGACCGGCGCATTAAGGGCAGCCGTCGTTGCACCCCACCCAGCAAACTGACAGATGGCACCGTTCGGTACGATCCGGCGCGTCCTATTAGCCAGATTGATCGTATTCGACGGTAGGTCGTACGGACGGTCCAACCTCAGCACCGCCACATCGTTCTCGAGCGTACGAATGTTAAACTGCGGGTGGACGAAGATGTGCGACACCTTGCGCGTCTGTCGGCGGGCACCGACCGGGGCCAGCGCAATGTCACCGGCCCGGACCGTGATCCAGTACGGGTCGATCAGCCGCTGGTTAGCATTGAACACGCACTGAGCCGCGGTAAGGACGTGCTGGCGGTCGACAACTGCACCGCCGCAGTGTACATTGAAGGTGGTGTTAATCGAGACGGCCGACGGAAACTGGCCCCAGGGTGCGTTCGTACCGCCGATCAGTCGAGGTGAGCGATCCTCCGGCTCGACATTATCTGCCCGAATGCACGGGAGGGCTGGCAGAGAAAGAGAGAGAGAGGAAGGGAAAAAAAGACATTCAAGTGAAAGGTCACATCATGCGGATCGTTTAGAGTAGTGCCCGAGGATCTTACCAACTGCCAAACAAAGTACAAACACTGTCCACTGCATTGCTACCGAAAGCTAGATTGATACTAAAGCGCGAAACCTGCCAGCATTCAATCGGGACGTCGTCTTATCGTTTGCTGCCCGGCTTTTTTTCCTCTTTTGATAACCCATACCAACCAATACCCATCAACGAAGGAAACGGATTACATTCCTTTTATCTTGCAAATCTCCTTCCGTCTGCCAACGGTTGATAGCAGTCGGTAGTGATTGTGCATAAATCACGCACGCTGGTTACGAAACGTCCGTCCTTCCTGTTGTTTTGTACCGGGGGATCCGACACAATCCAACACAGGAGGATGCACTGATTGTTTTTGGCAGGTCGGTATTGCACCACAACAGACCGTAGCTTCGGCTGATTAGATATACCGGTAGCGGCGATAATTTGTGGCAGTAGATTAATAGACCGGCATGATAAGGATAAGAATGCTATCAGCGCGTGTGCTTGAGTATGTTGTGGTTGCGAATGCACCGTAACACATTTCCTTACGCAATAGTATTTTTTGGAGAAGCATTGTTTATTGTACCGGACTGCATATGGTACAGGAAATTACATGCCAATATTAATCAGCTCACAGCGCGCCGACGACGTGAATTAACTCGTATTTTGATCGATGAGCGAAGTTACTCTTGCGACGACGGTTATGATATGAGATCTTTGGCAAGGCATTATGCCACACGGAAGGAATGTAGGCGCTAGAAACAGTCGATTTCTTCCCTATTCATTTTCACATCTATTGACAGATTTGATCCTCAAACAGGACTAGTAGGGGTATTCTAAATTACCCTACAATTAGACGTATTGGCATCTTGTGAATAAGATATTGTTCATCAAATTGCGTGCCTCTACGAAGATCCAATCTTGGTTTTACTCGGTTATTACTCGTGGAATATGCTACATGCTCTTTTGCACGATTTTCTGATCTTACCAATTTTAAAAATGTTAGTTTATCTTCGTTCATCTAATGCTGTGTTGTTATCCTCATGACCTATCCTCTTGATTTTCGAAATTCTACTCTTAACTATTCAGTAATATACGTTATGTAGAACAAATATGGCAATTTTTTGCTATGAAGCAGCAGAATTAAAAGTCTTAAACTGTGTTTTAGCTAGATGCAAGGAAAAAAAGGATGCTATCGTTAGTGTTCTTAAGCTAATTTCACCGTTTCTAGTAAGATCTAATATTGGAGAGAATATCTAAGCATGAATTTGACACTGAGAAGAATAAAGAGATGAACATATAGAGACGAACTTCAATAGACAAGTGAAGTTTGCTGTTTGGAAGTCGTTCTTCGACCTGAGCGATATAGTTGCTGTCAAACACATGCGCTAGCTCAGAGTCTATCTTGATTACTGAAACGAAATATGGAGCTCAAGTAAAGATAAACTATGTTTCATATGATAATATAAATGCAAATCAAAATGTTGACAAGTACATTTGAGAACGTTTTTAATTTACAGTTGATGTCATTCACTTGTTGACTAGCTGGAGAAGGCTGCAATGTCTTTTATACTTCCTGATATATTTAAATATGTACCAAATTAAGTTGCCAGGTACAAATAAGATGAGTAATTCTTACTTCATTTTAATCTCTCGTGAAGTTTTCATTTTTTCCAAAGTTGTTTACATCAACTGATTACGGACAAAGTCTCTAGAAATCCAAAGAGAATCTTAAGCATAACTTAACATGCATTCTCACTGCTCAAGCTGCGGGACCTTAACGATCTTGCTCAGATCCTAACTGTACTTCTTGACAATTTAGCCAAACTGATCATTCAATTCATCGCCATTGACACACCTCGTAATTGAATTCGAGTTTGTAATACGAAAACTCATCCACAAATAACAGCGTCCGAAAAATCAAACATTCATCGCCCACCGTAGCAAATTCCTTTCAAATAAAAACATTCAAAAGCGCACGCCCACCAGGGAAGCGGCAGAAGCACAAGCGCGCATCATTAATGTTCTGTGCAGCTCCCGCGGTGAGCTACTCCGTACGTTGAATATTCATTCGCTGAAGCCACAGTAGAGTGAGGGCTACAAAAAATGGCATAAACGGAACGAACGGAATGAAGGCTGAAGGTTTTGCAAATTAACAAACCACAGGCACCGATAGAGGCGAGTAGGCAACAGGCAAACCACACACAAAATAGGCGCACGCGCGCGGCTCCACCTGCTCCAACGGTAAAACCGGCACCTCAGTATATGTGCGGAATTCCACACCACACGCTTGTGCTACACATAAAAGAACCGGAATCGGGATGTTCTTTCTTCACCGGGGTTTTCTACCACATTTTTTGTTGTTTATTATTAACTGCTCTGGCCTAGTGCTCAAATTCGGTAAATTCCGTTGATTGGAAATAACAACTGCAGCCTACATTCTACAGCCTAGAACACGGCGCCATGCGTTTACGGGAGTCGCTCGGGGATTTGGGTCGAAACCATTACCGGCTGCTGTTTTATCGTCCATTTCTTTTCCACTTTTTTGTTTTTGCAGGTCAAATCGATGTTCGGTAACCGGCCGGAGCTGATTCTACCGCTCGTCTACGACATTGCCAACATGATCCGCACGGTGGCAAAGAAGGAGAGCCTGCTGCACGATCAGCAAGAGCAGCTGGACCAGGCCGATAAGGCACTGGTGGAGGATGAAGGTGTCCTGTCCAATCATCTGCTTCGCCGTAGCTTCAGCATTCGCTCCGAGCCACATGGGTTTCGGATGAATGATGCTGCACCGCCCGCCGCCGACCTGAAGGATGGACGGTTGATGGTTGACGATCAGGATACGGCTGAAGTTAAGATCATCTCCACAGAATCGACAGCCAACAACGCCACCCAGGAAGAGACAGTCGGCCGTTCAGCCCGTAGTGAACCACAGCCCTTCTTCGAGAAGCTCGTCCAAGCACTGCCCCGCTTCAACGTACAGCAAACGCACGACAAACGTTCAGACGATCGTATGACGTACCACGAGCGTAAGCTCAACATGACCGCGTTCAACGCAACCGGCAGCCAGCGGGATCAGCTCGCGATGGCATCGGACGGTCCAATCCCAGTCACCCTGCCCAAAGTGTCACCCAAACAGTCGCGCCCAGTGTCCTCGAATGCGGTCAGCGTACTACCTGCCACTACGGCCCGCCCGGAAGCAGCGCCCACCAGCGTCACCGAGGAGCATAAACTAACGCTGGAGGAAATCGAAGATCTAGCCTTCGCCGGGCTGAACGGAACGGAAGTGGATGCGTACGGTGGTGCGGCATCCACCCTGCCCGGCAATGGCACATCGGCTGACGGTGGTGGCCCAGTGGCGGAGAAGCTGATCGGTGGCCGGCAGCGACCGCCGGCACTGCACACGCTGCAGCCGAGTGAAAAGTGTGAGCACTTCTCGGGCGGTGTTTGCATCCGGGTCGCCAACTATCCCACGTAAGTGAACCTGAGCTGTCGCTTCAACTACACCACCCCCCCCTCATCTGCACAAGCTTTAAAGATCACGTGTAGTAGAAACTCGATCACACCAGCACGCGAGATCGCGGCGCTCTGCCCGGCGAGGGTGAAACAGTTGTAAAACAATCGAATGATAGGAGAAAGTCTTTAATAGCTGAAGCCAAGCGCATCTCACCCAATCGAACATTGGTTTGCCTTTGATCTCATTTCTCCCTTCCCCCCGCCACGAAACAAGGTGTTGAATGCACACACACACAGACACGCGGCACGGCATTCTGTGGTACGACGAACGTGACGAGCATTCGCATATTAACGGTTTGATCGACCGGAAACGTCGACAGATCTCGTTTGGTGCGCCATTACGGCGCGACGATGCGTAACCGAAAACCTCCCGAAACCGATCGATCATGGACTTACTCGGATGCTCTCCCTCCTTGATCTGATATGTGTGATCCGCACCAAGAAGCGATCGATTGTTTGCACCATGTCTGGTGGGGTGGTACGCTTTGCAGCGGAATGTTCGTTGTTTGTTGCGCAAAAGCCGTTGCGCCTAAGCCATCGATGCGCCGCTGCGGTATTAGCGTTATCGTACGCGGGTACGCAACCAAACGTTTGGCCGCGAGTGAGCGATAATTTCCGCAAGCGCGCTTTGTTGTTTTGCGTTGATGATGGGAGGTCATTTATACCCATGCCAGAAGCATGGCCATGACGTTGTAGCACACGAGCTGCCGTTAGTTTACGCTTTTTTTCTTAACTTTCTCCATCTTGGGGTAAGTTATCCCTTCTTCGTACGAACTAATGATGATCGGACATAGTGCTTTTTTTGTGGAAAATGAAACGGAAAACACGCTGATTAATTCGATCGATCTTGATTTACTTCGAAGAAGCAACTCCATCATCCCCCCAACAGCAGCGGATCAATTAGGGCTGATAGATGGGAGATGATGAGTAACCGCGCAACGGAAATAACGAAAACACCCTATTGCACTGCATTTTATTGCATAAGCGCTTAGCTGCGTGTTGGAGATGCGTCTCAACATATTAGACTGCTGCTACTGCCAGCACAGTCAAACGGTTGGGGCGGCGGTTGGAATTTTTCATCTCGGATTGCACGTACGTCATCCTGGGGGTTTGAGTGCGTGTGAGTTTCTTCATTCCAATGCGAATCTTTGTAGAATGTACGGGAAGATTGAATGAATCATAAGATCAGATGAATGATTCTGGAATATTCTACCTGATGTAACCTGATGTTTGATAATGATCGCTAACGTAGTGTTTGTGCGATTGGAGTTATATCATGGGATTGATCCAATTAAAGCAAAGCTTGGGAAATGCCCAGATATTGAACGATTCATCCTTAAAAAAAAAAACAAGAAGAAGTTGGGAAGCTAAATCAATTTCTGCTTCGTCTTTTAAACTGTTTCATTTGGTTAGCATCCTTGTGTTCCAGCTGTGTTTCAGAAGAATTAAAAATATGGCACCTTTTGAACAATAGATTGTATGTAGCTCCAATGCTCAGTATCTGTATAAGCAAACCAAACCAAAAACCTGCACAAACAATTAGAGTAATTCAATGTACACTTTTGTGTACTCTTTATGATTGAAAACACATTCATATAGGTTTTCTTTGAGAAAAACATAGAATTATTCCTGTTCTAGTAAATTTGGACTGTATATCCATGACTTTAATTCATATTTGGCGTTAAATTTTGCTCAGAAAGTACCAGTACACTAGTTCACACGCTTGGACGATAATAAACCATTGTTTTTTTTTTTTTTTTTTGAGATTCCTAGTTGTAGGAGATTTGAAACCATTTAATTAGAATTCTGCAGATTTTTAGATAAAAGTATCTAAAAATGTAAATGCATTGTCGTTACTATTAACCGTAAATTAGCTTTTTAGTTTAGTTTAGTTTAGTTTATTAATCGATGGACTTTTATTTCATCAGTACCCGTGTTAGAATCTAGTTCTCAACTTACGCGAATTCGAAGATACGCGGCGTTTCTTATTTGAATTTTTCAGCAGTTGAAGCAGTCCAAGTTGAGACCTTGAATAAAACTTGAATATTATTACATTAAGCTGAAAACATGCAAGTTTTCGGGGCATGAATTATGGTGTATAAATTAAGCAGAATATACAACCATCATCTCATACTAAAGTAATTCAACGTGAGCAGATATTCTAGGTACTCCGACATCTTGGGAACGTATTAACCGTATAACTCAGAGTTTACAGAAGATATTTTTGTATTGGAAGCATGTTGTACATCGAGAAGTGCCCATAAACCTAGGAATAGGAATCGAACGTAGAAAACAAAACAAAAACCGAACACCAAATGCTCTTTAAGACACTATTTTCCTCTTTCATCCTTCCCAACATTAAGTATCAAAATGCCTTCAAACACCCCCGAAGCGTATTAGCCTTATGATCTAACGATTCGTTGCATTTTAAACGTGACATCGAACCCTCCACCTCCCAAAAGCGTGAGTGTAAAAACACAAAACAAAAAAAAGGGCCCACCACTACTTCCGACTGCTGGACTTTCTCGTAGTTCCTCTGCAGGCGCAAAGAGGGGTGGCGCAAAAACCTCCTCAATGCGAACCCATTACCAGCCACCGTACATGGACGATCACGCACACGCATAATAATGATGACAGCCAGCCAGCCTCGATCGCAATCGGGCCGCCGCTCGGGCGATGAAACGTATGCGGAATTGGATACCACATGGGTGTTTGTGTGTGTGTGTCGGTTGGGAACAACATTAGAAACCGACCGAGCACCGTTTATTTTAACAACATTTTGTTTACCCACCCCCACGCTGGGCAGTTGCTACACTTCGTTCCAATATAATTGTTTTACATCTGCGCGTTCGACTCCAGCACGCATGCCGCTGCTGTACAGCAAAGATTGCGCGGTAGTGTAAAAAAAAATTAAAACAAATAGAAGGCAACACACTTCGACGATGGTGTCGGCACGCTCTGATGATGGTGGGTGCAGTACAGAATTGCTTACCGGCACAAACAGCAGCGGCACCGACATCCTCCCGACGAGGTTGTAAATGCGCCAACACCGTTGCGAATGTGCTCGCACAAGTCCAACGCTGCCTGCCTGCCTGATTGAGATGCTTTCGATTGGTTTTATGTTACATGGCGGGATGGGGTGTAGTGCGATCGTTACGGTGGAAATTTTAATTCCTTCGCCCGTGTTTTTCGCACCAACCGTAATAAAATAACTCTCACTTCCTGCATGGCGATGCTTCAGGGCGATGGCGATTTCCAGGCGACGCTCCATTCGAAATCGCGTACCCAATCCATCGAAGCAATCGTCGACTGACATGACATGGCAAGATGACACTTGCCGTCTGCCAGGTGTCACAGAATGTCAACAATTTAAGTAGCTCTTGATTTCCCTGCTGCATCTGCAAGCCAAGTAAACCAAAACCATTTTGGAAATGCAAATGGAAAATGAAAAATTTGGGCTCGGCTTTCCCCTTTCGAGGCTTTGCTGGACAACTTTCACCCGCAGCTAATCGAGCGACATCTTCTTCTTCCTCCTCCTCAAACCGTTCTTTTGCAGCTCCGAGATCTTGTACAGCATCACGCGTCATCGGCACGCCATCGGGGCCCTGCTGGCCGAGTACATTGACAAGGCGAACGCCCAGGACCGCACCGTGTACGAGCCGGACGAGATAGCGCAGGGCATCAACACCAAGCTGAGGTAAGCGGCCGCGTCCGACTTTCGAGTAGAAAGCAGCCGAAGCTGCTGCTACCGAATAGAAGATTTCGATTTCGTTTCTATTATTGACCTGCCAAATTATGCGCGTGGCGCGTTACAGAAAGCGAGAAGATGACCCATCCAAGTCCGGTGGCAGCATGTGCCCCAGCATCATCCGGTACGCCCGACCGCAGAAGGCCCGCTCGGCAACTGGGGAGTGGAAGTACATCGTCAACACGGGCGAACACACGCAGACGCTGCGGTTGGAGAAGTGCAGGTAAATCGAGAGCGATGGTGACGACCACACGCGTACGAACTCTTCATTCACTCTCACTTGGTTTCCGGTTTTGTTTTTGTTGTTTTCTTGCAGCACACCACAAGACTCGTGCACCTACCTGACGGACAACTTCCGGTCGCGGTGCGTGCAGATCTACAACTACCATCGCCTGCTCAGCTGGGACGCCGCCCGGGGACTGCACGTGGACATCTTCAAAGTGCCGACCTGCTGCTCCTGCCACATCGACGGCTACCGGGAAACGTTCCCACCGCTCACCAGCTACAACAGCGACTTCAAGTCGAAGATCCACGAGGACCCGAGCGAGTCCGCCTCGACCCTGATCCGCAACACGCACAGCAACCACCACCAGCAGCACCAACACCACAACCACTACTCGACGCTCCAGTTCGATCAGGTCGACGAGGAGGAGCCGGAAGATAACATCGCCTACCAGTTCTCGAACGGGTTCCAGCGCATCAAGCCACCAAAGTACGAGGGTGCGCTACATCTCCCTGCGGTGCCTCCACCGCAGCCACCACCACCCCAAGGACCGGTTGGGGCTGGGTTGGGCAAAACTCGCTTCGAACGGCCCCCGAAACATCCGGCCATCTCCAAACCGAAGCATCCACACTTTATCGCACCACCAACGCTGGACACTTACCTGAGCCCACCGCCGAACGATCTGGCGTACGGCATCCCGTTCAAGCGCGGTCCTCACTACACGAACGAGAATACGCTCAAGCGGGCGGGAAACGTCGCCGGACCTAATCGGCGACCGTTGCGCAAGACGGCCACCGTACAGCATCACGCCGACCAGAGCATTGCCGAGACGGACTCGCGCCTCAACCAGGTCGTCGTACTGCCACCGGGCAAGATGGACCTACTACCCCAAACGCAAGCGCAAAATATCATCGAAAAACATCGCCGCCGACAGCAAACTACTGTCCAGCCGCCGCTTACTACGTTGCAGCAGCAGCAGCAGCAGCAGCAACAGCAGCAGACCCACATATTCCGTATATCACAACCTTCGACACCTTCGATGGCCGTTAATCCGACGGTTCCGCTGTCCACCCAGCCGCAGCCACCGAGCACGGCCGGTACGAGCACGACCACGGTCACGTCGACCAATGGGCACCAGCGCATCAACTACAACTACCATCCGATCATCGATTTCTTCGAGGAGGAGGAAGTCCCCGATGTGACGCAGGAGCAGATCGATCGGATTGGGCTGAACAGTCACTCGTCGCTAAACAGCTGGAAACCGGTCATTACCGGTCGGCCACGGTTTCACTGACCATCACACACACACACCATGGGGAGCATAATACTCACACGATTTCATGCCCGAAACCCTTTTAGAGAGCTAGCTAATTTATAACAACGACAACAAAACAAACAACCCTACCGCGTTTAAGTGTTAAGTGTTAAGTGCAGCTATTAATTGTAGGAAAAAGTTCACTCCGGAGAAAATCCAGATCACGCTTTTGTATGTTTTTTTTCGTCGCTTTTGACCCGAACGAGGAAGAGTGGAGGATAATGAGCAGAGCTGACAAAGCGACGCGCTACCTTGCCAAGCGCATTTTCGGTATCGAAATGTAGACAAATGTATTCGTACCAGTGAATGGGACAATGATACATCTTTCTTTCGGTGAAAGATGCAGATTTAGATGGGGAAATTGCGTTACTTTTGACCAAATTTGGAAGCAAATAAAGGTATCGCTGTGATTATGAGAAAAACTGGTCTTTGATGTTGGTTGAGCGAAAGAAAATTGAATGTAAATGTTCAAGAATTCAGCCTATTAGATTCATAAAAGTGGGATGCACTCCAATAGTATTAGACACAATGGAGTGTGTCAAGAAACAAGAAACAAGGGAGTTTATTCCATAGCTATTACGCTTGAACAATCTTTAATGTTTTGAATTTTATTATGAAATTTGTCATGCGACTCCGATTTTTGTTACATCTTTTCAAAACCCAACTGTTTCCACGCGATTCTGACTCAAAATACAGTGGACCCTTTTCACTTGACACAATGCATTTTGCCAAACAATTTAGTGGTAAGTGGAATACAGGGGTTTCCAGGAGTTCTCATAACTGTGAAACACTTTATTGACTCTTTGTTATGTGAAATGAACTTAATGTAATGGGAATTGGACTCTATAGCACCCTAGTTGGACAAATGCAATAGGAATTCCCAAGGAACCTGTCCAAAAACGATGCCATAGAGTCCAATTTCCAGCAAATGCAGTTCACTTCCAATAAGAAAGTGTCAAGGAAGTGTCCCACTACTATGAGAACCCCTGAAAAACTCTGTAATAAATTCCTAAGCACACAGAATACTACGAGCGTTTGCAAAAGTTGTACCAGTGAAAAAAGAAAGAAAATAATCGCACATTTTTAGCCATTCCTAATTTTCAACAATAAATTGTCATCTTATATTATTGCATAAACAAATCATTCTCTAGACAATATTGAATTAAAATTGATTTGTTTGGTTGTTCATGTTTTGCCGAAATGTTTACGGTGGCTCAACTGCCTTTTTAAATTTTCCATCAAAAACCGTTCATTTGAAGTTTGAAGTTTGATGTGTCAAGCCAACCGCTCGGGCGATGTTTCAGGGCTGCTGCGAACCCCCCAGTATGCGATGTTTTAGTTTAAATGTACCGTTTCGTGTTAAATTGCACTACAGCTAGGTCTCACTAATCCTATGATCGATTAATTATGACAAATTGTGCTCTTTTTATGTATCATAAGGCAGATGCTTAAAAATCAAGAAATTTTATAACAAATTATTCGTACACTTTCTTCGATTATCGATATCGATTTATTTTCGAATCAAAGAAATATAAATAAAAAAAACGTTTTCATTCGTACACGTTTAAATATGTTTTAGATTCAGTTCACTTTGTTCTAATTTTACACTTTCACTGTGTAAGTTTTCCCACAGACTACTTGTAGTGTGGAAGTTGTACTTGTTCTTACCATATTTTGCTGTATTTCTATCATTTATCGATTGGCGAAAATGTTTTGTGCAGCTATTCATTTATGTCTAGGGAAAAATCAATCTGACCTGTAACAAAGAACCACCATGACCTCCACAAAGAACCCTCAGCGATGCAGCACTCCTGCGAAAACTAAGCCCCTGTCACTCCTCTCACCAAACAATCGAAACCTTCACCTTGTACCTGCTACTCCCGTAGCGGAAAAGACATTGGCCTGCCACACAAAAGTCCACACCGAAACACTGCGCTGCCACCCAGTGTCAATTGATATCGTCCCCCGTACGGCCATCGAACGGGACGTGGACTCTCCTCTCCGGCGGTTCGGCGGAAGCCCAAGGTATCGTGCCCGGGCACTGTAAAAAGGGGAAACAATTCATTCATCTACCCTGTAGCCTGGCCCGCGATTAGTGTGTCACCCATGGGCAAGGTCATCATGCCGTGGCGGTCAAATAGTTTTGCCAAACGCACCGTGCCCTTCCCGAGCGATCGAACGTGGCGGGTGCGATCATCTGCCGCTGTGCGAACGGGGTTCGGCACGTTCGAATTTTCTTCTTCACTGCCCACGCCTTCTGCTTGCCCGTTGCTGTTGCTTGTGGTGTTAGTTATTGGAGCATCGTCCCATCGGCATTGTAGTGGCTGTGGATGTGCATTGATCTGTGCAGTCACCCGAACGGGGGAGATAGTGTGGAATCGTGAGTGAAATAAATTAAACAAAGTGTTGAGTGCGAGCTTCAATCGATAGCGGCATTCGCAGGGTTGGGGTTAGTTGATGGATCGATAGCACATTTGCTATCACGTCCGCAAGAGCTAACGAGTGTGCGGTGGTAATAACAGCTCACTACAGTCGGGCGCAAGATTTATGGATGCATCAGAACAATGCCGATCATGGGAACGGTTCATAAATCAGCGGCAAAAGTGACCGATCGATCGACGAGCATTACTATTACTGTGGTATTTTACACTATGGTTGGTGCTTTGCATATTCTTCAGAGGAGAAGTCCAGGAAATAGTTGGCTAATAATACATTTTATCATTAAAATATGTAACTCACTAAGACATACAATAATTTTAAAATTTGTAATAAAATGGATAAGGATATGAAGATATTTCTTTCTCTCACTCTCTTTCTCCTATTTTATTTAACTATACTCTCTCTAACTCGTCCCTCGCTCATGCTATGTCCATCCATAACCTTGGTATTATACTCGACAGTCGTCTTAACTTTAAACTGCAGCTTGATGAGGTCCTAATCGAAAAAAAAGCTAATCGAACCCTTGGGTTTATTTTACGTTTTACCTCTATTTTTAGAGATCAAAGCTTCCTAAGAAACCTTTATTGTGCTCTGGTAAGGCCTCTTCTGGAATATGCTAGTTTCATCTGGAATCCTCCTACTATTGATGGCTGTTCGAGAATTGAAAACATTCAGCGCCTCTTCACCAGGAAGGCTTTTCGTCGTTTGTTCGGTGCTGCCTCACTACCATCCTATGAAACGCGTTTGCATTTCTTCAATCTTCCGCCACCCAGTGTTTCAGGCATGTTTTATTGGTGGCTTATTACTTTCTGCTACTGATGCTCCTGATTTACTCTCGTCCATCTCGCTGTATGTTCCCTCTCGTTCTCTTCGTCCTCGTGATCCTCTGTCAATTGAAACACATCATACTCTTTATACTTTCAATTATCCTCTCCTATCCTGTTTCATGTTGTTTAATCACTTTTACTATCTCTATGAGCCGGTCTCGTAGTACAGTCGTCAACTCGTACGACTTAACAACATGCCCGTCATGGGTTCAATCCCCAAATAGACCGCGCCGCCATACATAGGATTGACTATCCTGCTATGGGGGGGAATTAATTAGTCACTGAAAGCCAAGCCCACAAGTGGGTACAGGCAGGCCTTGACCGACATCGGTTGTTGAGCCAAAGAAGAAGAAGAAGACTATCTCTTTGATTTCGATTCCTCTCTGAACTCTTTCCGAAACCGGATTTTTTCTTCTAATTCTTTTTAATTATTCTTCTTAGTTTTCATTTACTTTCTTTTTTCTTTAAGTTTATGATAGTCTCTACGCTCTACCTATGTTTTTTTTTTCTTTTATTTTTTGCTAGGTCAAGACTAGTTTAGTTAGGCTTAGTTTTTCATGAATTACTTTGTTCATTTGTTAGTGTTTAATTAGTTTTAAGCCTGTTTTATTTAGCCTTGATGGCGGATATTGGATTAATAAATGAAATGAAATGAAATGAAATGAAATGAAATGAAATGAAATGAAATGAAATGAAATGAAATGAAATGAAGACATGATAAATCATGTAAAACTGAAACAAGACAATAGAACATAAAAGAAACCAAAAGAAAAATAAAAACGTATACGTTTATAAAAAAAGATTACACACATTAACATTTAAAAAACATAAAACTATAATGAAAAACTAAAACATAAAAATGAAAAAATAAACTCTAACGACTAAAAAAACATAAATATAGAGAACGTCAAAAATGGAGAGAAAAACATAGTATGAGAGAGACAAACATTGCAAACATTGACAAAAAGTTGTTAAAGCATGTACAACTATAAGAAGACAATAGAGCATACACAGAAAATAAGGCACACTTATTAAATTGAAAAGATTAAAAATTACGGTACAATAATGCTAAAATAACAAAATCAACGAAATTCATGCATAATATTGGTGATTCTGTAATAATTTAAATAATTTCCCAATTAAAATCTCATAACAAAAGCATTATATCAGCTCAAACCAAGACAACTCAACACCATTACTAACCCACATTCGATTTGTCACCAATTTCCTTAGCCTCTCGGTAATCGGTACCGGTACTCCATTCGTAACCAGTCAGTCCAGAACACGCCGGCACACTCAGCGTCATTGAGCGGAGGCTGAATAATGAGCCCGATCAAGCGTATCACGTATAAAACAACAGCAAAAAAGCACCAAAAGTGCACTTGCATAATATAATGCCACAACACTGCAATCAGGTGACGCGAAACGGTACCCACGGTTGGTTTTACTGCTGTTTACAGAACGGGCTCCATTATCTAACAGAATTACAAATTTGTCAAATCATTTGCGTACCGATTCGTTCCGATTCCCGGGAGGCAGTTTGCAGCCAGTCGTTGCGTGCCGAATGGGGAAGGAGCGCTTTGACGTAAAATCGACGTTACAATTTGCATGTCAGTTGTCGGTAGACGTAATACGTGCATGCTGTGTCTGTGTATATTACCATTATTTTGTCATTTGTTGGTTTGTTGATTTGGTTGCCCAGAGCCAGAAGATTTCAATCTATAGTTGCTTACATCGTTTGTGTACTTTCTTGCTTTATTGAAGAGAGTCAGAGTGCTGCTGCGCTCGTTATGGACATTTAAAGAAGTTAAACGCACCCGAAATCACACTTCCTGCTTCCTGCTTGGCGTGTTGCTACTACTGCTGCTGCTGCTGCTTGTTTTAACACATTTCTTTTTTACCATGCTGTGTGCGATGCTTTCTTCAAGCCACACCCTTCCATCCAATCACGACAATTTGCTAATTACACCCAATTGTTTGACGATGAACTTTCCTCTGGCGCAGTGCGTTTGTGTCGTATCGAATTTTACCACCAACTTGGCATCCCCCCTTTCTTTTTCGTCTTCAAATTCGTCTCCATACGGATGGGTCTCCCCGAATTGAAGTTCGGTCGTTAATCGATTTTTGGCGCGATTGTACCGGCCCGATCGTTAGTTAGGTTTGTCTTCCGGCGTGACACCGGGCAGGTGCAATAGCAATTTTTACCAACTGTGCAGTTAGTTGATGTAACGCACAGGTTAGATATTTCGTCCAGTTCTTTTCGAAGTTTGCTTTATGTAACCAGCGGAAAATGGTTGTCGGTTAGGAAGAGGGGCATAAATTCCTCACTTTTGAACCATGAAAAGAAAACAAATAGGTAAGTCAGCTCGATTAACTGTTTACATATAACGGCTTCATTTGTTTTCGTTTAAAATTGTATTTAATAATACGTAACAAAAATACGTTTATGTAATGCTTACATTATATCAATTCATAATTGTTATTTGTTCTATTATTATAAGATACAGTTTTACTGCAAATACCTTCTTGTTTAATATTCTAATTAAAATCAATAGAAAAAGAAAATAGAGCCGGTCTCGTAGTACAGTCGTCAACTCGCACGACTAAACAACATGCCCGTCATGGGTTCAAGCCCCAAATAGACCGCGCCGCCATACGCAGGACTGACTATCCTACTATGGGGGGGAATTAATAAGTCACTGAAAGCCAAAAGCCCACAAGTGGGTACAGGCAGGCCTTGACCTACAAAGGTTGTTGAGCCAAAGAAGAAGAAGAAGAAGAAGAAAAAGAAAATGTTCACAAAAATAATTAAAAATAAGGAAAAGAGTGATCAATCAAACCAAATCACAAAACATCAAAACAAACAAACAAACAAAACAATCTGAAAAAAAGAAAAAAAAAACACATAATTTCAAATGAAGAAAACACGAAAGTAAAAGAAAATTAGAAACATTAAAAGAATACTTCACTATAAAAAAATAAACATGAAATACAAAGAGTTAAAGAAATGAATAAAATATCAGAAACCTAGAAATAAATCAACTAATATAAAAAAAAAACAAGACAACTAAGAAAAAAGAATGAACATAACTTGAGATGAAGAAAAAACTAAACTATTAGATAGCATCAAATGTATAAATTGTAGTCAAAAGAACGAGAAAGAACGAGAAAGCATAAAAGTAAAGAAGATAAACTGAAAAAAAACATAATATTACAATTCCATTATTCCGCTGCATCATATTTTGATTGTCATAAATTTCACACCTGAATAAATTAAAACATAACTAAAAAATACGAAAATATAATTGTGACATAAGTTCCTCAACTATCAAATCAAACATTCTCGCACGATATAAACACAGCTTTAGCAGGCAGCTGTTCCGCTACGCCTCAAACAACCAAATCACAGTAAGCTACGAACCCCAAATCCTGCCAAACGTCATTCCACAAAGGTTCAGTGTGTCCCAAATCGTTTCCAAATTTGTAGCCAAAACACGCGCCCTCTGCGTCACAATGGCCCCGCCAGTGGGCACGCCCCGCATTGACAACCGGCCACCGCTGATGTTCGTAGAAAATGTGCTCAAAACGGCCAAGATGGTGCGGGACGTGGAGCGCCAGTGGACGATCGTACGGGAAAACAAGGAGCTGATGAAACGCATCAATCAAATCTATCGCACCAAGGTTCGTTTCCAAATTCCTATGCCATGTGCTGGGGCAAAATGAAAAAAAAAACTAAACCCTCCCCACATTTTCCAGGGCTTCCTAAACGTGAACTACAACTATCGCGTGCACCAGAGCCTTCATTCGACGGCCCGCGGGCGGAGGGCCCGCGCGATCGAGCGTCAAAATCAAGCCCTGCTCAATCGGCTGCTGCGCCGGAAAGCAACGGTGGACAGCAATTTGCCGCGTCGGAAGCGAACCCCCAACTGGGTGCAGGTCGATCAGCTGCACCGGATGGCGATCGAATTTTGGGAGCGCACCGATCGGCGCTTATGCCAGCTGTCGATCGAGCTGTGCCCGGGGGTATCCTTCGATGCGGTAAACCTCGGCAGTGGGAAACTGTTTCGCATCTACGACGGCACGCTGGTGGTGATACGGGCGGGCACGGTCCACTCGGATGAGGATTTACGAGCGGCGTACGGTACGCTGCGGCACCTGGAGCGGGGCAGCTTCGTTAAGCAGGTGGTGGATGGGAGAGAATACTATCTCATTACGCTGCGAACGATTGGGCGGATCGCCGATGGGAAGCTGGTGGGGCGCGTGAAGCCAAGCTCGATGGAAAAGCTGGACCTGATCAACTCGTACGGGTCCAAGTTTGGTCGGTGCAAGGAGCCGATCTATTTCGACAGGGTTAGATCGTGAGCATAAGTTGAGCAAACTTGTTGGATAAAGAAGCACATGGTTAGCTAAGCAGACAAACTTATTAAGTGCCAGCAAAGAAAGGCCTTTAGTTGTTTTTTTATGATTTTGTTTTAAAAAGTTAGTCTCAAAAAAGCTACTCTCCAGCCGAAACACATTGAGCCGATTAAATAAATCAAATTATTTAAAGTCACGCAAAAACTTAATCCCATCAGCCAAGCCTCCGCCACTTATTACCACATTTGAAAGCGTGTGAAAAGGTTCATAATCGGACGAACCAGCCCCTGCTGCTGCCAGCATCGACAGGTTCGCCGCTCTCGCGTTCGACCAAGTCACCGTCGACGGGCCGATCGGAAGCGTGAAAAACAAAAGTTATACTGTGTGAAACCGGGCCCGCTCGTATCGCGAAAAGCTTTAAATTTTTCATCACCCTTTCTCATCAACACCCTCCACAAGCGCCTCGCTTCCGATCGTGGAAGTGTGAACAAATTAAACGCAAAGCAATAAACTAAAGCCTACGGACGATCCTAAAATGAGATCCGAGAAAAATCCGGCCCCATATTAACGGAAGCGGCAAACCCCGCAAACGAGCGCAGTAGGCAGTAGGCCATGCGCTCTCTTCATCCGCGGGAGAAAATTGACAGCCTCTCCCCCGGGCGAGGCATAGGAAAAATCCAATAAACAACAACAAACCAAAATAAACGGGGGGGGAAGATTTGGAGGAAATTTCGAAGAAAGCGAATCAAAGCGACAAAGAAACACAGCTACACACGCACAGAGAGAAGCAGAAGCCCGTGCGTAAAACCAAAACAAAAGCGCACAGCGATCGACTACGACTATTTCCAATTGTTGCATAATAGCGCTCGTGAACCTTCTTTTTTTTCCTTTTTTGCTCTTCAAGCTCCTTCCAGCATGTGTTTTTTCCATCACCGCCACGAGCCTCCTTCGATGTCTGGCAAGCTGGCGCGCGTTAAAGGGAGCTCCATTCAATTGGGAATCAAATTAATGCAGAGACGGCTGCAGAGACGGCTGCGCTAGAGCTACATGGCAGCAACAGTGCGCAGACATCGCAGACGAGGCAAGCGAGTGAATCTAAACCGCGTATGATGATGGCGGCAGGATGGCGCACGTGCTCAGCACCCGGTGCGCGGACGGCGAAAGGAAGTGCGTATCGTTAAGGAAGCAGGTGTGTCAAACGCGTGGTTTGCGCTTGTTTGGTGGAATTCATACATTGTCTAAATTACTTCTTTTGGTCTCAATTTCCAATTCCATGCTCTGGTTCTCAATTCCATGCTCTGTAATGGGATGGGATCCGAAGCCCCATTGAGGGATAATACAGGCTCTCCCATCCAACTCCTATTCCGACACGTCCTCGTCGTGCAGAGTGGTAACATGTGTCACCACATATCCAAGCTTGGGTACACGGGCTTGACCCAACCCCTTGGGCGGATGGTGGCACATGGCGAACCAGGAGGGGGGTGGGTATTCCGGGAAACTGGGTGCCTGAACGTCGGGGGGGCAACCCGACGCTAAACAAAACGGTCACGTGGGCGCAGGGCCAGTCACCCAGTCCCATGAATCAACGACTACGGAAAGCCACAGAAATTTTCGAAACGGACATCCCGATACCGACCATACGCAAAGCCCCCGGACTACTCTGAAAATGGGCTCATGGAACGTACGCACTCTAAGCGAAGCCGGAGCCTTGAAAAAACTTGATGATGCCCTAGCCACACTGAGCATGGACCTCGTAGCTTTACAAGAGATTCGGTGGCTAGGGAACGGTGTGCACAATAGGCGTGGTAAGCATTGCTACGACATATATTACAGCTGCCACGACCGCCACCGCGTGCTCGGAACGGGTTTCGCCGTAGGTCCCCGGTTGAAACCCGCAATCATGGATTTCAAGGCTATAAACGATAGGCTATGCACCCTGCGCATGCGAGGCAAATTCTTTAATATAAGCCTCATAAACGTTCACGCCCCTACCGAAGATAAAGAGGAAGAGGAGAAGGACCTTTTTTACGGCCGCCTCGCTAGAATTGTAGATGCGTGCCCCAGGCATGACCTGATAATCATCCTGGGGGACTTCAACGCAAAAGTCGGTAGGGAGCCAATGTACCGCCAATACACTGGCTGTCACAGTCTGCATGAGCACAGTAATGATAATGGTAGTAGATTGGTCCAGTTCGCCGCAGCGAACAATCTGGTTGTAGGGAGTACCAAATTTGCGCGCAAAAAAATCCACAAGATTACGTGGGCGCACCCGGGTGGAGAATCCTTCAACCAGATCGACCACGTGTTAATAAGCCGCCGACGACAGTCGAGTCTGTTAAATGTCAGAACATATCGAGGAGCCAATATCGATTCCGATCACTACTTGGTTGGCTTAGTGATACGTTGTAGAATCGCCCGCCCCCGCGCCAATGGGGGCGGAGAAAACACGCAGCCTCGGCTCAACACGGACTCTCTAAGGGACATTACTGTCCAACAGGAATTCAAAGCCGCTTTAGACGAGTCTCTACTACCAGAAAACAGATATGAAACTACGAGCGAGAGGTGGAACGCTCTAAAAACAAAAATAATAAACTGTGCAAGAAATATACTCCCACCAAGTCGTGGCAACACCAAATCTGGCTGGTTCGACGATGAATGCAGACTAGTGACCGAACGTAAGAATACTGCATACCGAGCAATGCAGCAACGGCATAGAACGCGGGCATGCGCAGAGGAATATTCACGGCTCAGACGCGAAGAGAAACGAGTTCACCGCTCCAAGAAGCATGCTTTGGAAGAGCAAAACATGCGGGAACTCGAGCAAACCAGAGAGGCGTACGGACCGACACGAAAGTTTTACCAAGCGATAGCAGGTCACCGAAACAACGTTGTACCTAAGGTAACCTGCTGTCGCAACAAGGATGGAGATCTGGTCAGTAACCAGCCAGAGGTCCTCTCGCGGTGGGCTCAGTACTTTGATGAATTACTCAATGACCAATTTAGCGAACAGCTAGAAGCGCCACTAGCAGATAATGTCATGCTACTGCCACCTAGCATAGAAGAAACACGAAAGGCTATCCGTCGGCTGAAAAATAACAAGGCACCCGGAACCGACGGAATTGCAGCCGAACTGGTCAAGAATGGAGGTGCACGACTAGAAAACGAGATTCATCAAATTGTTACTGAGGTGTGGGATAGCGAATCGATGCCTTGTGATTGGAATCTCGGCATCATCTACCCCATATACAAGAAGGGAGATAGGTTGGACTGCAACAACTACAGGGGTATTACGGTGTTGAATACCGCCTATAAAATATTCTCCCTGATCCTTCAGGATCGCCTTGTCCCGCACGTCGAAGAGATAGTAGGAAACTATCAAAGAGGATTCCGAAACGGAAAATCAACCACTGATCAGATCTTCACCATGCGGCAGATCTTGGAGAAGATGGCTGAATACAAAAACGACACATACCATCTCTTCATAGACTTCAAAGCCGCATACGATAGCATAGCCAGGGTAAAACTGTACGACGCTATGAGCTCTTTTGGAATCCCGGCCAAACTGATAAGGCTAGTTAGAATGACTATGACCAACGTCACATGCCAGGTGAGGGTGGATGGAAAACTCTCAGGACCTTTTGCTACCACCAAGGGTCTGCGCCAGGGGGACGGGCTTGCCTGTCTCCTATTCAACTTGGCGCTAGAGAGGGCCATCCGCGACTCGAGGGTGGAGACTACGGGAACCATCTTCTATAAGTCAACCCAGATCCTGGCATACGCTGATGATATAGACATCATTGGTCTGCGGCTCTCCTATGTAGCAGAAGCCTACCAAGGGATCGAGCAGGCGGCAGAGAACCTCGGATTGCAGATAAACGAGGCAAAGACCAAACTGATGGTGGCAACATCAGCGGGCCCGCCAACAAATAATCAGAATCTACGTAGGCGTGACGTGCAGATAGGTGAACGCACTTTTGAAGTCGTCCCACAATTCACCTATCTGGGATCAAAGGTCAGCAACGACAATAGCATGGAAGCTGAGTTGCGCGCAAGGATGCTGGCTGCCAACCGGTCATTCTACAGCCTGAAAAAGCAGTTCACCTCAAAGAACCTGTCGCGACGGACGAAGCTGGGACTATATAGTACCTATATAGTACCAGTACTCACATACGCCTCTGAGACATGGACACTGTCCAAATCTGACGAAACCCTCTTAGCCGCGTTCGAGAGGAAGATGCTCAGAAGGATACTTGGCCCCGTATGTGTGGAAGGACAATGGAGGAGCCGCTATAATGACGAGCTATACGAGATGTACGGCGACCTCACTGTCGTACAGCGTATAAAGCTCGCCAGGCTCCGGTGGGCTGGCCATGTTATACGCATGGAAACGGACGACCCAGCCCGTAAAGTCTTTTTAGGCCGTCCACAAGGACAGAGGAGGCGTGGTAGGCCCAAGTTGAGGTGGCAGGATGGCGTGGAGGCGTCCGCCATTAAGGCCGGGATAACGGACTGGCAGACGAAGGCGCGAGACCGTGAGCGGTTTCGGACACTCCTGAGGCAGGCCAAGACCGCAAAGCGGTTGTAGCGCCGGATAAGTAAGTAAGTAACGGTCTCAATTTCAGCTTCATATTTTATATAAAAACTGACAAATAAAATTAAAATTTATGATACAATAAATTAAATATTTATAAATAAATTATTAGCAGTAAAAAAACTAATCGTAAGGGGATTTACGATTCTAGCCAGCTTCTCATATGGAGTTTGAACCATACCATACAAAACCAGACGAAAAATTAGACCCAGATTTTCAGGCTAGATCATTTAAGCCTGCAAAAATATGTAAGCGAACGCTGATTCGTCGCAGATAGCATCAGGTTAGCTCATAAATGCTTGATTTTTTGCGACAGCATAAATATTTTGTCAAGAAATATTTAAAAGCTTTTGATTCGATACTTTTAAATTTGTTTTACATACTTTTACCCATTTCAGATACAAAACAAATTTAAATAAAGCGGTTTAAAAATGCGTTTCTACTTGTACACAAATGGTGAAATCCAATATGACGTCATTTAAAAATGGATACAACCGGGATGAAGAATATTATTCCACTTACGGACAAAACATTCTGCTTTCGAACATAAATTATAGAAGATGAAGGCAATGATTTAATTAACATTAATTTATATAGAACCAATGGATCAAACAGAAAGTATTGCCAATAATCTTCTATTCAAAAAAAAAAATGAGTCTTTAGCGAGTCTCCAGTAGCCCGTCTTTCAACTACCATGAAATATTGTCTTTTGAAAGGTTAATTTATTTTGTCAAGAGGACTAACCTGAATTCAATGCTTAACCATGCTCTTCATCATATTTACCACAACACATCTTGTTATTAATTATGAACGGTCGTTTCGCTGGCATCGCGTTAAGTTCCTCTAATTCCCAAAAGAGGGCGACACAGAAAAGGTTTAGTGCGCGCGTCTACCACTTTAGCGTCTACCACTGATCGGGACGACCAGTCCCGAAGGATCCCGATCGAGGCTAGGTGAAAAATAAAAGAACACTGTTTCAACAATATCCCACGACAAGTGATGGATTTGTTAGCGTCATAAATAATAAAACCGACTGCATAAAAAACACTTGCAATAGTTTGATTTTCAGTAGCTTTGGGTGAAAGAAACAGTCCTGTTGCCAACGTCGTAACACACCTTAAACATTAAGAAGCGGGACAGCCAAGTACAATAATAGGAAAAGTAAAGGAGTAAAGTAAAAGCAGAAATGAACAAATAGCAAATTAGACGAGAAAGATTAATCGGAAAATGTTACAAAACATTCGATAATAAGGCAGAGCGTATGAAAAAAACTTAAAATCCAAAAGTTTTACAATCAAATTTACAGTATCGAATAATCATAATACAATCCTACAAATCGTATCAAACAGCAGCGATTGGCAAACTTGGCAATGAAAGTCGGTTCAACGAACTAGCGTTATCCGCTCCATTCCCTTCTGGTAAGAAACTGGTTCCGTGCGGCCGTAGTAGTATCGACCAAGCAGTAATGTACAGGTTAGCTGAGACGATGCTTTTACCTCCTGAACCGGATAGTCAATTCTTGCTCCGACTAACGGATTCACGTGTGGTCTTTCCCAGTGCCCAGCACAGCTACCTCGAGTTGACATTTGCTAACTCTATTCCTCCCTCCCCGTCCCTTACAAACAATCTAATAATTAATTACATTATCAAACCATTTCCCTACTATCAATCACACGTCACTTCAATTTGCCATGCCTGCCTGGGGGATCAGCAATGAGACAAACGAGTGGCCTGTGGCAGAGGAAAAAGGGATCATCTGAACTACTGCAGCACCGGGAAGCGGGTGTGAAAACAAACCTATCTCCCCACACTCCACCTGTTTTCCTTTTCATTTGATGCATTTTATCTTCCCTTTCTTTGCGCACGCATTATGCTGCAGTGAGCCGGAAAAACGAAAGCCAGCTGACCGACCGGCTGACCGATTGTGAGCCGATAGTGAAAACGAAGCGATGCGAAGCGCTGCAGTCCAGTTTATCTGGCCGTTTGTTATCGTATGCTCCCCTATGCTGTTTTCCCATGCCGACCCAGCTCCCCAGCTGGTCGGACGCTGTGAAAATGCATAATGAACTATTATCTATCTGCGACCCGCGATCTTGTTTCCGCCGTCGTTTCGTTTTCGTTTCGTCATCGCGGGGCTTGGTTGGTTAAAATGGGGTTTTAACCCGGGGGGAGAAGGTTTTGTTTTTTGCCTAAATTTGCTTCATCACTGATTTGAAATTAGTCATTAATAAGCCCGGAGTCACCGACCGCCGTGAGAGTTGTTTAGAAAGATAGGGGAAAGATGAAGACGTTTTCGAGGGAGGCGTGTTACATTTTCTTTGCGTTTTTTTTTGTGGTGCATTAAATTTGTAAAATTTAAGATTCGTTTGTTAGACAAAAGAATTATTAATATTTTTGACAGTTTATCGGGCCGTCTGCGGTGCATTTTCTGTGCAGCTTAAAAGAAAGCGAATGATCGTGTCATTCTTCCCTTTGTGTGAGGGTAAATTGAATTTATTCAAAGCATTTGGCAGGTAAACTTAGTAAAGGTAAACTTAAAATAGTTTTCATTTTTTTATATGAGAAAAGCTTTTTCTTAATTTTATTTTTGTTATAAAAATTATAATAAATTGTACCTAAAAGTCATCTCTTTTGATACATATTTCTGCAAAATGACATCTTACTGTCCTCCTAGGTAAGTGATCGACTTGAAAGATTTACTTATTTTCTTTTCCCTTGTCTAAAAATTAATCCCTTGTTGACTCCAATAACAGGATTTAACTATTTTTCAATGTTATCTATTAGATCTTTCCTTTTTTTTGGGGGGGGGGTTTAAATCCATCTAACTAGACTGTTACGACTGTTAGTTAGGCAGACAGATTGCAGACTTACACGCCAAACACTTCCGAAAGTAGTCTTAGCACAAAGACAGGCTTTCGAATCATTTCCAATTGTGACCACGTTCCGATAACAACCATAAAAAATACGGCTCCCAATACCTTCCCAAAAGCAAACCACCCTAACCACTTCATCACACATAACACATCACAATAACCATCAATCGAAAGGATAAGCTTTATAATGCTTATTGACCATGCGGGCTGGGCCCCAAACGAGCCCCAAAAAGACAGACCCGAAATCGGAAGCAACCTGTGCTTGCCAATTTATTATGTGTGACATAAAGCTCCATGCCCGTGGTTAAAGAAAAACAACGAAAAAACAGTCACAAACACACTGACGATCGCGTCATTTCTTGTTTGGCGCAGAAGCGAACCAATCCACCGCACGGAACGGAACAGTTTGTGCATTAATTTCACCAATGATCCGTCGAATCGCTTCATTCAAATGATCATTTCACTAGCCGTCCGGGCTGATCGTTAGCGAGCGGTCCGGCACGGTGGTCAAGCTGTGGCTCGGCGTAACGCTCGGCGACAGGAAAGGGTGCCGTGTGGATCGTTTAATCGTCCCAGAGCAAGCAAACGAGCTCGGGAATATATGTATTACATCGGAGACTTAGAAGACGGACCAACGCGGCTGACTGGCGCAGACACACACGATCCACGGCTCATTGGGCGATGAGTTTCCTTTTTCCTGGCCCGTGGGCCTCTCGCTCTCTCTCTCTCGCTCGAATCACAAACCTGCTTTGGCGAGGGCTGACCGGCAACAGTCTGTCCGGTTAGGGTGGTAGATGATGATTAAGCACTCGCGGGTGAAGAGTGGTTTGTTTGTTTTCCCTCCCCCCCCCCCCCTGTCGTATGTCGAAGGTGTAAGAATGATCGAGAGAAAGGCGGGGGCGCACGATGATTTCCGGTTGAGAGTTCAGTGCTTTGGGACGTTACGGTCGAAATGTGCAACAGTTAGGTGTGTGTGCACTGATTCCGGTTCCTGTATAGTAGATGGATATTATTGCATCAAGAAGGTTCTCTGGGTCTCCTAGGTATGGGTTTACTGAGCTGGCTCTTACATTGTAATTCGATAAAGACTACTTTAAAATCATTAAAAAAGACTTCTTCACTCATTTACTCATTTACTTCAAGTTCACGCGTTTGTTTCAATTGTACCAAAAATTACTTCCAAATCGAATATTTACAATTTCTGAGAGCTTTCAAAATCAATCTTTTGTAATCATTAGGACATTGTGCAGAAGCTGAAGTATCTATAACGCTCAAACTCCTTCTGGAGAAGAAGCTCTAACGACATGTACCACAACTTTGCAAAGAAGTTGCCTTAACAGTCTTGCATCCTGCAAAGTGATGAGTTCTTGCGACCTTCAGGTTCGTTGTGAAGCAAACAGAAGTCATATCAAGCATTCATCGAAGCAAATCAATACTTGTAGTTTCTGCAAATGCACTTCACGATTCGATGCTTGATATTGATGAGACATCATCATTCCTTTTCTTCTTTGTTTGTTTGATTAATCATGGAAGCTTTAAGCCATTTAGACGACATTCGTCTTATCATCTCCTGTTATAGTGTGAAGTAAAGGTTCTTTTATCCAACCGCATCATTTTCTAAGCCTCAACACTGAACAGAAAGCGTTGTATCCTTCTATCCAATCCACGTCCTATGATGACAGTCGTTGCCACCCTAAATTTTGGCTCAATTTTTTATTCTAACGCACCTATTTTTGTCTGTAAGTCAACATTGTTTTACTCTTGTAGGAAACATGATCAAATGCACAAGATATTTGAGTAGATTTATGGCAACTGTAATTTTACATCCATACAATTCCATAATTTGGGAACATTCATGTTCAAACAAAACGTTAAGTTTTATAAAAAAACAGCGATTGACTTAAAGTCAAAAATATATGCCTTAGTGCCAAAAACTGGTTACTCAGAACCATCATTTAGTGGCAATGGCTGTGACTATCAATTCTTCAAGCCTGAGCTCTCTACTCTATGAGCTTGAGTAACATGCAATGCAAAGTTAGGGGAAGAAATCATAGGTTTTTTAAAAGAAATATTCCAGCATTTAAATGCTCAAATATGCCTGGAAATTATTGTAAGAGCTTAAGTTAAAGTAAGGATTGTATGTTGTATGCTGCTGCTGACAATTTAATGTATGCTGACAATTTTAAAAATCTACCGAATGTCATTTTTTAACATTCTTTGAAGCTCTAGTAAGTGAAATAAAATTAAAAAATTTAAAAAAAAAATATTATAATGAAATATTTAGTATTGTAATAAAACATATAAAAAAACATTTGAAATACTATTTACATTAAATTACCTGACATATAATAACGATCAAGTCTTGAAATTAGTGGGAAATTTGAAATATTTGTATTGCATGTAATACATTTTTGAAAATTAAGTAATAAAATTAAAAATATTTATCTGGGTGATCGAATATTATTTCACCAAACATTTTTGGGATATAATCAAAACAGCAATAATTTACGTCCACTTTCACTAGAGCCCTACTGACTACTGTGAGCTCTTTGAATGATATTAAGTTGTCATGTCAGGAAAAGGAACACAATGGTATGAATTCTCTCTTCCTATAAACGATCATGAAATGATCTGCTAGATGCATTCAGCACTCCTCCACACTACTTTGTGGCAGAAATACATTAGCTAATCTAACTTATTTCAATCTCGAACGCCAAGACAATCTCTACCCTCCCGGACAACCAGCCCCTATTACAATCACACTAATCCAGTACGGAATCTAATCCATTTTGGCAACAACAGCAGAAGAAAAACACTAATCTCGCACCATATTCCCGCCTCTGATTGCATAAACTGGCACAGCCAGGCGCCCTCAGCGGTATGCAAAATAGACACAACGGAAGAAATGCAACAACAACAGCAAAAAACAACCTTCCAACAAACAACAAAAGACAATCAACCGAGTTGGGTACAGCAAAACAACAACACTCAACACTTGTCACCATCACTCATGGCAACCACCCGCCCCCCCCCCCCCCCCCCCCTGCTCGTCCCAACCATCTCAACACGTTCAACACAACTCATCGGGAGGATCGATCCCGGGCTGGAGGAACGAAAACGAAAGTGTCCGCAGCAACACTGTTCGCAGCATCCGCTTTCATACGATGCCATGATCGGAAGATCGCATGTTTGTGTATGTGTGTGTGTGTGTGTGTGTGTATGTGTGTGTGTGAATGTGTGTTGCTTGGTGACGTTTTTCGGGTGGCGGTTTTACGTAGATTAAATCCGACTGGCGCGCCAGTTGTACGACATGGGTGTAGGACAAACAAAACTAGCAAAATGTACTACCCTGAACCCCTTTCTGAGCCCCCAGCTCGAGCGGCTTGTAACTGGTAAATCAAGCGAGAGAAAAATTGCCTTCCACCTCTTCTGCCAGCGTGAGGCCGAAAGATCCAGCCCGAAACCGCCCGGATGAGACCGACGAGTGTTGCTGCAGCGAAAGAGAGTGAACTGGAGCAGAGCGAGTTTTCCCACCCCGGCTCGGTCGGGCCGGCGCCGGCGAAGAAGGGGACACACGAAACGAAACTCCCGGGCGCACGCGGAGAAAATCTATAAAACTCGCCCGGTTTCGGCGAAATGCAGCACACTTTTCCCGTTGGCCTTGCGAGGCGAAAGTGAACCGATCCGAGGCAGTGTGGTTTGTGGCGCGTACGCGATCGAACGTCCCGTCGTGCCTGCCGTGCAAAAGAAAAGTGTACAAGTCATCCCAGAGAGAGAGAGAGTGGACGGGTAGTGTCTGAAGAGTCATTGAAGGGCAGTGAAACGTGGTGCGCTTTTTGCAAATTGCCGTGGAGAAAGGATATTATGCAATAAACAAGAATGGCCTGTGAGAGTGTTTGCTGTGCGATGTTGCTATTGCTGGTGCTTGCGATCGTGTCCCCGGGGGTGCAGAGTGTAGGACGCCCTCCGTTCCTGGGCCGCCGAGAGCCTCCACGTACGCTGCAGATGATCGGTTCGGTCAACCCGCGGATGCTGCACAAGATCAGTGCCGATCTGCAGCCCGACACCTCCAAAGTCGTCCACATCCAGGTGCCGTACTACGTCGATCGGCCCATGCAGCGGCCGAAAAAGTTCCAGCCCTGGGTGCTACCACCCCGCAACCAGCGGTTTGCGTCCTCCGGCGGTGGACCACATCATCACCATTTCGCTCCGGTGCAGCAGCAACTTCACCATCCAGGGCATGCTCCTCCTTTTGGAGGCCCGTTCCGGGAAGCCCCGTTCAAGGCGAAACCGATCCTGCCGAACGAGTTTCTCGCTAACCCGGGCCCGTACGATACACCCTTCGTGCCGGTCATGAAACCTAGCCCCGTTAATCCACTGCCAGTAGAGCCGGCCCCGCCGGAGATTGCGTTCGAGCCGATCAGCATACTGCCGCTGGAGTCGCCCTCCTTCGACACGGTGCGCAACCACGTGCGCTATCTGAAGCAGAAGCAGGCGGCGTTCTTCGAGGGTCAGGGCCGTGAGTTTGGGCTGGCAGGAGGTGGTTCGGTGGCACCGGAGGAGTTGGCGTACTACGGTGAGCATGGTGGTGGGTCGTCGGTGCACAACGGTGATCCGGATCGTGACAGTGAGCGGAACACACTGTCCGAGCATGACTTTGGGCAGAACGATCGGAAGTACGATCGGCGGGGAAAGGCGCACGAGGTGAAGGAGGAAGAGGAAGAGGAGGACGGTGAGGAGGACTTTTACGACTCGGAGGGCAAGCAGTACCGGGACGATGATTTTGAAGATTCGCGGGACGAGGCGGACCGAGTGGCAGCCTTTGAGCCGAAGAAGGTGTACACGCAGGTGCGACATCGGGAGGTCGTACGGCATGTCCCACGGTCGAAAGAGCCTGAAAAGGAGGACGAAGAGGAGGATCATGATGAGGATCAAGACGATCAAGATGAGCAGGGAGATCCCAAGCAATCAGATGATGAAGATGATGAGGAAGATGAAGATGCAGAGCACCAGGAACGTCACACCGAACGACGTCCAATCCGGGAGCGCATTAACCTCCAGCGCAAGAACATCGTGTACTCCGAGAAAGGGCGCCAGGCGCACAAGTTCGATCATGGTTCCGAGGAGTCGTTCGGTGAGTTTGAAGAGAACGAGAAGACAAAGCCAAAGCGTCTCAACCGTATTAAAAGATCTCTGGATGATCGGGAGGAGCCTGAGATGCTCCCAGTCCACCAAGAATCCAATAGGACCTCACTGGTGGACGTGCTAGCGATGATGATCCTCGGCAACGACACACTCCCACCGCACGCCGAAGCACTAACCGATCCGCGCGAGCTGCACGGCGAAGAATTGATCCGCTTCCTGGACGAAGCGATCCAAAACACGACCCAGTACCTGCCCGACAAGCGGTCGGACGAGCGGACGCACGTCATCAGCATCGTATCGCCGCCGAGCAATGTGGTCAAGTTCCCATACTACACCCGTCCGGCAAGCGAGATCGATGTGGATTCTGCATTGAGGTACGCGGAAAACCTCACCAGCTTTAGCAACGGGCTTTATGGAACGAAAACATCGGAAGGGATTGAGTGTAACGAGGTGGATGTGGAGCTGGAAGAAGAACCGGAACCGATCGAAGAAGGCGCGGAAGGCTTCAAACCGATCCGGCGACTGAAGGGACTGGGCGATAAGATCGATTGCCTCAAGCGGAAACACTTTGGCAGCGAGCCGCTCGATAATCCACTGTTTCGGGAGGAGTTTGTCGGCGTGCCGCGGAAGATGTACGTCCCCAAAGGCACTACGCCGGCCGTACCTCAGCAGCAGCAAACGCAACCGAACCCAGCCGTCGCCGTCTACAACGATGTCATCCGGCACATCAAGAAGCATCTGGCGAGCCAGCAGCGGCGCAAAAACTCCAAATCCGACACGGAGCAGGACACGCTAATGATAGCGGTGCCGCGTGTCTTCCGACTCGACCGAAACGATGCCCAACCGGCACCGTCCGGGGTGCATCTGAAGCGTGAGGCACGGCTGGTGTTCCCGCAAGCGAACCCACTGCCCCTCTCGAACCACATCAGCGTGCCGATCTTTGACATTAGCAAGTTTGTGCCACGGTTTATGATGCGCCCGAACGAGGATCTGTACAGTGAGGATTTGCTGCCCGCGGTTACTGTGCCAACAACGACACCGGTGCCACGGCTGAGCAGTCCCAAGGTGAGGCTGCAAACGCTGGTCCGCACGGCGGAACAGCTAGCCGAAGGAGCGGTTGAGGTGGAGGAAGGCGTGGAGAAGATCCTGCTGACGACACAGCACACCCCGACCGGTACGGTGCGGGACGACATTGCCGATGCGTTTGACGACGTGCTGACCAAACCGAACCAACCGCCGGCCCCGCTGCCACCGATCAAGCCGTACAGTGTGGTGGAGCAGGACGCCAGTGGACCGCCGGAGCCGACGTTCAACAAATCCGGCCCACCGTATGCGGCCCTCGCCCTGGAACCGCCGGTCGCGCAAAGCATCCTCAAGCAGCGCATTGCGCCACTGGAGCGCAACCGGCTCGACGTGGGCAAGGCGAAACGTTCGCCGGTGAAGATGCGCAAACCGCGAAGGCCCACGGTGACGCGTAAGAAGGTGCTTGTGTTTTACACCTGAAGTGGGTAGGGGGTAGGGAAGGGAGTCGTTTATTGTTTTTTTTAGTAATTATTGTAGTGTTATTTATTTGCTATAAACGTACCTTTAGTTACGCGCAGCCAGTCACAGGAGATCAGTTTCAGTTCCTTTAAAAATGGTTTCGCTTTGCGGTGGCAGATAGATGGCGCTGCTGTCTGGGATGGGCTGTGGTCAAAGTGTTACAATTGACAGCCACTTTCTTTGGCAGCACGGAAAGTGACAGTCGGCCTCGTTGCAATCGAAGTAGGTGGTAGTAAAAGTGAGCATTGAAGGATAGTAACCTGCGGGCCCAAACCCATGGAGCGTCGGGGCGTCATAAGATGCAAAAGAACTCTCAGCTCTCAAGTTAACGTTAAAGAGAGCAGCACAAACAAAACAAAAAATGCGGGTTATTAAGGAGGAGACACACACACAAAAAAAACAAGCGCAGCACCGGAAGTGGGAAAAGCTGGAGAAGACAAAGACGAAGGTGCCGGTAGAGAGTTGTAATTTTCGTTTTAATTGCAAACGCGTGAATGTAGGCACACACACACACAAAAATCAATTGAATTTTGTTTGATGAAAAAAGAAACACTAATGCTCACAGCGAGAGAGAAAGAGCGAAAAAAACGAGTTAAAGTGAGAAAAAACACGAATACACACGCGGCACACATCGCTTCACTAATTAAAGAGAGGCAAGATTTCACCCGCGCCCCCTATAATCCTCGGCCGACCGTTTGCCCCGTAGTCGATTAATTGAAAGTGAACACACACGTGTGCGGGAGTATTAATAGCATCCACCTACATTTCCGAATGCACTTTCCGGGGCGCAATCGCCGCTGTGAGCTGTGAAAGACAGGGTAGTAAACAAAGCGATCGACGCAAAGCTGACGGAAGCAGCTCGTGCACGACAGGTGTGTTCCAGAAGATGGATGAGAAAGTGCATCGACACGAACGGCGAACGTCTCGGGGCCCACGAATTCCCACACAGAAAAGGGACAGATTTAACGGTCAATTGTGGCGATTGCGCAACTGCGGTAGGCGCTTCGACGGGCAAGTGTCGCGTTAATTAGGAAGTTTGTCTTGCCCGCTTGGACAACTAATTGACTGCTTACGGTGATGATGGGAACGGGTTAGCTAAAGTTACAGCGAAAGGGCCAATGGCATGAGAAGAAAACAGTAAAGTTAGGTCCGTGCGCGTATGACCAACAACACCAACCGACTGCTTCAAAGGACAGTGCATTGTAAATGCTTCGCTAATTTTAATAAACAAAGCCAACATCTCTCGTTTGGTGTTTAACGTGAAGAAAGTTCGATTTTGCGTTCGCTTTGTTGTACTTGTGCTCCGAAAAATCCGGTTCGAAGGACCACTTCCAATTTAATTCAAATTGGATTTATTCGTTAATACGTTTCGTGCTTCATGTTTGTTGTTTTTTTTTTATTTTTCATTGGATTGTTTTGCCAATATGTCTAAAGCTTACCTAGGTTGACCAGATAATCTGTAATTAACGAAACATTCCCCTTTGTTTATCTAAAGTTGATGTCCCGCCGTAAGTGAAAATTTCTAATTTCTCTCATTTCTGATGGGCTGGTCTATTAGGCATTGATTAGATAAATTATTGTTATAAAGATTGCGGATTGTAGTAAAGAATAACTTTCAGTTCAGTTCAGTTCAGTAAGGATAAGAAATAGCTTGATTAAGATTTACCATTTCCATATATGGCTTTTGTAGATGAAAACGTGGTATCAAACATTTGCACACGATCAAACATCTTTTTACTGTGCAAATCTTGTGTACGAATATACATTTTCAGTAGATGAAATACAGGTAAATCAAAGTTCTGAACCATTAGTCCCAAATGATTGGTCGTAAAATCCTTGGTCACAAAGTTCTTGGTCGCAAATGCTTGGTCACAGAATTCTGGGTTCTAAACTTCTTGGGTGCAAAATCCTTGGTCACAGAATGCTTAGTCACAAAATTATTGGACGCCAAAATCTGGATCTGGCAAAGTTCTCGGTCACAAAACCCTTCGTTGCAAGTTCTTTGTTGCCAAATGATTGATCGCAAACTAGGTTGGTGGTGAAATTCAAAGTACTAAAAAGGTTGAAGAGCTTTATCTTAATAGCTTTCTAACTTTGGGGCAATGCACTACAGTCTATTCCCGAGTTATGCGGTTACTGCGTTCCCGGCGAATCTGCGTAACTGGAATATCCGCCTAAGTCGAATTTCACATTTTTTGAATAAAATACTATTGTTTACTTGGAGTTTTTGATTTAATTTAGTATTTTTATACACTTTATCATTTAGTTGATATGATTCGTGCAGATAATTCTAATATTCTGGCTTCTAAGCGATTTAAATTTGTTAGCAAAAATGCAATTTTTACCAAACTTGAAGCAAATTGTACTGATTTGACATGTGATCTGTCAAATTTAGAAAACCGCGTATCTCCGAATCAGCGTAAGTCGAGAACCGCGTAACTCGGGAACAGATTGTACAAACTTTCCTACCATATTAAAAACAAGAGGATTGTTTCAGCTACAGTTAAATGATATACTAATATTAAAGTTACAGTATTTTTTTCGTAATTTACGGTTGCTTTAAATTTTGAGAGCAATAGAGCATTTAACGAGTTTCTAAGTTAACATCCAAATCTGTGTCTTCCGTTATCAACCAATATTGCATACAAATTAAACCAAATTGTGCCACCAAAGGATTATTAGATTTCAATTACTAAATGAAGTAAAATAAAACAACAGCATATAGACTGTTTTGCTATGTTCATAAAACAATCAAACAAGTTTTCATAGGTAAGGTTGTAGAATGTTGAGTTGAGTTGTTAATTTGGATGTATTAAAACAAACTATTTCATAATTTGGATTTCTAGCATAATATCTACAGCTCATAAACAAATTAATACATCCAAATCAAACAAATAATGCGGAAAAAAGCACAAAAACCACCTCCAACACCTTTAAAGAATTTTAATTCACCACAAACACTCCGCGACCACATCACACACGCACGCATCATGGAAGCGTGTGTTTTCAATTAAACGCTCAACTTATGCACCCACACCTCCTCACCCATTCCACAAGTAGAATTTCTTGCAGTCGACACAAATGCAATCCCATTGCATGCTGCACCATGCGCTGCATTCGTGGCGGGAAAGAAGAGAAGAAATGAACAAAAAACACACTAACAGCAAACAAAACAATAAAACCTACCCACACCTTGCCACCATTCGGTCGACATTGAAAACGCTGTACGGCGGCTACAGTAGGCGCCAGCCATCCAACCATCGGTCGTGAATGATGGGAATTGGAATAGAACGTTCTGGACGGGTTCGGCCCGAACCGCACGCGCTTAACGACTACTATTCCGCAAGCCGCCGCAATTAGCTGAAGAATTCCATGCAACAAAACCAACCATCCATTAAGTTGCACTAACAGCTACAAGGCACACTACACCTGTTCCCTTAACATCTGCTGGGCTGCTTCAGGTGTCCCAACTGGCAAGGGTTCACACCGGTGGTGCCCTATTTTGTTGGGATCGTTGCATCCGATTAGAATTTAATTGAGCGCTTGATCCGGGAACGAGCGCTGTCGCATGTTTTAATAAACCCACAGAACTCTCGTTTGACGTGCTTTGATATGCCCGTATTAAATCACACCATCCACAGAAACAGCTGCTCAACCATTCCCGCTTCGCTTGTGATGCTAATTTCTGCGTCACTAGGAACGCGCGATCGAATGCACTGTTTGTAGTTGAAGTTGTTGTAGTAATCATCATTTGCCCTTGATCCCACCGTTGGTCATTTCATAATATAGGTATTGCGATCGGTTTTGTCATTCCAACAGTCTCCAATGAAATCGACCACTTGTAAACCGATTACAGCTCACGATGATGATGATGATGGCGATGATCACACCTCAAACATCAATGTACCTTAATCGGTGCATATTGTTTTGCCGCCCTTATTAATTGACGCTGGAATTGTTACGCCATTTATTCATAAAAAAACACACACACACTCAAACCACCGTCTGTTCAGTTCCGTTGTTATGCAATCCCAATTTTCTATCATTTACTTCCCTGCTGGGTGTTTTTATATGCGCGATCTTGCCTTCCCGTGCCACACACCGCTATTTCCTTGCATCTTGTTTGCTCGATCGATCCGTACGGGCTGCTGCTGCTGCTGCTGGTTATGATAGCTTTTATGAACCAATTATTCCCAATCGTGACAGTGAGCGATGCGTTGGCTCTTGCCGTTGACATAACTGGGAACGCCACCTTAACATAAAGCACTCTTTCTCTCCCTCTTCCCGCTTTGTTTCCGCTCCCTGAAACTAGTTTATTTTTTCACGCGCGAGAGTACTATCCAGCCATTTATGTCATCTTCCGATCGGAGTACGATGACCAAAAAATTGGACCAATAAAACGGTCAATTAGTGGGGCTACTGCTCACTGTCTTCCTTTCCTGAAGTTACGTCTCTTCCCTCGTATACGCTGAGAGGCAAGGATCGATAACGGTCAATGTAGCGCTTCGGAAATCGGTAGCGGTTGTAAAAGCTCTTACAACTGTTGCGAATTTTTATTTCACCGTAAAACAAAAGCTGCAATGATTGAGAGGAGGATAAAGAAACGAGGAAAAGATAGGGTTTAAAATAATGGCGAGGCACACTATCACAGATCAAACAGACCGATAGGAGGAAGTGTGAAGTAATTGAAGGTAATGAAGTAATTTTCTTCTAAAAGGAGTTGGTCTACCGATTTTATCTTTTAAAAAGATGCTACAATTAATATCACTTGTAGTATTACATGCAATGTGACTAAGTGGGTTATGAATCATGCAATATAAACGAATCTTTTCAAGAATCCCGATCTTAGCCTCAAAACTAAACAAACTGTGGAAGATCATCTTACTGATCAAACCTTTTCGCTTACATCTTTATGCTATTAAGGTCTCTGGATAAGGTAGAATACGATGGCTGGGGCATGTCATGAGAATGCCGGACTCATGCCCCACCAAGAAGGTGTTCGAACAGCGATCCCCAGTTCGGCATAAGGCGCAGGGGAGCACAGCGAACTCAATGGCCGGATCAGGTGAAGCGAGACCTGACGCAGATCGGGTGTCTGCATGAATGGCAGGCTACAGCAAGGGAATTCCGAGCATTCTAGAGAATTGTTGTTAAACGGGCCATGTCACATTAACGTGCTCTATCGTAAGCAGGCTAACAACCAGGAATTTTAACCTTTAGATACTTATCAATATAGTTAGCAGCAGAAAGTACGGTTCGTTCTCTCTTTAAGACAGGTGTTGCAACGCCTGGTAAAACATTGTAGTTGAGTAGCTTTGATAGCCGTTTTTAGAACTGGCTTTCGTGTGTATTTAATATTTGCTGTACAGCTAAAAAAATAGTCTGTGCTTTCTGCTGACACTGATTTGATTTTTTTCGATGACACCCTCTCTCTACCAGATCAGTTGATCTCCTTGACCCTGTTTGCCCTTGTTGGTGACCGTAGCAGAACTACTCCCTAATTGGTCCCTAATTTAAATAATTCCTCTCTCGCATTTGGGGATATCGTTCAGTCCTTATCTAACAGGTGCCGCTATCTGGTGTCTTTAGTTACAACTGTTCGACTGTTATCGTATACAGGTGTCCCCCGAGATACGGCTGTAATTGGGACCGAAAAAATGTCCCAAAGCAAGGTGTAAGTCGAAATAGTCGTATGTCGAATATTTGTGAATTAATTTAATTTAATTAATATTATTTTTTTTAGTTTTATTCCAAAAGCCGTTTACACGATATAAATATTCAAGATCGGGTAGTTGTGGAGTCTTTGAAAATGTGTGTAACGGATCAGCACAGAAATTCAAAAAATACATCAATTTCTTGTCAATGACAATTTTTAACTGTTAATATCAAAATCTTCGTATCTGCGAATCGTCGTAACTCGGAGGACGCCTGTACATCCTGATGTTACGTAAATAATAACCTGTCCAATTGCACGAGGTCGTTTTCGTGCCAACAACAGGAGAAGATCAATTCTTTGTTACTAACATTCAGACTTAACTTATTCATTAAAAGATTTTTACATCCACTGTAACCTAAATAGCTGGGATTTATGTGTTCTTTTAGTACCATGTTGTAACAAAACGATGTTTTGAGTGTCACAATCATTGGTAAGTTATCTAGTTAGCTCAGTTATTGCAATGCAATTTCGGGTATAGCTTGAAATGCAAGAACCAGAGAGAACTATGAATTTCCTCCTTTAACAGAATGTGTAGCTATAACCAAACTACCTAGTTATCTTAAACGGAATTAAGCAATCGTCGTAAGGAAGAATAGATATATTTCATTAAAAATCAACAACTCCTCACTAGTACAACATTCCGTGCTCTTTCATGCTTAAACATGTATCGCTACATACATCTAAATGAAACATTAACACTGCTTCTACTTCCGGTATTTTAAATGTTGTTATTTTTTGTTTACTTTTTTCCAACTCCACCTACTCCGCGGCGAACTAAAGAAGGTGCGTAGCGCTAAAAGCGCAGTTGGACGAAATAAAACGAACAAACATTCGATGCGGCACACAGCATAAAACGACGCACATTTTTGCCTAATTGCACTAAACAGTTTTACCTTCAGCGTACTAACCGATCCAACGGTATCGGAAAGTACATCCCAAAGACTCATTACATTACACGGCCACAAGGTACCATTCAAGCGGCACATTTTTCACTGCTGTTGTTGTTGTGTGTATGTCTCCCCTTTGTCACAAACCCAATTGATGCTGCCAGGATTGACAAACGAAGCGGGACGTCAAACGCTGCGAAAAAACGTGCACCGCGCAAGCCGCTTGGCGGTCGGTCGGTAATTATAAATGCGCATCGCCGCGTTTAAGCGCGGCCAGATCGAGCTCCTTCTGGCGGTTCCGATGGCGGTTCCGATACAATTTTTCAAGGTCCACACGAACCGTCACACCAGTGCCGAAACAATGAGTCAGCATTTACCGTTTGTAGGCTCATCCCGAGCGACCCGAGGAGCTGCTCATCTGCTGCGAAAGGGAAAGTAGTATCGCCAACGGAAAGCCGGATGCAGGTCCCCGGTCTCGGCTACTGGTTGCGCAATCGTTCCAACCAGCTCTCTGCAGCACTCATTCTGCCCGTCCCGCGCAAGAACGTGATACAATTATTCCAATAAATATCGTGTTCACCCCCTCCCCGTCCGTTCGTTCGTGTCGTGTGGGATTGAAGTTGTCGCTAACGGCTCAATTCCTGCTTCTCACGAGATGTAGATGTGCAAGTAGATCCGATCAAGTGGAGGCGATTAATTGAATTAAAATAATAGACCGCAGGCACCTGTTGCCGCCGATCAAACGGTGGACGTGATGGCATCCCGTGCGGGCTGAGTTGGGGATGGGATATGCTGATGTTTATCGGCAAACTGGGCAAATCCATTCAAAACAGCCCGGGCCGGCGTTTGTGACGCTTGAGGAAGTAGCATAGAAAACATACATCCACTGCAAGCAGTGGTGATTAACGCTGAAGAGATGAGTCAAATGTGTTACTTCAAGGAGGTTAGAGTTGTTGGGGTATTAGGAATGAAAAATGCCTTTAAATAATGTAAATTTAATCAAATGGCACTATGAATCATTAACAAATTAATCTATTATCTCTGAAATTTACCTCACTTTCTCATTGTTTTATCACAATATTTGACATGTAGAGTTTTTTTTTAAAATTTGTTGAATTTTGACATTTGACAGCTCGACATACAATCACTCGCCAAGACCAATTTGTAGCCTAATTCTATTTTAGAATTATTATATATGTAAGAAAATGTGCATTCATTGTGCACTTGCGAACATTAGCTCACGAGAGATTGATTTTTTACTATAACACATGTAATTGGGAAAAATGATGATTAAAATCCATTAAAATGATATTTAACTATGAGACAAATGTGTAATTATGACACTTTTTTCGTAGAAAAAGCAAAAACTGTCAATTAAAAATGGAAAATCAACTGTAAATAAACTATAAATGAGATAAAAGTATGTGAAAATGAGAAAATGTATAGAAACAAAACGCCAACGGGTTCGTCGCTTAGATTTCGTTCGAAACTTATCGGCCATCGAAGTCTTTTGTTTAAATTTGCTTTCTAGCTGGTTGTTTGTAGTTCGGCTGTAAAATTAAATATGTTTGTGTGTGTGTGTCGTTCTCGATGTTAAAAAGATGCGACAAAAATAAAAAAAGAGAAAAAAAGATAAATATTAATAATATCAAATAGTTCTAACAACACAACCTAAAACGTGTAATAGAAACGCATTAATCCATAATTATCCAGCAAATATTAAGTTCCAACTAATAGTTCACACACACCACTCCGAATCCACCACCCACCGAAAGTGTGCCATTTCGTGTGCCCTCCCACACCTAATGCTTCCCCTCTCCTTCCCCCCATTCCCCTCGGCCAAACAAACAAACAAATGCACCACACCTGATTAGGAAGTCATGGTCACTTCGGCACCCTTCGGAGCACACCTTCCACTCTTTAAGGGCAAACCGCGTACACACGTACACACACACACACACACACACACACACACACACACACACACACACACACACACACACACACACACACACACACACACACACACACACACACACACACACACACACACACACACACACACACACACACACACACACACACACACGAAAACCCCGCGCCGTTTGTCCAGCAGCCTACCAATGCAAAATGTTTGCTCAGATGCGTGGGATTACATTGGCCAAGGGCCACGCGGTAGCAGGGAAATAGGTACGGCCTGCATAGAGAGAGAAAACCGCTGACCCATTCGGCGGTATGCAAATCGTTTGGCAACAAAAAAAATAGGCGACTCGGTTGCGTACCTCAAGGTCGTGCCCGGGTCTTACTCCATTAGTGGATGGGATGGGAAGAAAGCATCAATAATGTGGTATGATGTGGTAAGCGTGTGTGTACTACTGTTCGATTAGGAGGAGGAGCGAAAAAAAACAATAATAAATATTAATTAATAAGCGACCATGTCCAACATTCTGCCAGCATATGATTTTCTCTCCATCGAGTAGTACACACTTTACCACCATTCGCCTCAGTGCCAACCAC
This sequence comes from Anopheles arabiensis, assembly GCF_016920715.1. Classification (NCBI taxonomy): domain Eukaryota; kingdom Metazoa; phylum Arthropoda; class Insecta; order Diptera; family Culicidae; genus Anopheles; species Anopheles arabiensis. Next base: position 93,087,594 of record NC_053517.1, read on the forward strand.
AAACTGGCACGAGCATGAGAAAACACTCTCTTCTCCTCGCCGGGTGGTTCACTATTTCCCTCACTAAACGCACATCAAATTTGTCATTGGCCTAGCCACAAACGCACGGCGTGTTGCAAGAACAATGCAGAACCACTGCAACAGCCGCCGCCACCCATTAGGTGCCCCTCATTAACTTGCCAGCATAAGTGCAGCTGCAACACTGCACCCACCGATGAAGAAGCTACCCAACCACGCCGATCACGCATCATCATCATTATTATTATCATTGACATGATGCGGCAACAGTATAAACTCCCAAAATGCATTAATGTGTACGCACGATCATTGCAACCGTGTGCTGTCGGAATATGACGCTGCGGCCAATTGTGGCCAAAGCGTCACGTGTATGCATGTGCGTACACACTTGCGTTAATATGCGTTTATGGAAAATCTCACCAACGGCTACGCGCGCGCACAGCAGCAATGCAGGCGGGTGGGAATCGATAGCTGTCCGTCAAAAGAATGGACACAGCAGCATCGACGGCTTTTTTTATTTGTTACTTAGATACTGATGGAAAATTGCACACCACCCACCCAACCCACCCCCGTCGCGTCGTTTGTGGAAGAACGCGAAAAGAAGGTTCGCGATAGTTAAGGGTTCGTCTCCTACTCGTCTACTGCCAGTAATGATCACTTTGAGCCGCCACAGCGCCGACCTATCAAATCATTCACCTCCACCTTCCCTTTCATTATCCACTGTGCATAGGGAAAAAGGGGGTTGTGGAGAGGGCATGGACATGGTGCCACACATTGAATCAACCGAAAAACACCATGCGTCCGCTTCCTTCACATGCACTGTACATTGACTGACTGTACATTACTCGGTACGCTCCCCACTCCTGCACCAAGCAGAGGGAGTGACATCGCGGGCGCGATAACGCTAAGCCCCTTCCCTCCTACTAAGAATAATGCTGCATCTGTGCATGCGCGTATATAAGCACACCGGATAACCGTTGCTCGTCAGTCAGTTCTCAAACGCCTTCAGTACAGCCGGCCAAGCAAAGCCACTCGTGGAAGTGATCTAACGCTTCGTTTCTGTTGCGATCCAAAAACAAACCAAAGCACCTTATTCTTATTCTACAATGGCATCGTTCAAAGTAGTAAGTTTTTTTTTGCCGTGAAGTGTACAAGTGTGGTTTTGTGTGTATAGAAATGATTTAAAAAACGTGAAGAGAAGTTATTTAGAGCAATATAAAAGATAGCAATAGTTTTGCACATTACAACGGGAGTGTGTTTGATTGTGGCAAGGGTTCGTCGCTTACCGTTTTGCCAACCAGCTTGTTGGGTCGTTGAAGTCTTTTGTGCGGAATTTTGCCATATTCTGCTAATTTTTCCATTAGCGAGTTTTTCAAATGCTTTAAAGTGTAATAAGCGTGTAAGAAGATGTGTTGGCATAATATTAACATCTCCAAAGTACAAAAAAACGTTTTTGATTGTCAAACGTCAAATGATTGTAATACTAAGATAGTTTTTATAAGCAAAAGTGATTTCTGCATGAAAATCGTGCTTCTGAGCCTCACATTCCGTAAAATAGACCCTTTTAGTATAAATGTTCTCATTTAAAACATTTAATCTCATGTAAAATAGCTTCTTATGAGGTTCGTCGCTTCCTTTTCCATCTCACCGCATTGAAGTCTTTCGTTTAAACTTAATGCAAACAAGTAATTTTCAGTAATTTACCATTTAAAAGGCAAGATCATTGTTATAAATCGATTGCTTTGCATTCAAATGGCATTCTTCTCTCTTTTCTTTCACAAATCAAAGTTAAAAAAATCACACACATTTTACCAAAACCAACTATAAAACCGCTCATTCGATCCTCCCACCCACCCAGACCCTGTTCTTCGCCCTCGTCGCCCTCGTTGCGATCGTGTCGGCCATCCCTGCCCCGCAGCAACCGGCCGCAGCCCGGCAACCGATTGAGCCGCGCCCTGCAGCGGCCGCCGAAGCAGCGGACGAGCTGGAGGCCGGCGCCGACGACAAGGACCTGAAGGGGGCTTCCTCCTTCGGCTACGGCTACTACGGCGGCTACCCGGGATACTACGGATACGGCTATCCCGGCTACTCCTACAGCTATGGATGGGGTCGTGAGTTACCGGACACAGTGTCGGCGGCGGGATCGTATTAACGTTGGCTCTTTTTGCTCTCTCCCTCTCCCAACAGGCTACCCGTACTACCGCTACGGAGGACTGTACGGTGGATACTGGTACTAGAGTGTGCTAGCCCAGAGCTTGCCCCCCACCCTCTAGTTAGCCCATTGCCATCATACGCACCCGGATAAGCGAACGCAACGCATGGAACTTCTGTCTCACCGGCAAAACATCAAACCTTTAGTATGTAGGATCATCATCCACCTGAACCCCTCTTCACCACTGATCTACACCCCTTTCAGGCCGATTACTGTTCGTGTCGGTCCATCTTTTCTTTCCCGCCGTTCTTCCGATCACAAACTTGACTCAAACACTTTATTTAAGCAATAGCAAATAGTTTTCCACTTCTTTTTTTCCTGTTTTGTTCTGGGCGCTACTGTGTCCAGGGTTTTTTTTTCAACAATTTGCCCAAATACCGATTCCGCGGGCGGTAAACCCTTCCGTCGTTTCGGTACATATAGTTCATCTTTTCTGTGTTCTATCGTTCTATTTATGAATTTACAAAGCAAACACAAAAAAACCAAAACGCTGCCGTTCGATTAACGAAACAAGCAAAGCAAAACAACAAAGCAAAAAAAAAACTGGAAACTTTTGTATATAATGGTTATCCTTTTTTTCTAATAAAAAGAGCATAAACAGTACTCACAGTGTTACGATTGTAACAGTAATCTTCAACCTATATAATAAACTAAAAAATAATTGATAATATCACAATTTTTAGACCGGTTATCATGGTTCGTTAACATATTTTACCATTGCATTGAAAGCATTTCCTCAACCTTCATTTAAAAATTCTCTCCCGCAACAGATCCAAATGCTCATCCCAAGCAACCCAATTAAACGTAACGGAACTCGTCTAATTACACTCTACTCAACCAAGGGAAAAACAACTTCCAGCTAACGGAAAACATACGTGCCAAATAGCAACCAGCATCCCTTTAGAACGATCACCATACTGATCGTCCGCTTGATTACGTGGAATGGGGGGAAAAAACACCAGAACCGTTGCTCCGTGCAAAAATGCAACCACTGCAACGCCAATTTTCGTGCCCGTCATACCCATTTACCGAGAGTTTTCCACGCACACTCTCCCGCAATTTGCCCTAATTGCACACACTCCGTAATTGCCCGCCCAACCGATAAGATGCTGTCGCAAAAGTGAGCACTTGAAGTGCACATTCACCACTAGCACAAAACATTCGGAAAATTTTAACAAACTCCTTATAATTCGTTCGTATTATGATTAAAATTTGCTACCTGCAGGTGTCGATACAATTAGTCTCGGTATGTGTAAAAGAGACGCGTGGCATTTGCATCCGCTTTAACGCACGGTTGTGACGCACCCTGCAAAAAATCGTACCCCCCCGCCAGCAAACGGGGCATCATCATTTACATACAACATTGTCAGGTAGGAGCGGGGAGTGCAAGAGTGGCCCGATAGTGAACAATCCCATTACCAATTCTACACCCATCACGCTAATGCGCCTTACGCATGGTCACCGTGTTTGCTAGTTGTACTTATTAAGGCGTCTAATTCGTCGAGCGCTCTGCGTTCCATGCCAGGTGCATATATAGCTGCAGCAGAAGGCACCCCTTTAATGTTTTTTTTTTTTGTTTGCTGTGTGAGAAGTCTGTTACCTAATCGGAAGGGCAGCGCAATCGCTGCAGCTAAGCTGCCGTGTTGACCGTTATTGGCGCGTGGTCAAGTTCGGTCCAAAGGGAGGTCAAGTTTGTGCTGAAATATGTAAGAAAGGAATAAATTAATAAATGTGCTTTGAAAAGGGTTAAATTTAAAATTACCTTTAAACTTTGCTCATGATTATCACACATAATCGAGCTGCTTGTCTCGTCGTAACGATAATTTCGAAAACGTATTGGTCTAGGCAGACGAAAGTAATTAGAATATTGACATTTCTACTAAAGCTACTCATTTAATGCATCGATAAATGATGAATAAAGTAAGCAAAAATCAATCACTAAATAAGTCATCAGTAAAGAACAGTCCAAAGTCGTTGCCGTTACGTATATTTGCTCGTGGGTTTTCATGAAACGCTAACGATTTATTTACTACAACGGAGCGAGTGCAGAGAAGAGGGCACGACTGGTGGTAACATGGTTGTGCACTTCTCTCTGCCACTCACACACGCGCGTCCACCGTTTTCAAGCGGCAGCTTTCCTATATTGGTCGGTCTAGATAGTTCAGATAAGTTTAATGATCTACGCCTTCCGGATTGTAGAGGATTCGCTTTATAAACCCCTCCAAATTTCAATACAATTCATTCAACGTTTTATTATTGTTTTTTTTTTATCATTTTGCACGATCATTCGCGATCGCGACACTTTGCCTAAGACACGCTAACGCTAATAAGTTCTCGTTCTAGTTCAGATGTAATATGTAAGTGTGTTATATCTGCTATGGTTTTAATCCATCCTTTACTGTGGATAATAGACTACTGCTAAAGCCTACGCTACACAGCTTGCTGGATGTACATTGATGTAAATATAATGCTTATTTCTCCCCCGATCCCGTTTACTATAGAACTCCACCGTTTGACTAATATGCGAGTTGCCACTTCGTCTGTCGATAACGGACGATAACAAAAAGCGCCGGCGTGTGTCTATGTTAAGTTATTGAAATGCTTTGCAAGCGTACAGTTTTTTTAGACGTTCATTTCTTCCCTGCTTTTCCCATGCAATTAGTTCAACAATAACAACAACAAGAATAAATCTCACAATTGGAAAAGTAACTTAAAACGATACCGATCAACTGCTGCACCCCGTGCACAACAACCGGGACAATGATCCGTGTATCGCAGCAGCTTTCCCAAACGGGGGCCAAACGGCCTTACGAAGTTAGAGTAGGCACACACGTTTCACAGTAAAGTCCAATCGAGTTCAGTCAGTTTACGTTCCCATTTTCTCCCCACCCACACAACACCACAAACGCGCCCCCTCCCCCTTAAAGTTCGACAGTTTTATAAACTTAACGAAAACAACTTACGCGCGTAACTATCGCTCGTGATTCGATGCTAGTAAGAAAAACAAGTCGTCCGTCAATGGGAATGATTGATTGGATTTCGTTTGCGGAAGTAATATCCAATTGCACTTTTTCTTCAGGTATGGTAGTGGTGTATTGTTTTGCACGCAGCCACTATTCACCGGGGTTTTGAGGTGAAAAAAAATAAGCCAAAGGAAAAACGTTCGAAAAACAACAAACGCCCACACACTTTCTAACAACCTTAACTTAAGCGTAGCAAAACATGAGTTCCATTAGAGCAAAGGAGCTCCCCTTTTTTCTAACAGTAAGTAGTCGCTTTTGCGCAATTAAGTCTAGATCTTGGTAACCAAACCCTCCAGATTCAGCTCCGGCGGCAAGTCAATCTCCTCCAGGTTGATTTCGCTGTACTTGAACAGCACGACCAGCGGGCTGACGAGCTCCTCGTCCATCATGTACGTGTCGGATTCGCGCTGCTCCGAGCGCAGGTTCAGCTGCTGCGTGAGCTTCTCAATGAAGGCCGGCCGGATCTGGTTCTCGCAATCATCCGTCTTGTACGATTTGATGATCTACAATGATAAGTGCGTAACAAAGCGATCAAAAACATGCCCACAATAGCCTCACATCAATGCTCGATCGCTCGATCCTCGTTACCTTCAACACCTGCGCGGTCGACAGGGCCGTACTGAGCTCCAGCAGCGTGTGCACGTCCTCCTCCGTCTTGCGCGCCTGCAGTATCGACGAGATCTGGTTGAGCGGCAGGAACGGTTTCATCACGTCCGGGCCCATCTTCATCTTGCGCACCCAGTCGTCCAGGCAGCCCATGTTGTACCGCAGCTTCATGCCCGTCTTCCACATGCACAGGTCGCCGCGCAGCATCAGATTGTTCACCGACACGGCGCAGATGTAGTGCATCAGCTGCTTGAAGATCTGCTCGATGTAGCATCCCTCCAGCCCGAAGCTGCTCAGATGGTTGTACACACAGCCGAGCTGCTGCACCAGCAGCTCCGGCTCCGATCGGCCCTGCTCGGGCGAAATGTCCAGCGACATCGTGCGCCGGCTCTTGCCCCGCGCCGTCTCGTCGTGGTGCAGTATGGCGGGCACGATGTACTGCTTCAGGCTGTCCTGCACCTGCCGGATCAGCACACTGTGCATGGAGATGATCGTTTCGTGGATGACCTGCCGATACTCGGCCAGGTCAAAGTTTTTCAGCTGCTGCGCGTTCTGCACGTCCGTGTTGTACTTCATGTAGTCTTTGTAGCCGCCGAACTGTTTCATTAGATTGTGTAGCCTGCAAAATGGAAGGTTTGAAGGGGATTATTTAAGGAAATTGTGTTAAAAATACCATTCTTCATTAGAACGACATTTACGTGAGCGTATTTGCGAGCCACATGACGCGCACTTCAACGGAGTTCGCGCCCCGGTACAGTCGCTTGATCATCTGCACGAAGCGCGTCAGCAGCGACCGCACGAGCTGATCCATGTTGACTAGATCCGTGTACCGGATGCACATAAACACTACGTACGCGGGCAGGCTCGGCGCAAGCGTCACAGCGACCCGCGGCTTCAGGTCCGTCACCAGCCGCTGCATAATCTTGCTCTCGTCCTCCTGCCGGTACTTCAGTATGCCCTGGGACGACTGCGTCTGCTTCTTCACCACCGCCACCATGCTGTGGAACTCGTCGTTCATCAGGATGGAATCGTTCAGCCCGTGGTCGCGCAACCGATTCGACAGGATGTTGTTCTTCTTCAGCAGCTCATTGTTCTTCGCCAGCAGCTCGTTCAGCTGCTCCTGCAGCTCCACGTACGCCGCCGTCGACTTCTTCAGCTCGTGCCGCAGATACTGCTCATTCTGCCGCACCGTCTCCAGGTCCACCTCCTCCCCGACCTGCTCCACGCGTTGCTGCAGTATCGCCTGCAGCTCCCCGTTCTCCGTCCGCAACCCGTCGATGATGCGATTGTTCTCGACGAGCGTTTCATTGTTCGCGTCCGTGATGGCGCGCAGCTCCGACTCGAGCTGCCGGTTGACCAGCTTCTGCGCCTGGAACGCTTCCATCAGCTCGCCCTCGTCGTGTATCCGCAGGCTCGTTTCCGCCCCGTTTGCCGTTTGGCCGAGCGAGCGCAGCGATTGGCTCTGCTGCGCCAGGACGGCCTTCAGCGAGATGCACTCCTCCCGGCGGCGCTTCAGCTCCTCCTGCAGCGCCCCGTACTGGGCGTCCATTTCGCGCGACTCGACGCCACGCTTGATGCTGTTGCGCAGCAGGTTGTAGTCCTGGCGCAGCTTCTCGTTCTCAACCTCCAGCTCGGACGCACGGATCGAGTCTTCCGTGCTGAAGGTGGAGGATTTCTTCAGCCGGGCGAGCTCCTTCCGCAGCTGCTCGCTCTTGGACTTTTCCTCCTCGAACAGTTTGCGCATGCGCAGTATGATGGCCGTTTGGTCCTTCTCGGGTGACTCGCCTACAGTCGAATCCGAAGGGTCTGCGGTGGTTGGAGAAGAGGGATGGGAAAGAAAGCAAAAATGTGATAAGGAATGTTCTTCTTGATTTAAAGATAAGTTAGTGCAATTAATAGCGTTAGTAGGACATAGACAACAGTAAATGACTGCTGGTACTATTAGTTTTGTTACAATTTTGTATATTAAAAAAGTCAAATAAGATTTAGTAACTGTGGTAAGTGGGTTAATAAGGACAGTGAATTAAAGCTCAGATCGATTAGCTATGGTACTCTTACTTAAGGCCATAACGGCTCTTCTTATGGACATAAATACATACTTATAACAGTATTAGATAACTTGTTAACAGTATTGTTGGGATGGTTAACATTATTCGCCATAAAAATATATTTATCACGTGCAAATGGATAAATTGCTGCACAAATTTCACTCAAAACGCATCATCGTCGTCATAGTAAATGAGCTTGCCATAGTTTTAAGCTCTAAAAGCTACCCAAATTGCCATAAAGTGCAAGTACACAATTGACAAATGACATTTAAGAGAAAAATGTTTTGCTATTGTATGGTAATATGATGATCCCTAACATGACCGTTGCTGGTTCAAAAATAAGCTAGCATTGGCAAGTTTTATGCCATTGGAATTCTCTTTCTAAAGTGATTTGTTTGGCAAAATTTAAAAACAATAGTATTATTTGAACTTTTTTTCATTAAAAATTTCACATCTATACTGGTGTTGAGTGTATCTGATTCAGATTAATGAATCTGAATGAATCTTTGAAATAATTCATTGAATTAGAATCTCGGTTGGAATAATTCATGAATATCAATGATTTAAATATCTCGAAAGATTCATTAATTTCTAGGGATTCATGCATCTCCAAAAAATCGTAAAGCTTGATCTTCTTTTTAGTATTGTTCTTGGCTTTACAATCTACGTGGTCTATACCAGCCTACACAGGCTACACAGGCAAAATTACACAAGGCAAGTACCACGCTCCCGGGTAATTTGTTTCGCTACAGAGAGACGATCGATGCGAGGCTTGAACCCACGACAGGCATGTTGTTAAGTCGTGCGAGTTAACCACTTTACTATGGAATCGCGCAAATACAATATAGAACAATCCTTCGAGATTCATGAATCCCTGGAGATTTATGAATCTTAATGGATGCATGATCTTTGAAGATTAATGAATCTTTCGAGTCATTAATCCTTCGAGATTCATGAATCCCTGGAGATTTATGAATCCTTAGAGATTCGCTTCGAGATTCGTATCACTTATCGCTGAAGATTCATATGAATGAATCTCAACCAAAAAGATTAATGAAACCCAAAAACATCCTTATTGATCTTCCAAATAAAGTTTTTTTTATGGAGCAATCGATATAGGGATTTTCAGCGTTTTTCATACTGTTGACATACTATCTCTTTTGTATGGGACGTTAATCTTTTGTTGCGCTGTTGATAAAGAAGTCACATTAGTTAGCTCTATGTGAAGAGAGTTGGATTCTATAACACCTTTATTGGACAAGCTAATTTGACAATCCAATTAGATCCACTTTGAATACCCAATTGGATTATAAATGAGTCTGTCCCATAAAGAAGTCATAGAATCCAAAAACCCAACTCATACAATTCTCTAAAGGCACAGCTTCATCTCCAACGTAACCAAACGTGTGCCAAGTCCATTTTAAATACGATATCTCGAGTGATTTTTTTCAATTTTAACCTTTGTCAGTCTTTATGTTCCGATCTTCACATAAAGTGAGAAACCATTTTAAAAAAGACGATATAACATAGAAACGGTAATAAACCGATTGTGAAGGGGAATATTTTTTTTAGAACCTCAACCAGTTCTTCATTTAAGCTAAGTCTTATTCTGATTACTAAAACATTTAAATTTGAAATGGTAAAATGGAGATAAAATTAAAGTTCCTTAATGATTTCCAGGACGAAATGTTCTATCAATTGAATGGAAATGAGCTTTGCCGTTAAGCACTCAGCGTGATGTGCGATTGTGTGTGTGTCTGCATGCATTGCGTAGCTAGTTGAGCAAAAAAGGGTGTTAATTCCAGTGCAACGTTCTCCTTCCAATGCGTGCGATTAGTATGGATTAGCAGCAGCCTCCAACCGGTACCACCACAACGGCCTCCCTCCGGCATTCTCACCTTTCAGCATACCGATCGCATCGGGCGGCGTCCGGTACACCCGCTCGTAATCCACGAACGGATGTCTTTTCTCCTCCCTGCGTGACTCACCATGACTAGCGACAATTGTACTACTAACGCTATAATTACTACCAACAGAACCACCGCCGCTGCGGTGACTCCCCCGACCAGCGCTTCCCCCACCAGCGCCACCTGCGTCACCTTCGTATGGATGGGGCGAGGCACGCCGAATGTCCAGCGTGTTCCGCCCGGACGTGTAGCCGTAGTCCTCCTCGTTCGTGCTGGACGCATTGCTGACGGAGCGTGAATGAGTTTTCAGCTCATGCGAGTCCGCCATAATGCGCTGCAGCCGGCGCACCTCCTGCCGCAGCGCGACATTCTCGTTCTCCAGCACGTCCTTGTCCTTCACCGTGCGCTGGTAGGCGGCATGAATCTCCTCCGTATCTGCCTGCGACACCAACCGCGCCTGTTCGATCTGCGTGACGGCCGTGATCTCGGTCACCTCGCGCCGCACCTTCGCCAGCTCCTGCTCGAACGCGTCCCGCTCCCGGGCCCGTTCCTCCTCCTCGCGCTGCTTCTCCTCGAGCAGCTGCATCTTCTCGTCCCGCTCACCCTCCAGCTGGCGGATCGACAGCATCAGCTTTTCGTCCTTCTGCACCAGCTGCAGCTGCAGCAGCTTCAGCTCACCCTCCAGCCGCTTCATGCCGTCCAGCTTCTGGCGCATCTCCGTCACCTCCACGTTTTGCTTCTTCAACGCAGCGTTCTCCTTCGACAGTACGTCGTGCCGCTGCTGCAGCTCGATGATCTTGTTCTCCAGCCCCTTGTACATCTTCTGGATGTGGGCGACGGTGCGCGCCTCCGCCTTCAGCTTCTTGAACGCACGCCGGGCCAGGAATCGGCGCACCGCGGCCTGACACTTAATAATGTGGTCCAACCGTGCCCGGTACCGTCGGCGGGCCAGATAGCCGCGGCAGAAGCGCTGCACCTCGGTCGCCTTGTAGTTGTCGAGCGCTGCGCGAAACTTGCGCCGGGCCATGAAGCCGCGGGCACGCGTTTGCAGCCCCAGTACGGCTGTGCGGATCTGCACATACCTCTTGCGCTGCAGCCAGCCGCGCGTGTACCGCTGGATGATGATGGCGGCACGGTTTTTGCGCAGATTGTCCGCCCGTCTAAAACAAAGGCAAACGTGCATTAAAACACAACACATTGAAATGAAATTAAAACGCTCATACTTTCTGGCCAGCATTCCGCGCGCGTGGCGCTGCAGCCCCAGTGCCGTCTGCTTTAACCGCAGGTACCGGCGCCGACAGACGAACCGCCGGATCAGCGACTGCACCACGATGATGTGCTTCTTGCGCGTGTCGCTGCGCACCTGCTCCAGATAAGCGACCTGCCCGGCGCGGAAAAAGATCTGCGTATTGCCCAGCCGGTACTTGTCCTCGTCCAGCAGCCAGTTGCGCACGATGTTCGTGCAGGTGGCCTTCACGTGCCAGTCCACGATCTGGGCCCGCTTGCACAGCAGCCGGTAGCGCTCGTAAAAGTCCTCGTACTTCCAGCGGGACGGGAAGCCGGCGGCCGATATGCGGACCGTTTCGAGCACGCCGCAGGCGCGTAGCTGCTGCACGATCTTTGGTGCTTCCCACTTGAACGGTGCTTTGTCGTCGTTGGGCTGGAAAAGCGAGACGAACATGAAGGGTTTAGAAATGATTGAAGATTGGAGCGTTGGAAGACCAACGGGACTGCTCCTACCTTAATACAGCGCACATAGTGGGGCGTCGTGTTGTGCAGTGTCGTTATCAGCTGTGTCAAGCTCTCGCGGAACTGCGAACCGACGGTTTTTCGCTGCTGCTTCTGAGTCATCGGCTGCGAGTGGGGAGCAAAGTGTGTTAGACAAAAATGAATTTAAATTTTACCTCAGTTCTCTCTACACCATTTTGATTCTTTTACCAATGGTTTCAACTCTTAAATGAGATGATGAATCGACGCCACACAGTCAGAGCAATACGACTCGAGATATACTTCCAACAGAAACTAACCTTTTTCTTCTTATCCACCGACTGCCCACGTTCAGCACGGGACGACAACAAGCGAGGGGAAAGACAAGCGCATTAGAGTGTGTTGCGTGTGTGTGTGTCACACAAGACGACATTGTACAACAATTACACAAAATACAACATAAAGCAATGAAATGTATGGCAAAAAGCATGAAACGAAACAAAAAAAAAACAAACAAAATCAAACACAAGCTCCAACCATTCCGGACACCTTACCTGCGTTCTTGCCGCACTAACCATAATCTTCACCCCAGCCGCCGGTGCGGTCTTCGCATCCCCATCGCCACCGCCCTCCTCCTGCGCTACCATCAACCGCTGGCAGAGCCGCATCCCGGACGCTTTCAGCACGCTCACCAGCTCCCGCGAAACCGTGTCCCGGTTCTTCTCGAGGAAGCCGCGCGACTCGTACTGCACCGTGTCGGAGAAGTGCTTGATCAGGAACGCGCTCGTGCCGAACCGGGGCCGGTCGAAGTGCGGATACTTGCCGCACTTTTCCATCAGCTTGCCGACCCACGAGTCGTCGCTGCCCCGCGGCATCCGGCACTCCTCGTCCAGCAGGTCCAGTATGCCGAGCTTCGACTCGATCAGATCGATGCACGGCTGGTTGTCGTAGAAGTCAATCATCTTCCACTCGATGCCCTCGCGCAGGTACTGCTCCTGCTCGAGCTTAAACACGTGCTGGTTGAACTGCTGCTGCAGCTTCTCGTTCGCGTAGTTGATGCAAAACTGCTCGAACGAGTTGACGTCGAACGTTTCGAAGCCGTAGATGTCGAGCACACCTGCAAAATGGATGGAAGATGTGTTAAGTGTGCCCTTCAAACGGGTCTAATCGCCCACCCAACCCAGCTCACCTATGAAGCAACAGTTTTGCTTCTTGCTGCCCGCCAAATTGCGATTAATCTTCTGCACAATGTGCTGAAACAGCTCCGCGTAGATGTGCTTCGCCAGTGCGTCCCGCGTCGCCTCGGCCGTCTGCTTGTTCATCGGTATCAGCACGCTGTCGTTCATCGACTCGATCTGGCGCGTCACAAGCCACTTGCGCAGCTCGCCCCTATCCAACTGCAGAATGTCGCAGGCAACGTTCAGATGCAGATCGTTGCTCGCTATCGAGCACGCCTCACTGTCCACCTCGGACGTTTGGCTCTTCTGCCGGTGGTTAAACACCACATTACCCAGATGCAGTACCGACGCGACCACCTTCATAATGTCCCCAATCTCCGCATCATCAAACCCGAGCGTCTTGAGCGCCCCCAGCGTATCCTCAAACTGGTCCCTATCCGACAGCTTGCTAATGTTCGGCGACTGGCCCTGGTTGAGGAAGTGAAACTTGTCCTGATGGTCCAGCATCAGCTCGGGCCACTGCTCCCGCCCAGCACACAGCTGGTAGAAGATGTGATAGTTCCGTTCACCCGGTGCCTGAAAGCAGACGCGCGACTTCTCCAACAGATACGTCTGCATCGTACCGCCCGTCAGCGCCATCGAATGGTTGTTCAGGAACAGCAGCTTGGTGAACTTCCCGAACCGGGAGCTGTTGTCGTTGCGTGTCGTCTTCGCATTCCCGATCGCCTCCATGATCGGGCTGCTCGCCAGCACTTTCTTCTCGATCTGCGTCTCCGACTCGCTGCCACCGACGGCGGCAAAGTAGCGCATCGCGTACTTCGCCGAAACCGTCTTGCCCGCACCGGACTCGCCACTCACGATGATGCTGATGTCACACTTTTCCCGCTCCAGCTTGGCGTACGCTTCCTCCGACACGGCGAAGATGTGCGGCTCCAGCTCGCCCATCGCGTGGCCCCGGTAGGCGCGGATCAGGTCGGGCCCGTACAGGGGCAGCTCGGCGTACGGGTTGATCGCAACGAGCACGATGCCGCAGTAGGTGTAGATCGCCTGCCGGTCACAGAACCGCACCTCGAGATTGTACAGCACGTCCGGCTCGTGCAGGTAGGACAGGGCGGTGAGATCATTCTGCCCGATCAGGATGGTAGGGTTGCGGAGGGGAGGCAGATCGGCCGGGGTTTTCAGTGGTACCGTGTGCTCTACCCCGCGGTCGGTGACTAGCTTGAGCTGTTTGTCGTCCTGCTTGTAGTCCTGGGCGACGACGGCACCTTCCCAAACCGTCTCCGGGTGAGGTATCCACACCCGGGCATCCTGGATAAAGGGGTAAATAGAAGAAAAGAAAGAATACTAAATGTGCTGCAATTCTTTGAAGATGTATTGCTATCATTCAGAGTAACTTTCATGCGTGTTTGACACACTTTCCAATAGATGGCGCTGTTGATCGCGTAGTGTCGTAGTACAGTTTGTTTTACACAATTCTGAACTTCGGCACAACAACTATTAAAGTTCTAGGCATGGCTTAATCATTTTATCGTCTTGGTCAATCGTAACTGATGTGTAACCACATCGTTAATAAAGATGAGATCATATGGCGAACATGACGTGTCAGATCGTGACTGTATCGGGGAGATATCCCAGAAAAAAAGTATCTACAACAAATGACAAATGATCGTAGAAATGTTCTATCACTGGATGATTGGACTATCTTATTAGACAAATAATCGACAATATTGTAATAGGATTTCACGGATAACTAAAATAAGATGCAATTTAGACGCTAGGTTTGAGATCACTGCGACACGAAATTCTAATGGTAGACAAATTGGCTCCTACAAAGTAAGGAAGTTTGTTGTTCCTCATCCAGAAGCTCCCGTCGTAGTATGAGCTAACTAATATACTGCTAAAAGGATAAAATAAGACTGTCCGTAACAATAAAGGTAGAATAGAGAGTCCAATTTAAGGTGCCAAAGTGATGTGCAACGTTCGCCGTAATGACCAGGATAAAAATGAACAATGGAAGAAGTATCAATGGATACTCTTGGAGCAGGCCTTACCTCGAAGCAGATATAACGCATGATAAGTAAGTGTGTAAGTAGAGGTCAATGAGATATGATGTCTTTGGAAAACACTGAACTTTGCTACGACGTCCTACGCGAAGAGTTCATACGATCATTGATCATTATCTTACCCAAGGCTTCAGTACCATTCTTACTACTTCAGTACGTTCCCGCCAAGACCTCGGAAGAGGCAACCAGAAGAAAAGGCCATCACCAGGCATCTGAGGGATTCCGAAATTATTTTTGGTTTAATGAATATACCTTAAATGCTTAACCCACATGATACACCTTCTATTTGGCGTAATGACCTCCCGCTCATGCCGGTGTAGACAGGCTTTCGATATTTAATCTATACCACGCAGTTAGTCCTTGCTACGGAACGACGGTCTATACAAGGCTTGAACCCATGACAGGCATGTTATTGAGTCGTAAGAGAAGACAACTATACCATGAGACCGACCAGGATGATCAATATAATACTGAAGATGACAAAACAGATCCGTCTCTACATGAAAAATTCCCAAATCTATCCGTTTATATACTAACATTACATTTAGAGAGCATGTAAAAATAAATTTGAAGGATCTTAAAGCTCTAATGACTCGTTCTTGGTCTATCTGTTGAAGAGCAAGCCTTGAGTAAAATAGTAGGCTATGATTATTAATGTAAGATTCTAGAAATATAGTCTTGTTCCAACCAGCAACCTTTACACAGCTACTCTCTACAGGTTATGGGCCCAGACTCGAAAATTGATTAAAGATCCAGAATATCGAAGACTTGAATCTAGAAAGTTTAGTGAAAATGGCGCTTCCTAGCTCAAGCAATTCCTCGTCAAGTTTCGTCGGTTCGACAAGTATTCCCTCCATTGAACGTCTGCTCGGTCGGGAAAATTGGACATCCTGGAAGTTTGCTGCTAAAACGTTTCTACAACTCGAAGGACTTTGGGAAGTAGTAAAACCTGTGAAAAAAGAGGATGGAACTTTCGAAACGGTGGACGAAAAAAAGGATTTGCAAGCCAGATTGAAGCTCATCCTTTTACTCGACCCAACAATTTATGTCCATATTGAAGACGCGGAATCGGCTCGATCTGCTTGGGACAAATTGGAAATGGCGTTTGAGGATAAAGGGCTTTCTAGGCAAATCGGCTTGCTTCACAAGCTGATTAAGTCTGATTTGGATACATGTGGCTCAATGAATTCATACGTGAATCAGGTAATATCCACGGCAAACCAACTAAATGCCATTGGTTTCAAATTGCCCGACTTGTGGGTAGGAATGATTCTTTTGGCTGGTTTACCGGAAGAGTATCGACCGATGATTTTGGCTATGGAGAATTCTGGTGTTGCAATCACAGGCGACTATGTGAAGACAAAACTTCTTCAAGAGAGGCCGTTGCTACGTAACGAAAATGTTCAAGCGTTAGCCACTAACAAACGTCGTGAAGTTTTCAAGCCAAAACAGAAGCCTTCTTCGTCGAAAGGTCCGCAATGTAGGAAATGTGGCCGGTATGGTCATATTGCGAAATTCTGCAAGGATGATCGAAAAGGAGGAACAACGTTGTGTACGGTGCTATCGACATTTGGAAACAGTGAAGCTAACGAGTGGATTTTGGATTCGGCAGCGTATGCGCACATGACTAGCAACAAGGATTTATTGAGCAACCTGCAAAACGCAACAGGTAAAGTAGTTGCTGCTAACGGAGGAACTCTGGACATTGTCGCTCGTGGAACTGCTATAATACAACCGAAATGCATGGAAGAGATTGTAACGATCAGCGATGTAAAGCTGATTCCAGGTTTAACATCGAATTTACTTTCGGTTAGCAGGATGGTAGAAAAGGGATATACTGTTCAATTCAACACCAAAGGTTGCAAAGTATATAACCCTAGCGGCAAGTTGGTGCTTACTGGTATTCACAACAATAATCAGTTCAAGGTGGAACAGGTAGCGAACAACATGCAGGAGGCTCTGTCGTGTAACACAGCAGAAAGTTTCGAATTGTGGCATAAACGGATGGGGCATCTGGGTGCTGTGAATCTCAAGAAACTTGCTGGTGGTTTGGCAACTGGCATCACATTGAAAAATATGGACGGTGCGGATTGCAGAGTTTGCCCGTTAGGCAAACATTCGAAGTTACCGTTTCCGAAGAAAGGTTCTCGAGCTGAAAATGTCTTGGATTTGGTTCATTCGGACATTAATGGACCGATGGAAACGCACTCGCTTGGTGGACATCGATATTACATCACGTTCATCGATGACAAGACGAGGCGTATATTCGTTTATTTCCTTAAGACGAAATCTGAAGTAGAAGTTTTCGAAGCCTTCAAGAGATTCCACGCGATGGCGGAGCGTCAAAGCGGAAGGAAGCTTAAAACACTACGTACAGATAACGGTAAGGAATATATGAACAAATCCCTAACATCGTTCTTGCAGAAAGAGGGCATCCGCCATGAAACTTCGAACGGATACACACCACAGCAAAATGGACTGGCGGAACGTGCCAACAGAACTATTGTGGAAATGGCGCGGTGTTTACTGTTCGAAGGAAACATGACCAAAGGTTTTTGGGCGGAGGCGGTTTCAACAGCAGTTTATCTTATTAATCGTTCTCCTACACGTGGACACAATTTAACTCCTGAAGAAGCGTGGAATGGAAGAAAACCTGATCTTTCACATCTGCGTGTGTTTGGAACGAAAGCGATGGTAATGATTCCGAAGGAGAAGCGACGTAAATGGGATCCGAAATCTCATGAGTGCGTTCTGACTGGCTTTGATGAAGAAACGAAAGGATATCGTCTGTACGACCATAAAAAGAAGCAAACGATCATTAGCCGCGAAGTAATTTTTTTAGATGAAGGTTGTTCATCGAACGTGACAGTTACAGCAATGCAAGAGCCAAGAAGAACATTCGTTAGACTGGACATCGAGGAAACAACTTCAATCCAACCTGTGCAAATCCCGGTTCCCAATTTTGCACCCGATGCTGGATCAGACAGCACGTTGGAAGAAAATGATGCAGAAACGGATGGTGAACTCGATGAAAGTACGACAGATGACGAAAACAACACTAGTACAGAAACGTTGGTACAATCTGAAGACGATTCGAGTGATTTTCTTGGGTTTTCCGGAAGCGATGTCGATGGCTTTGTAGCAGTTGCGTCTGGTATGTACAGTGGAACATATGCTGATCCTGTTTCACACCAAGAAGCACTCGCTAGGGATGATAGCAAAGAATGGGGGACTGCCATGCAGGAGGAGTATAACGCTCTGATGGAGAACAAAACCTGGACGCTAACTTCGCTCCCGAAAGGAAGACAAGCCATAAAATGCAAATGGGTGTATCGGACTAAATGCGATTCATCTGGAAATTTAACTCGTTACAAGGCTCGTTTGGTCGTCAAAGGATTCTCACAGCGAAAGGGGGAAGATTATGATGAAACGTACGCTCCCGTGGTACGGTATTGTTCGCTGCGATACCTTTTTGCCCTGGCTATCAAGCATGATCTGATGATAGATCAAATGGATGCAGTAACAGCATTTCTGCAAGGAGATCTTGATGAAGATATTTACATGGAGCAACCACCTTGCTTCGTTGATGGACAGCGGAAAACGTTGGTATGTAAACTTAACAAAGCTATTTATGGTTTGAAGCAGGCGAGCCGAGTTTGGAACAACAAACTGGATGCAGCATTACAACGGTTCGGCCTGATACCAACTCAGTACGATCCTTGCGTGTATGTAGGTAGCGAAGGAGGTAAGATCATTATCGTTGCTATATACGTTGACGACATGATGATTTTTAGCAACGATGTGGCATGGAAAAAGCAGCTGAAGAAACATCTTTGTAGTTGTTTCCGTATGAAGGATTTAGGAGCAGCACAGCACTGCCTAGGTATAAGGATTCAACGGACAAAAGAAACCATCAAGTTGGATCAAGAAATCTACATAGAATCTATTTTAAAGAGGTTCAATATGGATAAATGTAAACCAGTGGCAGTTCCAATGAACAACAGTGAGAAGCTGACCAAGGAAGAAAGTCCGAAGAGTAACAATGAAACTGCTGCGATGAAAGATGTGCCGTATCAAGAAGCCGTTGGGTGTTTGATGTATTTGGCACAAAGTACTCGACCAGACATTCTGTACGCGGTGAACATGCTGAGTCGATTCAACAAAAATCCAGGACAAAAACACTGGAACGGAGTGAAGCATGTTATGCGCTATCTTCGAGGGACTTCTAATTTTAAATTGGTTTACAAAAAAAATGTTGATTCGAAAATTATCGGTTACTGTGATGCTGATTGGGGATCTGATCCAGATGAACGAAAATCCACCACTGGCAACATCTTTATGGCGCAAGGAGGAGCAATTTCATGGATGTGCAAGAAGCAACCGACGGTAGCCTTATCTACGTGTGAGGCTGAATACATGTCTGTATCGGCGGCGGTACAGGAAGCCTCATGGTGGCGCGGACTTTCTGCGAAACTGGCGAATGCGGATGAAGTGATTGAAATTCGTTGTGACAATCAAAGCTGCATTGCGATCGCGAAGAATGGTGGGTATCATCCACGAACGAAACACATTGATATTCGTCACCATTTCATCAAAGATGCTCTCAGCCGTGGGATTGTCACTCTAGAATATGTTAGCACGGAGGACCAGATTGCAGATGGACTTACTAAACCATTGCAACGGACTAAATTCGAGATTAGTCGCGAGTTAATGGGTATCTCTGAGGCTTGAGGAGGAGTGTTGAAGAGCAAGCCTTGAGTAAAATAGTAGGCTATGATTATTAATGTAAGATTCTAGAAATATAGTCTTGTTCCAACCAGCAACCTTTACACAGCTACTCTCTACACTATCTAGTTTTGTAGTCTTGTTAATCTTACTTCAAACTGCTCATCGCTCAAAATAAAGTAGACGACATACATCAAAATTGTAGAAGACCGAATTTCAATAAACATACTCGATGGCAAATCTCTCTATAAGCTTTTTCACGTTGAAATACGCTACCACGACTCCACTCCTATCGTATCAGTTTTCCCGGGCGACGGTCGTAATCACCGTGAAGCTCGAAATCATTGATCCGTTGCCCGTATATGCCCTTCGCTGAAAGGTCTGGCTAGCAGATACAGCAGCCACCGGGCGTCCGTCCGTCCACTTACTGTGCCGTTGCCTTCGCCATGCTTGACTAATATCCAGTGTCCGGAGAATTAGTCCACGGACGTGGTCGTGCCAGCCGATGCAAAAACAGCTAGCGAGAACTACGCCTCACGAACGGCGTCTCCAAAACGGCGTCCGCGCGAGGAATTTGTCACGTCTGGCGTGCAGCAGAGAGTAGCAGTGTAAAAAAAAAACATGGCAGTGTACAGGCTTTCCCCGCTACTGTTCTAACCTTTTTCTTCCACCGGTCGAAAAATTGTGGAAAGAAAGAAACGGAAGTATAAGTGTATGTAATTACCCTATCCACCTCATCTCCCACCCCGCGTTGATGACCAACGGAACAAACTGCTTTTGCTGGATCGAAAACAGCCGATGGATTCGGTGAACTGTGCAAATGCTGCTTTGAAGCTCCGATTACAAATGCTACTTTACTGTCCCCGCTCCGCCTCGCAGCAGTGTGTACTAAGCGTAAAAGAATCTCGTAAGAACCCCAACAAGGTAAAGGCACTAATTCTCGGCCCTCTGCTTGAGAGAGCGGGATTGAATTTCACCAACGCCCTGGCATATATCATAAGGCAAGGAAAAGTGTGGACAATGGGCTTTCATAGCACACAGAGAGAAGCACCCAAGCCGTACCAGTATGGATTACGACGTCTCAGGGAGGCGATGTACTGCTGCCGCTGCTGTATACTGGACACCGGCTAATGTCAGTTTTAGTGCAAATCGATAACCAAAATTGCCCGTAAATGTTACTTCTTATAGGTCATTACTGTTTTAGAAGGGAAATAAGCAAGTAACGTTAGGAGTTTTACGAATTAACATAGTTTTTTTTTCCAAAAAAATGAATGTTTTGATGAATTCATTGCCTAATATTGCAAATATTGAATTAGATTTCATCATACAGACTAATACTTTAATACATTCCTGTACATAAATCCTAAAAAAAACTTTATGACATTACAAAATTACTTTTAATATGACCAAAGCAGTAAAATGGAAAGCCCCATCAACCGAATTATCGGAAAACATATGGTTATGTTTTCCCCCATCGGAAGAGAGAACAACAAAACCTTGCGCCAGCGCCTTGCAGTCTAATGGGGAATTCAGAGGAAGTGCATTGCCTCTCACAATATCGCAATGGGAAAATGGGAGGAAATTCACTCTCACTGAACGTTCACTCTCAGCAGGGGCAAAGGACGAGGCCCTGAGAGCAAACCGAGCAAACACGCGTTGCATCCTCGAAGGATAACACGCTAACCTCGATGATATCGATCTATCTCAGGAGCCGTTCAAATGGGAGAGAATGCGAGAGATTCCAATGTCAAGTTCATGGCCAATCCATTAATGATGACGCACCGTGGCACCCTGTGACGTCTCCATCCAGCCGATGGGGATATGAAGCGCGAAAATGAAAAAGCCAACATCAATAAAAGTGGATGGTATAGAGATTAAATTTTAAACCACCTACCAAACAGGCTTCAGCGCGATTGGATGGGAAAAATACGTCCAATAAAAGTGTGCTGATTATCTTGCTTCACTCCTTCTGATTTCGGTTTTGCTTATCCCTTCCCAAATATCGTTTACCCTATGACCCTCAAGACCCTGTGTGAATGTAGGATTGCTGTTCCTTATTTGCTCTTCTAAACATGAATCCATCTGCCACGACAGCACAGCAATCACCTTACTTCAAAGCCTCTAAATACAACTCACCCATCGCCCACCCCCAGAGGCAGTGGGTTCTAGTGAGTGTACCGGCTATTTACTCACTGATAGCGTGCAATCGTTACGTCAGACGTGTGTGCTGCAGCCGGGGTAGTAGAGCTTTACTCACCTCATGTTTATGTAGTGCTGATAAAAACGGAGAGAAAAAAGTGTATGATACCGTGGATGGCCGAACAAGGCAGCAGCAGGTGAGATGTCTGTGTACACGAGCATCGCACATATGGTTTTCGGTGCGATAAGAATGCCTTTTTGAGTGTAAAAATATTGGGGGCCTATAGTGTACTGCAGGCGGGTGTAAATTGAATGAGTTTAGTGCTTCAAAAGTACACGTTTATTAAATTTAAACAAACGACATATTTTGCGAAGCTGCATTCTTCTATACATTCTTTAAAATATTAAGAGAGTAACAGAACATTCTGCAATTACAATGAGCTTCAGAAAATACATTTCACATTCCAATAATTCATATTAAGTTCTACTTGTATTCTTAGAGCAAGACAGTTCGTTCAGATTCAACAAGTGAACGAACATGGTTCTAAAACTTAGACTACTGCAGAATTCCAACTAGAGGTTCAGTATACAATTAAAAATCTAATTAGAAAAGCTTGGACACTGTTATAAGGTTCCACCGGACTATCAGGAAGGCTTTTTTGCAGCGAAATAACAGTCATAAAAGGGATAAAGTCACATAAATTCTGGCAATAGGGATAAAAATAAAGGTGAAAGAGGCATCTAGAGGTCCAACATCTCATGCGAGCACCAACAACAGTAGCGAATTCCAGTTTCTAATACTAATTGCCAGTTTCTAAAACCAAAACAAAGAAAACAGTTCTTGATATACTATCTTCAAAAATTATTTTCCGTTATTCTTGTTGTTTTCTTGTTCATTTTTTGTTTTGTTTTGTTGTTTCTCTCAAACTTTTTATTGTTTTTTGATGATTTTGTTTAGTTGCTTCACTAGTGTGTAAGCAAATCAGTTAGTTTGATGTGTTAGTCTAGTTATGTGTATTTACTTTTATTTAGTTATTGTTTTTTCCTTATTCCACCTTTATTTGTTTAGTTTACTATGTAGATATTATCTACTTGTATTGTGTATCTTAAATCCCAGAGTTATCCGTAAGTATTAGCTATTAAATCTTTCCTAACAAATCTTCATCAAAGATACAAATCTTCCTTACTTATGCTTAGGCTCATTGGCTCAGCGCTCATAATCGCTACACTACTACATGGTTGACATCAAAAACAACATTGTGTTGGCACAACAACACTGTAAATTATTCCATTTTTTTCTCTTTTTCATTTCCACAATTCCACACCGAACATAAAAATGGAAAACGTGATGAACTATTTAAGATAATCAACAGACAACTCATCCACATATTTCTA
This sequence comes from Anopheles arabiensis, assembly GCF_016920715.1. NCBI lineage: Eukaryota > Metazoa > Arthropoda > Insecta > Diptera > Culicidae > Anopheles > Anopheles arabiensis. The sequence continues at coordinate 93,110,615 of NC_053517.1, forward strand.
CAACGAAACAAACACACCAAACAATGTTGAAACACTGTCGAAGCATTTGCACTATTTTGAGACGCTCTCTCTCTCTCTCTAGTGAAGATGATGCTGCTGCTAGTGGTGGAGGCTAGATATTGCGCATACCTTTCCCATACCGGAGTGCCACCCGGGGGTGCATTATCATGCAATCCGGCCTGCAATCGCCTCGCCGTCCAACCGAAGCAAAGCCAAGGACAGGTCGCGGAGCAGCAGCAGCAGCAGACACAGATCGGGGTTATGGGTTATGGTCGTTGCACTCGAAAGGCCCAACACACCTTCCAGCGATGATTGCAGAACGATTTCACGATCGTGCTACTACTATCTCCCCGCCAACAGCAATTTGACCCCAGCACCCGTTTGGCGTGTCTTGTGGCGTTGGTCGTTTTCCATCTATTATTCCACCCTCTCGTGCAATCGTCAGTCTTTTGCCACCGTACATGCGATTGCGACAGTGGCGGAGGCTCCACTGTCGTTCTGCCGGAACAACGGCCGATCGTTTCACGCACACAAACGGCTGGAGCCTCTGCACCTACTTTAAGAGTCTCTTCTTTCTCCGCTCAGTGGGAGGGTACTTTAAATCGTGGAAAGGTTGTGGAGAGTCAATTCTTTCTCCAGCCCTCCTCAAAACAGCAGAGAGCTCTTTAAAAGCCCCAACCGTTGTGTACTTTCCATTCACGATCAAATGATCGGAACACGCTCGTACCAACCCCAAACCGAATGCGGCGATCATTTCTGGAAGAAAGTTCTTCATTGGGTGCATAAATTGGGCTTAAGGTGGACCTTTTTTTTCTCTCTCTCAACAAAGTCTCACCATCCACCCACCTTTGTGCACTTTGTTGTGGTATAAACACAGCACCGAATCCGAAGTAAGTGGGTCACAGTGCTTCTCACATTCTAGGCTGGCTGGAGTGACCTGCTTTTACTGCCACGATGGGCTGAGCTGAGGGGTCGTCGTTACCTGTGGTGTCGCGACCGTGAAGATTTGATAAGGGTTAGGGTTACCCACTGCCAGCTCAGCTCGCAGTAAAGGTTAAACTCAGCTAGGCACGGAAGTGCGAGGAAGTGTACAATTTATTAAGTGTTGTTTCCCATCACTGTTTCGGAAAATGAAACCCGTTACTAATGAAGCTTAACCAATGCTGTGTTTTGAGTGATTTGCTTGTATTTTATATGTCAGTTAAGGGCGTCAGATCAGACGTTAATCACAAAATTATTGTTAAATTACTTAAAAAGCTTTTGCGATAATTTGATGTAAATTTATAAAAGATCTTTACAACATTATTAGATATTTATCAATAAACAAACGTGTTTTAACATCACATTTTCATCAATAAAGTTCAACCAAAACCTTAGAAATTTAGTAGCTTAGAAAGTTTTTTATTTTATTTTTTGTTTGATCTAACAATTTACCCAAAATAGATCAGAATTAACAACTACGCCGTGTAATTTTGTTAAGAAAGTTAACAGACTTTCAGTCGAATGAAATCGTAAAACATACAAACTTACGAAACAGAACCTTATAAATGCGGCAAAGAAATGAGCTACTCGAACAATTTATGTTATTTAGCTCACTGTCGAGCACGAATTTCCATGTGGAAAATAATCAATCTTTTATTTGATGTAATCAAAATATGTCAAACCTACAAAACATTTCCTAGTTTAGAATATGTCGTATATTTCTCTTAAAATATTCAACTACATTAAAATAAACTGCTTTTAAAATTAAATTGAATTAAATTAAATACAAAAAATAAACACCTGAGAAGTACAACACACTTGTGCCTCCAAAACGGCAAAGCAATTATTTATGGAACTAATTACTGAGCCATGCACTTCAACCTACCAACGATCGACCGTTCCCAGCAGAACAGTCCTTTCGTCCCACTTGACACTTTGCTTTGCTTGCGCGGCAGGCACTTACATTTCGAATCAGTTATCAGCCGACGGCGAGCAGGCGGTTAGTCATCGCTCACACGCCACGCAAGCATCTTGGAAACTGATAAAACAACCCGTACCATACTAACAGACTGTACTAACACGAGACACAGTGAAGCCTTCACGAAAGTGTCACTCAAGAGCTTACAAGGGAGAGAAAGAGAGAGAGACAGCCGAATCGCTTGACGGAGAAGTTCATTGCCAATTCTTTCCAGGTGATAATTGCCTTCCTCTCCTTATTTTTCCACCATGTTTTTTTGCTTTCTAATTTACTTCGATTCTAATACCCCGTTAACGACCGTGTGAGCGATACAGCCGCCCGAAGATGCGGCGTGAAAGAAACTTGGGAAGCGGGAACTTCTGGGCAATAAATGGCTACATTAATGGAACGAACAACCAGCTGTGTGGCCTTCGATAACAGACTTGGGCCTTCCAAAAGGGCCAATTATACTCCAGTTGCCAGTTGCTGCTCCAAATAGAGACATTTGGTGTTGAGGGAGGGCCCAAATTCAAGCCTCATTTCACGCAGGGTGTCTTATTATCAAATGTAGAAACTAGGTTAAGGGTCGGTAGGGTTTTTTTTGGGGGGGAGGCGGATGGGTGGACCGCGTTATCGGTTTCACACGAAATATAGCAATTTATTGCAGCTCGGAGGTGTCAAGGTTCGGGTAGCAGCAATGTGCGTTTTGCTACCAATTTAATTTCCAAGTCGCAACTTCTTTATATTATTTTGGGTATTAAAAACATATAATCTGATGAAGTTGACAAACTTAACTACAGGTTGTTCCTCAGATACACCATTAACTATTAGCTTTGATGATATCGCTCGAATATTCGCATGAATCAATTTTCATGATTTTCAACCATAAAATGAGTGCCATTTGCATTGAAGTGGAAGTGGTGATAGCTGCATAATGATGCATTTTATTACGAAATTATCACCGTAATATTAATCCAAAACTATTTATATTGAAATAAAACACAAAAATCAATTCATTTTGCATTAGACACTCAGTATAATTTACTCCAAGAACTTTCAAATTTGGAAAACTGCCTATCTATGAATCTACGAAACATCTGATACCGTGTACCTCGGGGACTATCTACATAAATATGTATCATATTGCAGCAGTTGAAGCAGTTTTGCCACTATAAATATAATTTGACCAACTTTAGGTTGCTATTTTAATTTTCTAAAAAATAACATTTCCAGAACCGGTTGAGCTAATGAACTTTCAATATATAATGTTCTACAAGCCCAAGAAACATTTGAAAAATTAAAAGTTCAAAGATTTGGTTAATCAAAACATGAGAAAATCTTAAAATGTTGTACAATGATCAATTCAAAGCCAATCGACGATGTATAATCATTTGTATGAAATGCTTACCCAAAATTGAACGCCCCGATGTATGCATACTTTTACATACAAACAAATTAGGGACAATTGGTCCGAGTTGGTTCGGCAGACAGTTAACGGACTGGTTATCAATCATTTACTATCGCCTTGTTGGAGGAAGATAGATAAAATTCGTCAAGGCTTCCCCAAATGTTGTTGATGGCCTAATCAACAGTCAAACGTGTACTAGTAGGTCTCGGAACAAGAAAAAGAAGTTTTATTTAAATTTTGACTTAAATTTTAACTTCCATCATTGACTAATCAGCAAACATAGATCAAGAGCAGATGGATCCAATTGGATGCTGAAAGTATAATTAAGTCTCTAATAAGAGTATAATGAAGAAACCAATACAATCGATCAATCCAAGAATGCCGGGCAACCGATTTTCCCCTTTCTCTAATCATTAGTTTCCCACTAACCCTTCAGATAGACGGGGCAATGACACATTACCTCTCAATCCTCTTCAGCGACTAGACCGCCAAAGACAAAATAGTCAGCACAAAAAAACCTTTCGAAGACACTTGGGCCACGTACGGCCAAGAAACTGTTGGCGGTGGCGGTGTCTCCTCCTTCACCACACACACACGCGCGCGCGGAGTCGAATACGAGACGAAAAAAAGCACCGTTTTCCGGATGTGTCATTGGACCGTTTTCTCGCCGTTTCCTCTCTTTCGCAGTAACGTTACGACCAAACGACGACGAACTGGAGGCGAAATGGTTACCTTCAGTGCACACTTGGACCATCATTCTACCGGCCCGAAAGAGGCGCACATAACAAGGTACACACCTCAGGAAGGAAAAGCCCCACCGAGGGCCGCGGCATTGCGAACGCGTAAAGAACACGACGAAACCCTACAAGCGCGCTCGACCGCTTGGTCCCCCGTCGGGTTTCTTGGGCTCCACCGTACCTACCTAAACAAACGCACCCAAATGAAGAATTAATAGTTAATATTGCAGTACGGCGAGTTCGGCGGACTCGGCTGCGCTTACCTTTACGTACAACTCCATCGACGACATGGCGAGTGTGTGTTGCTAGCTCTGCTCTGTGAGCTTTTGTTCTATCCGTGGAGGGAGGCTTTTGCTCCGATTTCGGCTTCCAAAAAGGTGCGAAGTTCCAATACTCGACCCTAATTCCACCAGCACCACCACCTCCACGTACGTATGTGTGTGTGTGTGTGAAGGGGGGTCTAACGCTCGATTCTAACGCTTACGCTACGGCCGCCGTGCGTCGTCGTGTGACGTCACAGCAGTGAACAACATCTTGGCAACGCTTCCTTTCCATAGCCATCTTTGACAGCAATAACAACAACAACAGCAGCACAATTCACTCTCACGCACTCGTTACCTGGAACCTCCACCACCAACAAACAATCTGTATCTCACGCGGGTCACGCTACACACACACACACAGTTGATGCTCTTTCTCCAGCTTTGCTTACGTCGTGCGAAAATTGCGTTAAATGCGTTTGGTGGCGTTTCGGCGAGGAAGCCTCACATATCCCCGCTTCCTTCTGCACCCTACCCCCCCCCTTTCCACAAACGCACCTGTACAAATGGAAGCACACACGCACACACACGCACTCACTAACACGCAAACAGACGGAAGGCGCGTTCGCTTTTCACGTGCTTTTTCTCACTGGGTCACAACGGTTGGCTGAGATCGATAGTGAATGCGGTGGTTTGCACAAAGGGGTTCGGATTGGGAGGGGTGGAAAATGGGTTCCAAAAGGGGGTGGTATTTTTTGTTTTATCGCCCAGCCTTCGAGCCACCTTTACTACACACGTTTACCCACTCGATGCACATGGAGTGGCACGAGGACGGCGGGGAAGGGCACCTGTGATCGGTATGGCGGGGGGTGAGGGGGGCACACACACTCTTTGTTTGGGCATAACCTTTCTCACCGCATGGCTCTGCAGCGGAGCTACACACACACACACGCTCAGCGAGCCCAGCAACGAACTTTAAATGTGCAGCTTCAGCGCAATAAAAGACACTTTAATTTCAAACTCTCGTTCCCGTTTGCTTCGTTTCCACCAAACACGCGCAGCACATCAGTAGGTAACTTTCTTAAATGCGGTAGAACTTAAAGCCGACGACGGTGGGGGTCGATCAGCCGCCTGTAAACGAACGACGTACGTCCGCGCGCTACGAAAGGCGAGAGAGAACAAACAAACAGGTTCTTCGCCCTGCACTGTGTGTGCCCTCCTGTGCAATCGGAATCACGTTCGAAGGGAGGGGAAGAATAATGAACAACAAGAGTTGACAGTTCGAGCCCCGCGGTGCGTGTACGTACACGCTTTTGCGGACGGGTGTGTGCGTGGGGAGCGAGCGAGGCAGGGTTTTCAGTAAGCTTAACGTTGTAAAACCAATTTTCAGTGGATAATTTAATAGTGTTACTTCTGTTAATTCTATAATAAATTTCTTTAACGGTATAATATAATAACACTATATGTATAGAAAAGAACGTTGAAATTTTCATCTAAAATGATTCGCTGAATGTTTAGTGCACAACCATATACTGGTATAGCTAACCCTGCACCACGAGCCATATACACCAACACACAAAGAAAATCAGCCGCCGCATGATGTTTGTCAAATTCAAATCAAATCGGTGGCGCCCTCTATGAAAATGAACTTGTACTATCTATTACAGTGAGGCACGTAACGAACGCAAGTGCGATAGAATCATTTTTAGTAAAAATAACCGCTTTAAGACTTTTCCAATAGTTTTTTTTAATTTATACCACCTCGACAAAGATTTAATGAAATATTAATGCACGAAAATTTTGCCCAGTATGTTTGAAGATGATTGTTAATATTTCTTCTACTGATTTTGTTAATTTATCCTGATTCATAGTTTTTTGATCGGTTCGAATTATTATTAGTTTTAGGAAAATCTAAGTTTAGATTGCACAGCACATGAAAACAAATCAATTATCAAAAATACAATTCATCCCTTAGCCGACTTTAAACTAGAATTATGATATCATTCTTCTTTTTTTATTGCTTGATTGCAATTATTTCGAAATAATGCTTTACCAATACTAGCTAAACATATATTTATATTATCATACAATGAGGCATCTAAATCTTCAAAGAAAAATGTCAACCAAAAGTGAAACTAAATTATGACGTTACATAACTATAGGCGTTCAGCGATACTAAATCTAGAAATTGCATAGCTTTAGGCGTTTAAAGACGCAGCGCTGGTGATATTTACGATGTTTTCTAAATACTCACCCAGCAGCCTGGACCATCCATTTGCTTCTTCGTTTGATCTTCTCGTCCTGATCTCTTCTGAAGATCGTCTAGGACTCGTGCGATCTCTAATTACTGGTGTAAAGTCAAACACAAAAGAAAACCATTCCACCTAATTACAACGTACAGTTCCATCGGTTTTATTGTTCCAATCAGCCACTATTACACATTCATCGAAATTCCTGGGCGGGCGTTATCTCCCATCCATCCCGTTCGCAATATATCTCCCCTTGTTCATCATGCATCCCAATACCACCGATCGCTCCGCGTGTATTTGTTTTCTGCAATGGACGCACCGAAGAATGTTGTGTAGTGCGCCACCGTTAGGTTACAAAACTCTCTAATGGAGACGTTGGGACACATCCCGCCAGCCTCAGAGACACGGCAACGCATCCCATCCAGAGGGGGAGAAAAATATATATGTGAATGTGTTTCATTGTGTGTGTATGTTAGAATGTGTGTATATAAATATGTGTAAATTGTTCTTCCAATACAATATTGATGAGGATGAGGGGATTGGGGGAGGGAGCGATAATCTCTCTCTCTCTAATATAGCAATGGGTAGCACTGTGCTAAGCGTTTCTTCAGCAGCAATCTGATACCAAAAGACGTGCTCCGGAACTGGCGATAAAAATCTGGATCACCGTGTCTCCTCTCGTGTACCCTCGGTATCTGAGAATACTACTAGCCATCCCTGATGCCCTCTTCTTCCCCTCTAGCCACACTCCCATATCCCACTGCCCCCTGCAGACGGGGGAGGTTGTACACAATATTATACGAATATACATATTTATATAGTTGTTTTGATCATTACATATTTCTTCAGTGGATTTGTGTTGTTCGTTATTATAGTTTTGATTCTTTTATATGTTTTCTCCATATTTTTCTTTTCATTCTCAAGCTTTCTTGTTCGTTTCCAACTCTCTTTCTCTCTCTTTTCTCTTCATTACACTCACCAACTTTACAGATTTTTCATTTTGTGGCTTCTTAAATATATATCCTCCTTTCTCTCGCTCACTCCCTCTTTTGCGATACAATCCTTGATCCCTTCGCGTTTCCATTTGCAGCGTTCGATGCTCGATATTTCACTCTCACCTACCTCGTAAGAAAGTTCTGTGATAGAGATGATATAGAGAGAGAGCGATAGAGCAATACAAAGAAGCAAAAGTTCGGTAACAAAGCTTCTTTTACGTGTTTTCCCACTGTTGTATTATAATAACTTTTAAGTTTTATCAATGACAAATCTGCAAAAAAGCAAGGGAAATATAAGCGGATGCAGAAAGACTGCCTGATCCTTTCTACTTTCATTGATACATCTTCCGAAAAAGAAACGGCCCAACCATCTCCAGAGATCATGGTCAAATCTCATGCTAATCATTGTGTAAAAACTGGCAAAAGGTGTAGATAAAAACGTTTCCAAAAAGAAAGTAAAGACCCTATAAAAAGAATGGTCTCTTCTCCGGCAAGCAATAGACACTGCGGAAACTGGCGTCTCTAATAGACGCGCGCGCGCAGAGCAATAGGCGCTAGATATATTCAAAAAGCTTTGTGTATGTAGACAAATATCTCCCTACTTAAGCAGCATCCAGAAAGATCTGGCTTACTAAACGATGGGGATGATCATCACTGAGTGCCCAAAAAAGTGTGCTTCGGATATGTGTACAATCAGGAGAACGAACTTCCGTTATGCTATCTAAGCTCCAGTACGGATTGACTTCATCTGTGCCAAAAAGGGCCTACACTTTTCGGTAAAAGGATATTTGTAAGAAATGTATCTCATACGCGAAAGGCGACTGCGTACGCAACCGTTAAAAATCCATCCAGCCAAAAATTACAGTCTCACAAGCAGCGCACAGCGATGTGTGTTGTTGCACCAGCAATTAGCATCTAAAAGCTTTTCGTTGGAAATATGTCGTCACTACTCTACTGAATTGTATTTGAAACCTTTTCCCCCATTTTTGAAATGGTTTACATGAGCATTGCGGTATTCTTGTTCGCTCTTGCAGGCTCCTTTTATCCTGGAATCTACCCACAGTTCCACAGGTATGGCAGTGTTCGGGATCAATTGTGGATGCGGGGGTGATTGAAAAAAATGATGTTCAAAAAGTCTTGCTGACCCCGTTTTCTAAACGTTTAACTATGCTTTCTTGTTAAAATCCGAGCCATCATGATGGGGGGGCCTAAATGTTTCCCTTTCTGTTTCACTTGTGAATCTTTCCGGTGGTGATACGGGTTTGATTTTTAAAAAAATGCAGTATTTTTTGCTTGAAGTAGAAAGTGGTTGCATTGTCCATGTAAAAAGGCTTCCATTTTAAAGTCTTTCATTGTTGTGTGTGCCGCTGAGCGCAGTGTTAGAAAAACGAGAAGCGTACACACACGTAGCTGTAAATGGCTACATACAAAACGTTCGTACGAAGCTAAGCGCCTATTCGGTAGAAACTCTCAATCTACAGATTCAAATGATGAGGCTCTAGTGAGTGTGCAACAAGTGGTGAAACCCACTCGTCCCCGTCGGTGTGTCCTCTATAGTTTCAATCCTAGCTACTATTCCTTTCCCACTCGGTACATGTTTCCGTTTCCAAATAAATGTATGCATTTTGTGATCAGTGGGACAAATTATGGCTACTATTTATCGTCACCTCTTCCTACTAGTACGTTCCCCAGCTCATCATCATAGCATTTTATATTACACAGATACAGTTGATAGCAAAGAATAGATTAACACGCTCTCTCTCTCTCTCTCCCTTCAAGCACTCTTTGCTCATGCACATTTCGGCAGGATTTCCTTCGGTTTGAACGAAGATTTTCCCACCCTGAGAGAGAGAGAGAGAGAGATAGCAGCCGCCCTCATAACGATATCTGCTGAAGCTCAAAGAAACAACAGTGCCAACAGAGTGCATCATCATCGTTATCATCATTGTCATTATCGTATGAAAAGCCAACAAAATATACATCCCACTATCCGGGGGGTTTTGAGGGGGGGAAAGAAGCCTACACCGCATACATATACATACACGTTTACACGCTTTTATGGTAGCATTTATAAAGATTTCGTATAAGAATCACGTTCCGTCAGCATGGAAAGCTCTCTCTAGAGAGCGGAGGTTTTTTGTTTAACACGGTTCCTTATAGTACCGTCGTAGCCGTAATGGATCAAATGCCGTTATTATATGCGTGAGTTAGGTTTAAGATTAGTTTTAATGCAGTAAGAGTAAAGCAGTTTTGGCGAGCAATTATACCAGTAGAGTGAACAATTAATATTAATATTAACGCTAAAGAGAATGATGGAGGGAGGGGGATATTCGGAAAAAACAAAACAAAACAAAACACAAAACCCTTTTATAAATCTCAGGCTTTACAATTATTATCCACTTTTTGTTTTCATCTCCATTTTATGTCGCAAAACATGACGAATTGTGTAAAATGTAAAAAATAATAATTATATCTGCGCGTTTTCCTCTGGGCCTCCGTTAATTTATACAAAAATCGATATAATGCGAAAAAGCACACACCCCCCCGCTGGGGCTGATTCATTTTTATATAATTACTATACTCTTTTGACATGCTTCCTACAGACGATGATGCATTGTGTGCATTTGTGGGCGTTCCTTTCTTGTTCTCAATAACACAACACCGCCTGTTGCCCATGACACACACTCTCGTCTGCAAAACCATATTTTTAAACAAGAACAATAATGCTTATATGTGGGGAGCGCGCCCGGGTTGATGATCAATTTGGAAAAAAAACAAACGGTTCACAAGGACTCCCAAAAAACCCGGAACCGAACGAGCAAATCATGGCTAACATATGTGTGTGTGTGTGTTTTTTTTTCGTTCTTTTTCTCATCGTTTTTGTTTTATAATTTTAGCAGATAATTGTTGGAATTTACTTTCCCACGTACCCTCAGTGCGCGCAAGAAAGTAACCTCTCCTACTGTAATTAATTACATAAAGAAACGGGATGATACCGGTAAAACGTAAAATGAATAAATTTCGATTAATTATGCTCTGCAGGCACCATCATCATAACACAGGGAGGCAGGGTCTGGATGATGATACATTATGGGCTGCAGCTTTTCCGTGACGGCTACGCAAACAGTACAATATGAAAAAATATTACAATTAGATATTTAAATATTACATAAAAAATGACACATATTTAAAAAAAGAAGGAAGAAACGATCCCGATCCCCTAATTATACTCCTTATCGTATCCACGCTCGGACTGTGTGTAAGGGTGTGTGCTCTTGTGTGTTGCTGTGTGCTCTTGTGTGGGAGAAGATGTCCAATTAGTGCGCAATTCTGATTTCATTGTTTCGTTTGCTCCCTAAAACCCTGCCCTGGTTCGTCGCTATTACTTCTTAGGCCACACACGCGCGCACTGAATTTTTTTCGTTCTGAATCGATCCTGCGAAGGAATATCAATGTCCACACACGCTGAAATCTTGACGTTGTCGTTTATAGTTTAGGCTTTAGCGGGAAGCAGCAAAAAGGGGGGGGGGGTTAAAAAGAACAAAGATGCTTGCAAGTACAATGGAAAGAAAACGAATGAAGAGAGATGAGATCAACGTTCGCACAAACCACCCAATTGCACGATCTCTTCCTGCGGCGATCGCTCGGCATAGATCGTTTGAGCGTGTTGCATACCTGGCTAGTTTTCTAAACATTCCCTCGCCTCCTTCTTTTCATAACGTTGGCTCTCCTCTAGTGTCAGGCTGTTCTTCCACTTAACGAGCAACATTTCCCACGTATTATCATATGATTATGTTCGCATGTATGTGTTTGTTAGTTTTGTTCGCCTTTTTTTCTCTCACTCGCCCCCGTCCTGTTGCTTCTTGCTGCGTACGTTTCATTGTAGTGGCGGGCCTTTTTGTAGTGTAGTAGCTTCTTATAGTGTGTGATGCAGTTGAGGGGGGGTTAGGTGATTAGCGGGGATGATGATTTCGGTTGCTGCGTATGATTTTTCGTATGCTTGCTTGCCATTAGATATATTTATAATATATATATTTATAGTTGCTCGGCGCTGCTGCTCTTCCTCTTATCTTTGCAATTCCTCCAGTGTGGATGATGAAGCTGGGGCGAAGTGGGGAAGGGAGCAGCGGGCTTTTTTTTTTGTTGATAAATGTGGCACACGAAACACCGACAGATGCACGCACGCGCGATCCCCGCCCACGATCAGCAGCCTGGTTTGGCTGGTTTGGTGACACAGGGACACGCGCGGTGTGTGTTCGGGGGGTGTGTGTTGTGGAAGTAAAAAAACAGTAAAATAGTTCAATGATGGAGCGGGTTTTGGGATAGTTGTTGTGCTTTGTTGCAATGCTTCTAGTGTGTGGCTGCGGTGCCGCTAACCGTTCAACTCGATTCCTTCTTCTCTGTAAGCGAGAAAGAGAAAGAAAAAGGATATTAATTTCAAAATCCTAATTTTTGCTTTTCTGTTTGACAATCAAACACTCCCCCCGCAACAACTTACCACTCTCCGTCGCATCGCCATTGGTAGCGGCGGCGGCGGCGGCCGGTTCCTCCTTCTGCTCTGCCGCCCCGCCGTCCCCGTTCACGTGGGCCGCCTCTCCGCCCTCTCCGCCGTTCGTCTTGGCTTCGTCGGCCGCATCGCCGCCCTCCTCCTTCTTCTCGTCGCCGCCCCCGTTCTCGGCCGACTTCTTGTCGTCCTCCTTGTCCTTCTTGCCGCCCTTGTCCTCGCTGGCCTGCTTCTTCGACTTGCTCTTGGCGGGCGTGGCCGGCTTCGGCTTGGGCTCCATCGACGGGTCCAGCACCAGCTTGCCGATGTTCTTGCGGTCGTGCATCTTCTGCATCGCCTCCGCCACGTCCTCGAGCGCCCAGGCCGAATCGACCACCGGCCTCACCTTGCCGTCCTTCCACAGCCCGAAGATCTTGTCCACGGTCGAGCGCACGTACTCGGACCCGTCCTGCTGGTACAGCAGATGGCGCAGGTTGAACCCGCCCAGGCTCTTGTTCTCGTCGAACAGCTTGATCGGCGACACCTTGTCCACCTGCCACCACTGCAACGGGGGGGAAATGGGCAAAGGGGAAGGTTACTGCTTACTGTCACACGTTCTCGTTTTGTCTGCGTTGTTTGCACTTACCGAGCGGGCAACGCTGAAGAAGCTCTTCGTCTCGCCGGTGACAACGTTCGACGAGCCGTACAGGATGTACTTGCCCATCGGCTTCAGCAGCCCGTAGCCGCGGTTGCATTCCTCACCGCACAGGCAATCCATCACGATGTCAACGCCTTCGGTCGTGATCCTGGAAAGCGGAAAAGGGGGAAAACACACACACACACCATGAAAAAAACCGTTCTTTGTAGAGAGAAAGACTTGGCAGTCTATTTCACAATCCCCCCCCCCCCCCCCCCCAATCCATCATCATCGATGCGGTAAAGAAACTGGCAAACAAGCGAGCACTTTCGTTTACTTACTTCCGGACCTCGTTGACATAGTCGGTACGATCGATCAGATGGTCAATCAGGCCGGTTGCCTCGAGCGCTTCGTGCTTCGACTTTGAGCAAACACCGAAAATGGTTACATTCGGCACGGTGCGTGCCAGCTGTACGATGGCTTGACCCTGAGGAAGAGAAGAAAAATAAGAAACAAGGTTTAGAACAAGCTATACGAAGCCATCATACGAGTTGTGTCATATTTGCACAACAAACAGACACAAATGTACTCAATTCTAAAGAGGAAATTGGTCGATATAGAAGCATAATGCCACAATAAAGCATCAACGATCGTGAGACGCGTGATTTATTGTCAAAAAAAAACTGTCTCCAACCGTATCAACAAACTACTCCCTCCAACTAAGCCTCTTTCGAATATTTGCGAATGCACTCCAGCACAGTTTTGCCTTCACAGTCCTCCTCTTCGGTGCATAATTTGATTGTCGTGCTCGTTATACAAATGATGACAACGATGACGTGCCACTGTCACAGTCTAGTCAATTTAGAGTGTAGTCGAGAAGCAAAGAGGAGCAGAACAAGACCACCCTGAGCCTTTTTATTGGCATGCTAGACGTCTGTCTTCTGGGCAGCTTCACAACAAGGTGTCACAACGGTGCAGACCCCTGCTGCCAGCGGGTCGGACTCCATAACTCGGTCCATATCATCATTAACCCAATGTGTGTGAGTAAGATGCTTGCGTGATGCTTGTTCTTGGATCGGTCCCTAACGATGTCCAGCATTCAATAAGTGCACGTGAAGAGGCAAATCCTCTGAAGTCATCGGTACAACGAAAGGAAGATAAGCTCAAGACAATCCATTGTGCACGTAGCACGGGGACGGAGACACAGCGCGCACCAAGAAGCCAAGCCCAGTGTCCGGCAACAATCTGGAGTGGAACAACGGGGCACATTATTACACGGAACGTACATTCCATGGGGCTGGCCGGATAATAATGTTTGTCGCATCTACAGCGGACGTCATAGCTGGTTCAAAATAGAGACATCAGAACAAGCAAACGTTTTATAGCCCTTTGGGTTGGTTTTGCTCAGTGTGGCGATGCACAAACACATTTCTTATAATTCAAAATGACAAAAATGCAATATTGTCAGGGTGAGAGAAATGTATTGTCCGCAGACATACGTTATAGATTATATTATATTGCAATCATACCGATTTTATGTCTTACTTTAATTGCATGACCTCCTCCTGAGAAGGAGAAATCACAAAAACGTTTAATATTTAATATCATTTAATATCATCTTTTGTGAGCAGTTGAAGCGTCCTAAAATTGACTCACAAAAGACTGCTATCATTTGCACTGGTTAAAAAACCTCATGAATGTTTAATATTTATTACCCAAAATTACCCAGCCCAACTCTCTAGCGAGGCTCTGTTGCCAGACTATATTTAGCGTGTGCATCATATCCATACTAATCATCGAAATTTGTTTCGCTTTATTTGATGCCAACCAAGTGATAAGACCATCGATGACTGATGATATCATGGGGTTGTTTTTCTGACCCCTCTCTCCGATGTGCACTAATGTGTGTGTGTGTTTCGAAATCAATCAATCCGACCGTTTGCAGCTACACCAATCAGCGATTTGTAAATCTCATTTAGCTGACATAACATTACCAACTCATGGAAAGGGAAAGCAAGGCTAGTAGAGGAAGGTTCCGGATGCAACAGCGGCGTACCCGCATTAGTCATAATAACGGAGGTGATAGCAAGCAACGCCAAAAAAAAACAAGAAGGGTGGAAATTGCATTTGCACAGTGGTACAACATTAATTGTACACAACATTCTCCTCTCCGCGGTTGTCCAAACCCGACCCTCGAGTTGTTCAAAAAGGCCTAACTAATATCCATTAGCCAGACCACTGGGCGACAGTGTAACTTACCAGCCCTACCAGCATATTCCTTATTTCAGTTGCGATATTTATATCCCTATATTCCTTGCCGGCGCCCGACTGTCTGTCTCGATCAATTACCGGTACCGGTGGCTGGGTCTGATGGCCCCCAGCGGTACACCACACACACACACTATTAGACCACAGTGTGATGGAGGTCATTGGAAAGACCCAGACGCACGTGTACTACAGACAGGAGAGGCAGACAGCACAGCAATTGAGCGTTCGGAAGAATTCCAATTGTAAAAAAAGAATTATTTCCCCACCCGAATTCGGATGACGAAGGACCAAACCATTACCAAAAGGGGTCGGAGTTGTTTCGGCGTCCTGTGTGAAAGAGAAACACGCCGCCGGCCGCCATGGTGCGATCGATTTCGTCCTGCTCAATAATACATGCATGTAGCCCTGCTTTAGTAGCAACATTAGCAAAGGCGGTAGAATGGGTTCACTGGCACTACGGGAGTCCTATAAGAAAAGGGTAATTACGGGAGTCCTATAGGAAAGGGTAATGCGTGTAAGATTCTCCCGCCCGCCTGTAAGAGAAAGAGTAAAAGCTTTCACGAAACGACGAACCCGAACCTTCCACAATGTGGAGCTCCAGAACCGATAAAGAAAAGCAGCTCCCAATCGTTACAGATTTTCTTTACATTTGCGTTGCAGCAACAGCAAACGTACGAGCGCTTTTGACGCTATTTGGACCTTGTGCTCGATTTTTAAATTACTGCGCAAAACCAATAAAAAGGTTGCTTAATAATGTACACGGTAGTTCCTCAAACAAACGAAGGCGAAAGCGACCCTTTTTGTTCGGCCCTTTGTTTGATCAGAACACGACTGTGAGATACTACCTTTTTCACGTCTTTCACAGCATGGAGGGTGGTCGAAGGCTTCGCCAAGCGAATTAAATTCTATTCGCCCTAGTAATATCCAACAGGAGCTACACCTATTTTGCAGCGAATTAGCGGCGCCAGAAACCAACGCCGCTAGCAAGAGACCTCCACAGCCTTGCCCAGCAAATGCACCGATACACACGTTCTTGACACAATTCTGCATGGGCTCAACAACTCGTTTGGTTCGGGGCCCATGTCGTCGACGATACCGGCTCGCCACATTGGCACCGATATTGGAGCTCGGGGTGCAATTTACACCCGCCCCGTACATCGGCGTATAATTAAAGGAAGGGAAAGGACGACCAAACACGACGCTTTGGCGCCGGCATTCATGTTCAACAATATCCGCCCGGGAGTAAGGTGAAAGTTTTAACCCCGCAAAGCACCTCTCCCTGGTTAAACACACGAATCAGTGGCTTCCTGTTCTAGTTTGAGTCTTTGTTTTTTTGCACCAATTTTCCAACACAATCCTTGATCTAATTTTGAGCCTTTTATGCGTGATTCATCGTCACTTTTATTAAAACGAACTCAGGGCCTATGAGAGTTTATGGAGCGTTGTTTTCCATCAGGAGATGTGTTTTTAAGACCTTCGGAAGGTAAAGTGAATTACACCGATCGGTAAAAGGCACGCAAGAGTGCTGAAATGTTCAGGTAAATAATGAACCAAGGATATCGGTACCGACCCACCCAAGTGTTTGCAAATCGACGACCGCCGTCGTAAAAAAGCCAGCAGTAAGGATCGATGAAATCCTCCTCCTAACAAAGAATCGTTTTGCAGCAGACAGGAAAGCATACTGGATCGGACCGGGATGTGGCGACGCACTTCTCACCCAATTATTCATCAGCCGCTAACAGCAGCGTTGCCTTCCAACATAAAAAAGGAGGCTAAAAAAGCGGTCGGAAACCGTAAATATCCCAGGCGCGATCTGGCCCACGGGTATGGCGTTTCGGGTTTATAGTGGGGGGGAGTGAAAACGAATTTCCGAAAGCACCGCCGACGATGGTTTATTTTCTACCATCAATTTCCACCGCATTAAGCAGCCGGAAATACACAGCGCGGCTGATCCGAATCGTTGCTGTTCCGGGCACGTTCCGTTTGTTTAATATGCGTGTCCGAAAACCCACACAACCAAATCCCTGGGAGTTTCGGGATCGAGTGGGCACCATCCTTCTTCTCCATCATCCCTCTTATGGATATCTTTTGGGCTGGACACTGTATTGAACAACCAACCAACCCCCACTGGACGGTCAGAGCAACAGCTTAACAATCGGCAAAACTGCTCCTCCAATACGATAAGAACTGTCAAGGCGTAGTGACGTAGCCTCAAAGGCAAACGTATATATTCGCATCTGCATTCTCTTTCTCTCTTGAACGATAAAATACACTTTTGCTTAAGAAAAGACGAACATATTCTTCCACACTATGTTGGTGGTGTTCGCACATCCTTGCAGGATGCTATTATATTGCCGCGCTCGCTTTACTTACCACACCACCGCCGACGGAATGCAGCAGAATCGACTTGCCCTCGCGCAGCGACACCAGATCGAAGATGAGAATGTAGGCGACCAGATAGTTCATCACGATGGCGGCCGCGTCCTGGAATGTCATCTCGTCCGGAATGTGATAGACGTACTTGGTCGGGACGGCCACCAGCTCGGACCAGGCCCGGAATTCCGGCAGGGCCACCACACGATCGCCAACCTGTGAACGTGAAAAGAAGATGATAGAAAAGGATATAAGAATATGTACAAGTTGTCGAAAGAAAACGGTACAAACGAATGCTCAATGTAGTATGACAAATGGAAAATATGAAAATTGAGCGCGATGCTTTCAACAACTTTTGCCCATGGGCCCTTCTCGTCTTGAGCAGCTCTACCGAGCGAAAGGATCCTTCCCCGAGGGAAACTTTTGCTCTTCTGGTACGATTATTCCAACCATCTGCAACTTTTTCTCATCATCTACTTACACTCACACACACACACTGACGCAGTGAGTGCCACAATAACACTAAGTACATGTATTATTGATTGGTTGGAACTTTGACCGAACAGACCGAACTTTGCCGCCATACATCCACCGGACAGCAAAAAGTTCCGTCTGTGAGCACTCCACACACACATCGAACCAATCGAATCGATATTTGATTTAACTTGTGGTTTGAAAATAGTTGGAGCAGCTTTCTTTACGGGAAAAATACGAAGAAATAATCGAATGATCATGATCACCTCACAAATGACTCTGTTTGAGGGGGTCAAAAGTATCCCAAACTTGTCGGTGGGAATTTTCCGATCCGAAAGTTTTTTGCTGGAAACAAGATGAACTTCCAATAGGAAAGGCACCAAAACTTACACCCATACGGTCGATGACCATTGAACATCATCGGTAATTCATTTGGCCCGAAAAGTCGGAAACAGAAGCAACTCCGAAATTCAATTCCAACAAACCTTATTCTTCCGCAGATGTCACAGATGATCAGCAAAAGCAAGAAACAAAGCTTTTTCACTGTGTTCCGTGGAAACCCTCCAGGACGCACGTACACGTATGTTCTTGGCAGTAGTTACGGAACCGAGTTCCGGAAAAGAAACGAAAAGAAAAGTGCTCTGAAGTGAAGTCTCTGAACTTTCACCATGTATCGTCGTCTCACGGTGGTTGGTTGGTTGTTGTTGGGACTGAAGTTTTTCCACCTCGCAACGTGGATACCAGATTCAGGATGTTGATTATAATGATACTTTGACCACCTGGATAGACTCCGCCACCTCCCACTCCTCAGTCTCGTGGTAGCGCCAACAACGATCATGATGATGATGATGATGGAAATTCGAACTGATAGGATGTGAGAGAGGGTGCCGCTTCTTCCTTTGGTTCTTTTTTCGCTGTTTTTTTCCTGAATTTCTCTCCGAGTTGAAGTGGAAACGTGACCACAATTCGTAATCAACTGATTCACTTTCTGCTGCTGCCGAGCTTGTACTTTTGCCCGATGGACGGATCCGTAGGTTGAGTAATGTGCACGTACTACTCTCTTCATGCTTTAGTGTGTGTGTGTGGTTGGTTGGTCTATTTTTCACGTACAAAGCTCTACACGAGCGGGCCGACCGGTAGTTGATTTAACGACCGGCACACGACACGTCCAACCGATCGCATGGAGGAAGGGAAGGTTACCCGCCACCGAGGAAGGATAATCATAGGTTTGGATTGCTGCTGTACCTGGTCTTCCGGCGTCTAGGGGAGTAAGCTTTATTTTTACAGGCCCAGACAGACATGGTGATTGGTAAAAACTGCCTTCCCGAACGCAAAGTTAGGGGAAATGGATATTTAAAAAAAGAAAACAATTTCCAACAGCAATCCAAAGGAAGCAAAAGCGTGGAAAAAACATTTCCCAAACAAACCGATTTAAATAAATCATTCGCCGTGGCATACGAATATAAAACTTCCTGATCCTTCCTCCAACTGCAAAAAAAAAAAACCATAACCATGCAGGAGTTTGAACTGAACAATAATTCAATTTTTAGACTCCTTCCTCCACCTCCTCTATCAATCAAAGCCTCTGGAACCAAACAAAAAAAGCAACCTCCCGAAACGGAAGGAATAACCGTCACGAAACTTACCTTGAATCCTTCGACCTCTTCACCGACGGCTTCAATCTCGCCGGCACACTCGAAACCGAGGATGGTAGGAGTTTTTGGCGGCGAATCGATCGCACCGAGTCGTACCATCAGATCCTGGAAGTTCAGTCCACTGGAAAAGAGAAAAAACAAGGAAAAAAAAACACACACACGTTAGTAGCTGCCGTCAAACTGAATTCTTCTGGAATCTTTCTACTTCGCATGGGAATGTGATCAGCATACGCTTAACCTTACGGGTTCTGCATTAGGTTCCAAAAGGGAGGATGATTGTGTGAGTAAACTTACGTCTGGGAAATGCCATTGTCAAAAATTTAAAGGAATATTTTACGAGCTTTTGACGAAAAGAAGTCATGTGATGAATAATATGGATATTACTCCCCGCGTTCAATAACTTTCTTCTTTTAGAAACTAGACCCCCAACTTCTTAGGCAAAGAGTTCAAGTTGATCGTTACTGTTCCCAACAATCATTCATTCCTCCTTTACGATAACTAATGTACTGGAAGGAATGGTATCGACAACGGCACACCAAGGACAATGGTATGTGTTCTTCACGAAGTTTATTTCCCAGCCCACAAGAAACCACTCAAACTGAAGCTAGCGATGCAAGTTACAAAGTTACAGAAGGATGTACAATCGTACAACTGAACTGTTTGTGATGTGCAGTCTTGTTTGTTTGATTTTTACCACTACTTTCCCGGCACACTGAAGAACACAATTTAGCTAGACTGAAGCTCAAGGACCCAACAACAGTTTCGATAAAGATGCCTGTGCATGAAGAAGTATGGTTTCGTACAAGTGTTTCTACCCCATACCCCAGCACCACACAACGTACATAAAATTGAATTAAACTGAAGAAGGCGGTAATGCAATCACACTTGCCCCTCTCATTAATTACTTTCTTGCCACACACTGAAGGCATTTGAATATCTGAACATATTCAGAACTCTTCTCCAGACAGTTGAGTGAGACTCCACCACAACGACAATGAACCTTTCCCTTCACAATCTAAGGCATGCTTTCCTTCGAGGCAACTATTCCCCCACCATAAAACCACATTCTCACGTCATCTTCAAAGTTGAAACAGCGGGAAAACCCGATGGGCATTGTGTAGGCGAGAAAAAAAAGGGACAATTACTCCCTAATGAGAAAAATCTCTAAATTAAGAACCGATTTTCCACGGGGGCAATATGGACGATGATGTGTTTGTTTGTAGATAAATGCTGCCTTTCGTCCCCCCCATTCTAAAGTCCTCTTGTTTGTTTGGGCCCTTTATTGCCGTAACCCCGAGTTTACGCCGAGTAGTTTCGCCCCAGTTGCGCTGAAGAATTAAGCTATGCGACACAACACATACACTACACTAAGAGCAGAGAGCGCAGCGTTTCATTCATCCAGAGCCCTTCAAAACTGGGGTCTGGGGAAATTTTGAGCCTGACAAGTGTTGCACCCTTCGTCAATGTTTCCCTCGAGCGCGAGCGTAGCTAAATTTACAGCGCAACCGTCCCTCACGTTTCTCATATCGTTTTTCTAAATTTACAGCGCAACCGTCATCTCACGTTGTGGAGAGACTTTACCGTCTCTAAAATCCCATCAATCGAGTGCAGCCGTGGCAGACTGTCACACCGAACGCGTTTGTGCGCGAGGGAAAATGCGTTGACACGTACCAGACCCGACCCCGGGAAAGCAATTGAACCTGCGCGCTGGTCGTGATCGTGGCATTCCACGTCTTTGCTGGAAAAGTCTTCCCTATACACGCACACACACATACCACATCGGAAGGGACTTTTATCGTAAGGTTTACATCACTCGCTGCTGGTGCTATATTTTTCCAACTAACGCGATGAGAACGGTTCCGGCCTGGTGTGAAAAAGGGGTTCTAACTTTTAACAGCGCGAGAGGAAGGGAAAGGAGGTCGCAACTCCGAACGTTCGCTGATAAAGTCGCCTTTCGTTAAGACGGTGAATTATAGGCACCAGTAATTTTTCGTGCGCGATTAGTGTCGGTTAATGTGTTTGATGGTGGTGCGCGCTGGTGGTTGCCGCCACATGTTGATCGTTCCCGAAAACCGCGGGATTTATTGGGCTCTATCTAAATTACCACACATTACCACCACATGATGGTGACAACGGAAAAGTTTCAACGCGAATGCTCTGGGTGTATGTATCGTTATAGGAAGGAAAGGGTATTAAGGCTAAGCCTTTCTTTTTACACAGTTTGACATTGATTACTGACGGAAAGATAGTCTATAAATAAATTGAAATTAGATAGAATGGCTCGTGCCTACTTGATGATGTCCTCGTCAGCAGAGATATCAAGAATACCTCTTTGCTTATCATAAATCTACGACCTTCATAGCAGCATAATTTGTGAGGCTTAATGTGAAGTGTTCTGCGAAGAAGAAGCCGTGACATATTTTAAATTTCCATTCATTTTATCACCATTATTATCGTAACAATATTGAAGCTGGATGCGGTAGTGCGATTGTGGGACTTACTTTTTAACAACAGAATTGTATTTGTCTAATAGGAATATCAATTGTATATTTCAGGTCGTTTTGTAGTAGATGTATATGACACGCCATAAACTTTCATTCTCAAATAAAAAGAGGACTTTTTATCACAAAATACAGATAAATTATGCTAAGTTTAATAAGTGTATTGAGAGTAAACTACCAACCCATAAAACTCCAGCAAAAAATTAAATAACAACCAGAATCGCTTTGAAGACATGACATTAAGAAAGCATTGGAGTATTTACTCCAAAAAAACTAAACCATTACAACCCAACAGTGCCTCCCGTTACACCATCCGCCCCCAAGCTCAACTACTTGCATCTAAGAACTTCTTCTCAAATTACACTCATTAATTTTCCGTTCCATTTCCATTACGGACTAAATAATAGACCCCAGCTCCTTCGCTCTGGCAGAGAGTAACACCACTACCAGCCGTGAAGTTCGATGAGGCATGTTTATTGGTAGGAACAGAGACACAAACCATCGATCCATCCATCCATCGCTACCATAGGTACTTGGGCCCGCGCGGTCCAACAAGTGGAACACATTTCCATAGTCAAGCGGATCCTTTTGGGATTCGGAGCAACAGTCGGAATGAAAAATGTCGCTCAATTATCGCCATTTCCCCGAAACAGGCGCTTGTGCTGTGTGAAGTGTTTCCATGCCGAGTAAAGTAGGACTGCCTCTCTCGAGCACTTCTTTTACTATTCGTTGTCGCTGAAGCAGGACCAATTAATAAAATTTCGCTCTTCATTACGTCCTAATAATAGGTCGAGTTGGGTGTTGTACGGAAAGACGCCGGTCTGGAGCGTTTTGTACTTGAAGCGTTACTGCGTTACCGGAACGCTGCCAATCGATTGTGGCACAAATTTATTCCAGTCCAGAGTAGTTGAGTAAGGGAGAAATAAGTTATTTGAAATAAGATTTTTTGGTCTGAAATGTTTGAAAAGCGGTTCGGACGTCCGATTCCTAAAGCAGACCTATTCCAATATTAGTTTTTCTCCTGACAAACACTGTGCAGTCTGGGCAGCATCCATTTCAAGGATCATTTCGCACGGTGGCACCCGGTTGAAGAAAAGCAAATTTACATTCCACCCTCCTGCCACTGGAACGCGATTCCCATCAGTGCGAAACTCATTTTGACACGTTTTCATCCCAACTTGAATGAAGTCCAGGCCGCTCCAAGCCAACCAATTTCAACATAAATAGCTTAGAGTAGAGTAGAGGACCACGCCGCTATCCTCAAGTGTCTATTTTCGTTTTCTCCGATGAAGACCCTAACCGATTAACAGCAAGAATGTAGTCCAATAGAATTTTAATCAACGCTTAACACTTCCAGACATACTGACGAAAAAAAGGCATCTAACCTCAATAAACGGCACCGGAACGATTCCACTGCTTATTTACTTTGTCCCTTTAGAAGTCAGGATCAAGGCGGCCGGGAAGATTCGGAAGACAGGGCGACACACACAGGACCACTCGAATGTCAGTCACTGGGAAGTGGTTTTCTCCCTCTCCTTCCAGTGTGGTATGTTGGTGACACAGTTTGTCTACCCAAACCCATCACACCCACCACACAAAAGGACCGTTTCATTTTGTGATCGAAACTCTACCTTTCCCCCCTCAAAGACACAATTGACAAATCGAAGGAAAAAGGGACCACACAGACGCACACTTTTTTCATTCACTGAACCCCCCCTCTCACTTTCAGAAGAAATAAAGCTGAACACAATGGTAAAAACTTGGCAACGGTCCATTTTCTTCCGGTAGTAGAAATAAGGGGGGATGAAAACCCTTGGCGAGACCAAGAAAATGCCATTGTTCGCATACATTGCCCGGAGCTGGGAGGCAGTGGTCCTGGGGCAGGAAATTTCTTGCACAAACGAAACTTCAGCCAGATGGAGAGGACCACAATCAGGAAGTTTGCTATCCGTGGCACAGGAACGTGGCCTCGGCTTGCCTCTCATTAATTGTTTCCCTTTCCCCCGCTCAGACTCGACGACGTTCAGTGAATCATTACGGTTCGAAATCCTTCCAGTTCCCTGCGCCACAGTGGAATGAAAAACTGAAGCGATGTGGTGACAACAGCCGTACTACACACAGGGAGCTACATCAAACCCGGAAGGAGTAAAATACTTGAGCAAGCGACGAAAGAAGTAGGAAGACGTTTACATATTTTGCTGAAATGTCGCCTCGCGCTGGAGGACAAACCGGGCGATGCGAACCGACGAACGAACGAACGATGGAAGAAATTATATTTACTTAAGGGATTAGGTTCCCACACCTCAACGAATCCTTCCTCTTCTGCTCGTCAAGAAAGGAGCGTCAAGCGACGAACGTACAAGCGTAATTTCCTCCTTTTGTTTCCCCTCCAGGATAAGGAAATTGTCGCCGAGCACTGCAACAGGAAGGAACACAAAAACAATGGGGTGGAGGTGGTTTTGGAAAATGGTGCCAAACGACACGATCGAAGACGAGAAGAAGAAGCAATTGCATGAAATTATGTATTCCACCGTTTTGCCGAGTGTATTAATGCAAACGACTTTGCGACGTTGCATACAATTAACGGTAAAATGCGTAACGTTTTCGCCGAAAACTACTAAATAAAAAAGGTAGTAATTTTATTCATCAACTTGTTGGAGGAACAACTGTGGGGACACACAACACGGTGACCAATTTTCAAAAAACGGAAGAAACAGGAGCTTATTTCCATCACTAAAAGGGAAAATGTCGTCGTTGAGCGTCGTCTGTTTGTTTCCGGTTTCGGTTAATGACTGGTTCACATTCTATCAAGCAATCAAAACTCTCGGGAAGGTTTCGTTGGACTTAGGTAGACAATAGTATCAAGAATTAAGTATTGCGAGTATTTTCTATGGTAAACAAATAATTTTTAAATGAAAATAACTAGCAGATTCATCGGGCTCAGGTTATTAGTAGTGAAATTAATGTTATTGATGTGAATTATATACAAAATATGAAGTCTACATCTACAAAATGTAAGGTTATGACCGACTCAAGAAAATCATAGTTACAATAGAATTCCTTACAGGGTTTTCCGAGATAAATCTCCAATGTACACAGCATTATTCACCGCTTGCAAGATGTTTTTCAACAGCTTTGTGTGCTGTTTAACATTTCCATTGCAAGTGTATGATGATTTTCAACACATTACAAAGAACTGTCACTCTCAATTCAGCTTGTGATGTGTTGAAAATCATACGAAAAAATTGAATAATGTTTGTGATGCAAATACAACACAAATGGTAAAATAACAAACAATACAGGGATTTTCAAGACAGTTTCGAATGTAAACGTTGTTAATCACCGCAAGATGCAAGTTGAGATTTCCATCATCATAATTTTCAATTTCTTCAGCATGATTTTCAACACGTCACAAACTGGATTGAGTTTGACAGTTCTTTGTGATGTGTTGAAAATCATGTGTAAAAATTGAAATTTCAGGATGAAGCCAATACACCATTTGACAGCTGTTGAAAAACATCTTGGAGGCGGTGATTAATTATGTGCAAATTCGAAAGTGACTTGAACAACTCTGTAAATTTCTTTTTTTCATTTCTTCAAAATTAATCAAGCTTTTCTAAGAAAAACAAACAAGGCTCAGTCTATCTAGTTCTAGGCGTGTCATAACCATGTTGTGAAACAGACGCCAACTATATTACAAACTTCAATTTTTTACCGTTTTTTTCTAAATCGATTTAATAAAAATAAGCTACCCATAATCTTCCAATGCTGATAGTTCCTCGCAATAATCATTTGCCAAACAATCTCGACGACAACTACTTCCATCATTGCTCCCTCTCCACGGTCTGTGTCATTGAGGATGCGGCGAAGCAACAACTATAATCGTTATCAATTCCCTCTCGTCTTCCACAAGAGCGCATTCCAGCATCGATCTGTTTGCAGCAAATCTAGACCTCATCAATAGTTACGACATTCGCCGTGGCAAGCGAAAGAAGCAGAAAAAATCTATATCCCCATTAAAGTTAGTTGATCCATCGAGGCTTCGAACCGGAATGGAAAATTCATTCCACGCCGGCGTCTAGCGGAAGACACAAGACGCAGACTTTCCCACTTCCATTTCTCCGGGGGGTGGAGGAGGTGAATACAATGACGACGAGAGGGCGCGCACGATTTTTATGACACAATTGGGAAAGCTATAAAAATAAACACATTGCACACACACACACACACAGCCACACAGAAACAGAGGAAAACTCGTCCCAACCCCCAAAGAAGGCGAGATTATCCAACCGGAAGTTACAGGTGGTCGTCGTCGGCATCGGTGGAGGTCTTGCGTTTTCTGGTAGCCGGAAGCGGATTACTCCCGACGCAAATTTCGAATGGAAATGGGTGTTTGGGCCTCCCAAAACAAAACCTCCCCGACAGTTACGGGTTCCGCGAAGGATGAGGAATAAGCGCTCGTAAAATTTGACTCAACAAGATATGCAGACCCCGCACACGCCGAGCCCCTTTGTGGGTCGCTTCTTTACCGACCGACGGAGGAGTGTGGCGTCATAAAACGTGTAATAAAAGCGCGCGGCTCCCAGGCACGACTACTACACTCTTCCCCCACTTTGTGTCACGGTGTGACACGCAAGGAAGTGGCCGCGTAAACGCACACAGCAAGAAGAAGGGGCCTAATAGGACGGGGGCTCCATTATTTGAACGTTTACGTGGTGTCGCTAGGCATTGTTAGGGCAAAACTTTTATCTCTTTCGATGACGTTTTTCCTCCACCGCGAACGGTTGTCTCGCGGCGCGCATTGAGGGACGAATAATGGAGGGGAAACCTCCATTGCCAGCAGATAATTTGTCACAAAAAGGGAAGCCCCCCTGTAGAAGGTGCTCCTGTGGAGCGGGAGAGCCTGTGCAGTCTCCCCAGCAGTTGGATCGTTTTTAGTATAAAAAAAGAAATGAGTTTTTAATTAATTTTCTTTCACCCAATATAAGAGCAACGCACACACACACAGAGTGCTGTTAATTAGCGCTAGGAACATTTGTTGCTAGGCGAGGGAGCGTCGAACATTCAACGAACGGAAGTTACTATCCCAAATGAGCAGCAAGGGGACGCAAGAAAACCGCGTAAGATGTTATCTCAAAGCGAAGGAAAGTATGGACAGGCTGAGGACAGGATGAGACACACCGGCACGGTACAAAACGGCGAAGGACAATTTTCTCACTTCTCGGAAGTATCGTTTTTCTTTTCGTTTTCCTCCTGCAAAAAGGGCACCAGAGGGCAAAGGCACTTCTTTTAGGTGGAAAATGGAGCCTTTAGCCCAATGGGCAGGTACTCTCGGGACCAGCAACCGGAAGTGAACATATTGAGGGGTAAGAAAGAAAGTGCAATTAGCGAAAAAGCACGTACT
Organism: Anopheles arabiensis; assembly: GCF_016920715.1. Classification (NCBI taxonomy): domain Eukaryota; kingdom Metazoa; phylum Arthropoda; class Insecta; order Diptera; family Culicidae; genus Anopheles; species Anopheles arabiensis. The sequence continues at coordinate 93,137,998 of NC_053517.1, forward strand.
TTTTAAACAGACAGACGAGTAAGAGGAAAAGAGGGAAAGTCCATTAACCATGCATTGCCTACGCAAAACCCAATCTCATCCCGGCGAAGATTATTTAGGTTCTTTTCTCTACTAACTTATCTGAAAGTCTGATAAAACCTTAATGCGAAAACTTTTCGAATTAATGATATTGCCTTTTTTTTGTAGAATGCAATAATCAATTACTAAAAGGATCACACTTTGATGTTCTATTTTCATCCCCAATTCATGCAATGCGGCAGTATACATTCCTCAAAAAAGGTGGCATATTTTTGGACCTAATGCATGTACAATAAGTCAAAAATATCAGCTACAAGCATCAGTTTCTAACCGAACAGTAACGCTCTACTTCACACACAACCAATCTCTTGCCCTAACTGGTCGTAAAATAGCAACACACAAGCCTCGTAAATTTAACCCTCCCAACCAATGCCGACTGACTTGTTATCGTGTTGTGTGCTGTGAGTCTATTGACACTTCTAACCCTGCGTCGAGTTGGGTTTGATTGATTCCAAAACAAGGTAAATCCCGCGGGAAATGATACCGGGGAGCAATACCTCCAGAGAGTCCGTAGAATCCACTCGAAAATCCTCAACCATCCCCAGGCTCGTTATTCCTAGGCACAACCAGTCAATGAAGCGCGGTGGTGCTGGTGTGGAACACATCATAAGATGGAATAAGATAAATTCAACTCCTGCGGGTGGGATATGACAAGAAGCTCTTCTGACAGGGCGTGAAGTCTTGTGGGTGGTAGATCTATTGCGGAAGTTTACATTGCGCTCACACCACGATCCTTTTGACGACCCTTCAGTCAGTGATCGAAGTTTGCGGCGCGGAGGAGTTCGAATAGTACCTAAACAGGATATTTCCTTGCTCGAGGCAAAGCAAAAAGGAAGCAAACGAAGGATGAGGCGTGACTGTAGAAACAAATATTGCCAATTCTATTCCATCAAATATGAACCTGGCTGAAGGAGAACCAAGTGTATAAGAGTATTCGACAGTATAAAAAACAATGTAGAACGAAGCATCCTCCCTTGAATGAAACAAAAATCGAGGAATATCGAACACACGAGGACTCGGTGGAGTTTAGGAAGAAAAATGGCTGATATGCGCAAAAATATATTACTAAAAAGATACGAAATCTTCAGTTCTACAGACTTTGACGAGCGAAAACAGACCAAGGCGAGGAGGTGAGTTTGCTTTTGAAATATGAAAATAATATTCTCTCCTCCTAAACTATGTTATCTCCCAATGCCTTTTGAACTGACAGACCATTTTCCATACTGCTGTCATTCAATCGAAGAAAGAATGCACTCTGTTTTTTTTTTATTTTTTCAATAAGTTTCCATCAACCCACACATCCCCACAACCGGTAGCAGTGCTATGGTAACAACTCTTTTCCCAACCCAATTCCATCAACGTCAAATGCGAACATTTGCTGACCTCTTATACTCTTTTATACGCTTTTAATGCTGCTACAACATCTGCGATTGCAACACTTGTACAGACATTTGCAAAGGAAGCGAACCTGTCAAAAACTTCCGCTTCAGTTCATGCCGTTTAAGAACTGCGCTACAATGTTGCACCGCGGGTACAAGCAAAAGAGCGGTCGTGTGTCTTATTATTGATGAATCATTGCCCAAGCAGACGCTATATTGATGCTGTGGGGTAGGGTTGGCACGCATAATAATCACAATAAACGATGTACCATGATCAATTCTCCATCAATCGGGTTGCTTCTTGGGAGGTACACACAGAGCGAAAAACGAGGCACTATGAATAATGAACACAAACCGAGAGACACATTGCTCTGTTTGAGAGTTTCGCTCAATTATGCTCCTCTGTCGGCTGTGTATGGAGGCGGTCAACTATGATTAATTAACTAATTGCTACTTGCACGAGTTGTAGTATTTGCATACCATGCTTACTGCTTTGTGTATCGATGCAGTTAGTTCAAGAGAGGAGCACTTCAATTACCAAGTTGAGGTAAAACGATTCAATCAATCGGCCAAAACGAAGATGATGAGATGATGAGTGAGAAGATGGCATCCTTCACTTTATCTACAACTTGTTCCATTCTATTGATTGTCCGTTCAACAGAACGTTGTGCGCTAGCAGCAACTAGCAGTACGCTTTACCAATCGCTTAAAGCAGGTTTTTCTTGCTATCTCGAGTGAAAAACTTCATTCAATTTGAACAACGAATGAGACCGAACGGAGCGACGATTTCGTTCGAGTTTACTGCTGAATACGAGAACACTGTTTCGTACCTGGAAGAGAAGGATTATATTGAAACGAGTTGAAGCCTGATCCACCGGCAGGTTGAACAGAGTTCAACGTTCCAGCAGTTCGGAAGGAAGTGCAGTACTTGTCAACGACATTCCCAACCCACTCCGATAGACATCTTTAATTTCGAGAGATCGGTGCAGGCAGACCCACAGTCTACACTCAATTATTTCTCGCAACAACGCTAGACACGACCTCCGATACAGCGAGAAATAGAAGGGAAGGGGAGAGAGAAAGATCAGCAGCCCGGAAGCTGTGCAATTTTTCGCTGTCGATTTTTCGCTTCCTTCGAGTCCTCGAGACGCCGTATCCTACTCCCTTCCCGTAGATGACGAACGCTAGAGGTTGAGTGTGCGCTACGGTTTCACGGTTCACGGCAAGTGCATTCGGATGGATGCATTTCCCATGGGAGTAACGGTGGAGCGCGCTGGAGGTTGGAGCACGGACGGACTGAAACCGTCCCCCTGATTGCAAGATACAATCATCAGGACGACTTTAACACACGTTGCTACCCCCGTCCGGATTACGGGTTCTCTTCTGCACGGGTATTTCCTCGCTGCAAGTACCAGCGCAAAGGAGTTATATTTTCCCAGACAGGAAGGGGACAGGGGACAAGGGAATGAAAAATGAATTATAAATATTGTACCGTGAGCAGGGAGTCGTCGTGTGCTTTTTGCTCGCTGTTTTGTTTTGTCAGCCTGTGCCTGATTGCGCTTATTGTTTGATGAGCACACTTTTCGGATGGAGAGGCAAGTTGGCAAATATTAATTCAGAAATTTAATGATGGTACAATTATTCGTGATGTCCAATCAGATATGCTGAATAACAAGGTAGCAGAGTAAGAGAAAGAACATTGATAAAATGTTCATTTTAAACTCTGTAGGCATTAAAATAGTCCAAGTGTTCTTCAGAAGTAGGACTTATCAACAGGCTTTTTTTAGAATCTATTCTTACTTTTCAAGTTCTAATCACGATTTTAGAAGTCTTCATTAATAGAGCACTTCCAGCATAACATAAAATAGCTTCCACCCTGGCCTCGCAAATGCAGACGAAAACAACAGGACAAAACCAAACACCTCGATCGACCGGCACATCCACCAAAAAACTTTGAGCCATAACGCACACACAGACGCCCTCTATCGGTTAGTTAAATATCTAACGAACCTGTGCAGCTTTGAAGCAGCATTGTGTCTTCACCGACTGCTGCTAGTAGCCCCCGGGGTCTCCCGTTACCATACTGTCATGTTTTATGTTCCAGCCTACACACCCCCGAGCGGGCGCGTTCGTGCCGGTTGAATTTTCGCTCCGCACCGGGTTTTATGGGCTTTTCTCGCTTTATGTTCTCGCATTTCAATTCCACCCCGACGACGACGACGACTCCCGGAATGGTCTCATTAATTTTTCCTTAACACTTTTCTGCCTCTCACCGTATCTTTCCGCTCTACTCTGGCCTAGCTGGGAGCAGCTCCCGATAAACTCCGCAAAGGTGGCGCCTCTCATCCTCTCGGTTTCAACTTTATTGTTCATTCCTGCTCTTCTTTTTTTGTGTATCATGCGATACACCACCCCGCTTTCTGAAGGCCTAAACGACATAAAATTCTATCTTACTTCATTTCGAACGATTCGCTTTGCGCACACTAAACCACTGCTAACAAATTCATTGCCTGCGCAGCAGCCGGCCAGCGAAAGGTGGTTGAAGCTCTTCGTGGAACCAGCGGCAAGGATGAATCAGGATACACGGTGCAAATTTACGCACACAGCAATCATCCCATGTACCGGGGCGCGTCTGCCAGACAGCATCCCCCGATCAGGCGAGAAGAACAAGCAAAACCACACCGGCTGGAGGTTAAGGTTTACTTTTATTATCTGCCCTCTAACTCCAAAATATGTGTTTTTTATTTTTTGGTTTGGTGCCGGTATCATCCGAACGGTAGCGAGTGTTCGGAATACTTCCAAAATACTGAGAAATTCGCCACTTTTACGTCCTCCACGTCCCACTGTGGTGACTTTATTGACCTTGCGTTGGTTTTGTTTGTTATTTTGACACCCAACCGCTAAGCAAGGAGAAGCAGGTCGTCGATTTTCTATGCAGTATTTTAATGGGTAACATCCGTACTTCGTACAAAGTGGTTGTAAATTAAATATACAATACAAACATCTTGTCCGATTCGTGTGTTATAAATACTTTTTATGGTGATCCTTAAGGAATTTTGTTGAAAATTATTTAAGCATTTAGGAACATTGAAATCAAGCTTAACACATTAGCAAGCTGTTGAATGTTAAACTTTAATAAAAGGTTCCAACTTTCAATAGTACCAAAATTGTTAAAAGATTATTATTATGAACTTCCAAAGTGCAACAATGTAACATATTCTAGCTCTGATGCCTTATGGCACAATTGTTTAGGATATTTTTATGTGATATCATGTGAATAAATTGCCATTATGTATAGTATACCTACATCAAAGTGTCAAATGTATCAGATGAGATTACAAAATTGAACAAAACATTTAAAAATGTTAAATTTCATATTGAATAGCGTTATTGCTTTAAGCCTCCAGTTAAACTCCAAACCTAACATTTGCCAACGCGACTCGATCCATACATTGTGCTGGGAAATACGCTTTCGAGTGACTGTAACATTGTTGCCCGCAACACGCGTATGTTTGCATCTGGACCGGGACGATTTAATGACGTACACATTGCATTCTAGCGTTCAGCAAACAAAACTATCCACCCTCCATACTATTCGACTATAAACAGAATATATTAAACGCACTGACAATGTGTTCAGCGCAAAAAAAACCTCAACCGACAGTGCACAACTCCCGGGGCATTGTATTCAGCCGCTATATACAGAGCTCGAAGGAGAAGACACGTCTCCTGCTGGGGATTTACGGACAAGTCAACATCATAATCGCGTCTCGCTGGAGCAATGTGCACCATCCCATTGGAACACACGGTCCAAAAACTCTCCCCAACACCTTGCACACGCATCCTTTAAACGCGTCTCGATGGCGAAAATGTTGCCTCCAGAGTTCACCACTTCGGACGCGCGAGCATTAGAGAGCCAAAAGAGCCGCGCATTTCACCCGGCTAATAAAAAGTGCTTTAAAATTACCAAGTAAACATCATTAATGCGCGTTCAGCGTTCCCCGGGACGCATCGGTCCGGAAATCCTGCTGCTGCTTCTGCCGGTTCGGCGGCTACTTACACGACACCGCGAATGCCATGCTTCCGATGGATGTTGCGGGGTCCACACACACACACTCCGGGGGTAGCGAACACACCCAGCAGGGGCGAAGAACGGGCGGCTCGCTACCCCCATCGTCAACAAACTAGCAGCGGCAACTAAAGAGCTAAAGAGTGAGGTTCGCGGCACATCCAAAGCGTTCGCGTTCCTTTTCAACTAGTCTATAGTTGCCGGGACGGCATCGAGGTAGGGACCATTGGTGCGGTGGTGTGTTCTCGCAATCGTTTTGCAGGCGACGTTAAATTACATCTAAACAACAATGTTAGGAAAGTTGTACTAGATCGTTTTGCGAGCGGTTGGGTATCACAGTATGATATCCGGGCTACCGGGAAAAGTCTGAGAGCTCGTGCTACAATATCGCCTTCCCCCACTGGGTAATGTTTGGAGAAATGGAACTAAACTGTGTCGAGCTGGAAGGTTTTATAGATGTGCTGCAATGCATGAAGCAAAAAAGGGGGACCAATGTTTTCCAATGCTGCAGAGATATGCAGCATGAGAGACTTTCTTTCCCCAACGCGGACTACATTCACGAGCGAACCTGCGAAACTATTTCAGCCTTCCTGTGAGACGAATTCGTTCTCACCAGACACTCTGTATTTTGGAGGAACACAGTTGTTTGACGGACTCGCTTTAAAGTCTTCCTTTTGCCGTAATTGCCGCCCCGAAACGGATCGATAGCGAACCCCGAGACGCAAAGGATACGGCCAAAAGTCATTTCACTTTTGCAGACTGCGCTTCACAGACAACTAGCCTCCCTTTTTCCTTTTCCCACACACACACACACACACACACACACACACACAACCAACGGTATAATTCTTACCATAACACGAGACTCCTCCAGCCCAATAGCGTCGTAACGCGCGAGCTGGGCAAGAAACAATCTTCCCGGCAAACGTCTGCACTTGGTAGATGTTTTCTACCAACCCCGCAGTTGCTACCTCTTCCATGCACTTCAAATCCTTTCGGAAGCAAGGACCAGAAGAAGAAAACGTAGCAAAAATCATTTCCGCCCATAGCATCATAGCCCGCCACACTGGCCAGCTCTGCCCCGTGCAGACAAACTCACCACAAATGGAGTTTATAGCTTTTGTCAGCATTTTTCCGGTCCCGTGCGCCACACGGACATTGCTCGTTTGACAACCCTTTTGTAACGGGGTGGCGATTCGCCGCTGTTTGGATGGGGAGTGTAAAACTGGAGACGTCGGTAAAATGTCCTGCGAACACTGGCGCGGCAGGAAAACGTCTCAGCAGCATATCTCTGGGGACGGCATTGCTCTGTTCTTCTGTCTTTCGTTTGCTTTTTTGGAATGGTCGTGAATGTCTGCCGTGTTTGGAAGGCTTATAGCTTTTGACAAGGCTGTGCGCTGACTTTGAGAAGTAACGACTGGGCAAGTAATGCTTTTTGAAGGACGTTCCAAATTGTTTTCTGCGTTGGTTTGATAAGTTTAGTCCAAAGAAAATGTTACCAGAAGTAGGATAAAATTCGAATCCAAATTTAAATGTAATCTTTTTTGCAGAAAATGCTCAAATTTAATGTGATGCGTTTAGGCCTTTTGATTTGTTATCAGAAACAATTTCCCCTGCCCAATTCTATCATTAAACGGTTCTCGGAATCCGTAATTATTAATGCGCAACTCAATAGCCTTTGATCGATTAATAAATAATTTCAACTTTTGTGTCCTTCAATCATAAAAAATCCACATCAACCTGAACCGCGTCTAATTCAACACCGTCGCATCAACCCCTATTTGCTACCACCCTCGTGACCTGCTGTCCTTAGAAAAATATAAAATATACCCTCCTCCCGCATCTAAATGGTTCGCCCAAAAACAAGCAACCCCGCCGGCAGCAACACCTGGACGCAGCCGAATGTCCTTTTTCCATTTAAATTCCCATTTGAAACGCAAACATCCTATTACCGGTGCTGGTTCCGCGAGCAAACAAAGAAACATGCCCTGGGGGGGTCCGCTCTCGCTCTTCTCCTACCCACACATAGCACAAATGTGAGGGCAGTGACCTTTTGACAGCTGAAATGGTTCCCGGGTCGTACAGTGGTGAAGCGGTGAGCGGCGCGTTTGAGGGTTCAACAAAGTGCCTCGACATTTCACACTCAGGACACACACACACACACCACCAATACAGCGGTCACATAGGCATTGCCGACGCGTGACGCGTTCACCTTGACGTTTGTCGGAAGGACCTTTTTACTGTGTTTGCTTGTTCCGTTCCGTTCCAGTGCGTTCGGAGCTTGCTCAGGTTTTTAGTTACATCGGTCCTTGATGGGTTTGCTCATATATCCAACTGGAAATAGTTTGTCGTTGTGGAAAACTTACCTAAAAGGAAAGAAAAAGAAAAGCATTATTAGAAAATAGTTTTAAGTAATAGAAGGAATTATTCTGAGCAAAAGACCCTTATGATATTGTAAAAAAATGAGGCATTAGAGAAATATAATTGTGGAAAAAATACTTTTTCCACTCTTTTTCGGTGTATCGGGTTCGAAGGACCATTATTTTATGCCTCAACAATAGGCAAAGTTTCTCGTATCTTCGTTAGTAGCTTTGATGACATTTTTGCAATTTGCAATACTAATTCCTACGTGAGTTCTTCCACAATTCTCCCATTCTTTAATCCATCATTTCTGTGTCGTGTCACATTTAATCAGCGGTGCCAATAGATCCGCGTACGCCACATGACGACATACCAAAAACCAGCCCGTGTTGACTAATCAAATATTTGATTTGTAAAGCATGTGAGCAGGAATTTTTGGGGGAACAACTTCAATATAATGCATATGAGAAAAGGCGTTCACCAAATGTTGGAAGCACAATTCAATGAAATGGGAAAAATGTCACCACTTTCTGTTTATCCCCTTCTTTCGGAGTTAGACACACATGCTGATATGAAAAGATTACCATCGAAAAAAAACATAGCCCATGAGCGTGAGGGAGAAAAAATCACAAAACCTCGAAACCCCAGCTGGCAATTGTCTGTTCAAGAGGAAAAAATCGATTACGTGCGTCAAATATTCACAGACGGATGACTTCATCCCGATAACGCTTGGGGGGGAGGTAGGCTCGGAACGGAAACCCATCAGCAACCACAGGGCTGCCGTCTCTGCCGCATATGTGTGGTTATCCCGAGGTACGGGAACATTAAAATTGCGTGCAAAAAAGTGTTATTATTGAAGGGCTGGGCCAGAAAGGAGTTTTCTTTGCCTTTCACAGTGCAGAGGAGCATCTTGATTATGTCCTGCCTACGCACTAACCCCGTACGCTCGATTTGTCACGTTTTTGTGAAACGTGTTTGATATTTAAAGCCAGAATCCGTAGAGTACGATGCTCATAGGGATGAGCTAAGACACCTATTATCGCCAGAGCTCGTATCCCGCAGTGTTGTGGATGCCATCAGGATGTCATCGTAAACGTCCGCATCATCATCATTATGATTTATGTGGTGCCCATCTACCAAAAGCGCCACACTCGAGACACGCACATGGCACCACGCACAATGTTAAGGACGAAGGGCTTTTCTTCGTTGGCTTTACTTGAGCACCAACATCTTACAATACAGGAGGCTTCAGCGTGCTACGTGTTCCGCCAAGCATGTAACGCAAAGGTGCCTTATGTAAGCAACATCTTAAAGAGCAAAATTTCATCACGAAATACCAACCATTCCACGGTAGCGAGAAGTTCCAACAAGGTTGCGTAATTTCTGCAAAACGATATAATGTCACTTCCGTAGAATAAAATCATCCCCGCGGAAGTTCAAACATGTGAGCGAAGAATTTAATTTCGCACTGAAAGGTAAACATGGAGTGATGTAACAATATGTAATCCTATTTCACATTAACATTTCCACACGAGCGTTAGCACTAATGCGATTCTCAAAAAATAATAATACATTCTACGGAGCTATAGCTACACCTAAACTCATCATTGTCGCATTATTCCAAATTTGATTTAACCGCGTGGGCAATGCGGCCGCAACGCACGCGATTGAAGTGGTTTCCTTTTATATATTTTCTAATATCCGGGATATTCAATTTAATAAAACGTGCAAAAATATCATTCCACGCAAATAAAACGTGCAAAAATATATCAATGCGCCATTATTGTCATAAATCCATCAACCGTCCATCTGCATCTGCCCGAAAAAAATAACTCGAAAACCAGTAGAACTGCCGTAATCCTCTTTAACGTCCTAAACAAACATCAACCATATTCTCGCGGACGCGAGAAGCCTTGCCTCGCACGGTTCAAACAGCACACCCAAAATCCATAGTGTGCGTATCATAGGCTATTTATCTTTCTTATCTTGCCAGAGTCAGAAATAGCACATTCCGAACACACCTGAAGGCGGCAGACGAATAATCACATTTTTCACGAAATTGGTTGCGGCAGCGCGAGCAACACACATCGAAAATGGTTCATGATAACGATGATGGTTGAGGTAATGCCCGATGGTTGGGGCTTCAGAACAGCAGTAACAAAATAAAAAAGGAAAAAAGCGGTCAAAAATAAACATTATTTCTCGCACGACCGTCAGCCACGCCACATATCGAGGAGACATGTACCGATGCATAAAATACCTATAAAATTCATCCAGATAAATCGGATACAGCCCCGCGTGTTACGGTCAAATCAGGCGGAACTACCATGAAAAGCGTAAACCCATCTCAAATGTTGGCCCTTTTTTGCCCATCTGCTCTTTGTCTGCACATTCGTCGTCCTTGTTCGTTCGGGCCACTCTTGACATTGGCGAACTGGAGAAAAAAAATCTCGGACGGAAACGTACGCATTTTGGCTGTCTGCGGAATGTGGCGTGTACATATCCGACTTCACGCTACTGTTCGCTCTGTCACACGCATCATTGCAGCAATGGGGATGAAATTGGGAAAATAATCCAGCACACGTTCGGTGGCTCAACATGACGGTAGAGCAGCCGACGACGCCTTCGCATCCTAAGTTACTGGACACATTAATTCTACTTGTTGCTGCAGAAACATTAGACCGAGCCATTGCGAGTTGAAGAGTTGAAACACCAGCACTGGCAGAGTCTGAGAAGAATAATTACCAGCGAGGTCTGCGTCAAAAACGCTAACTCCCACGCGCACGTACACACCAGGACGTGAACGAAGCTGGAGTTCACACGAGCTCAGAAACTTTGCCCTGTTTTTGTCCCTCCCCTACTTGACCGGATATTTCAAACGAATGGGCCCATGTGAAGGATTAGATGTTGGGGATTAGTTTCTCTTTCCTTTCTATTTTGTTTTTTTTTTTATGTGTTAGTGTTATGCATCCTTTTCAACCTATCTGGTTTGAATCTGGTGCCACCAATGAACCCCCGAAGGGGCTAAAATGCTTATTTTCTTGTCGGCATTGCTTCACATTCACATGGCACGATCGCCCCGATTACCCAGACACACGAAGACGGCACACACAATCCCGCCGCGCCGTGTCACGTTATCTTGCATCTCAGGATGGGCCCACCGTAGGTGTCGTGTGGACGAGTTTTAGGGCATAAACAAGCGGATTTAACCTTCACCCTCCAGAAAAGAACCTTTTTTTCGTAGCCTGCTTTCGGAACAGGCGGGAGAAGGAAGAAACCCAACAAGAAAAGGACACAGACATACGCAAAGACCACGGATATTTCCAAACAAAAATCCTAAATTTTGGGTCTCGTGTGCGTGGGATATAATCTTTCTTTTCGTCTTTTATTTCAGATTTTTTTCTACAAAATCTAGGGATTGGCGTTGATTGTTGGGACCGATAGCGGATGTACAGGCAGTCCTTTATCGGAATCTTTCACTGGTCTGATGGACGCTCTATCGATCTAAATTAAATGCACCTCAGGCCATTTCGTTGATTACCATCACACCGCACACAAGAAAATTTTAGTCCTTCGAACCGGATTCAATAAGAATGCAATCTCGATTTATCTCGTTTTGCACGAAATTGGGCAATCAATATCGTCCTCAGTTATGTTACAAGGTTTGTTAAGTACCTTTCAGTTTTGTTATAGAGATATTTAAAGTCTTGGAGAGACTAACAAAGTCCTAATAAATGGTGTATTTATTGACAAAGAAAGCATGAATAAAATATGTTCCTTTGGACATTCGGACAAAACCCCAAATAACGACAACGTACAATAGCGATTCCCACGCTAATAGGTCCACGATAGTATCAACGACTTCTTGCCCGTCACATCTTTGTTGGCGCACCATTAGTAGCCTTCTTCAGACGTAAATTGAATAAAGGTTGGAAATTATACATCCAGCTGCTGACGATGAAACGCTTGCAAAAAAGAATTAGCCAGTAAATAGAGTGGAGAAGTTCAAGAGCACATCGCAATCGTGCCTTCCCATACAGAATCTAGTGCAATGCTAACAGATCTTTCTGAAAAGACCATTTATGACATACAGCAGGAAAAAGCACTTGCGCGGGATCCCAAATGGGATGTACTGAAGCATTTCTTTAATTCCATCCGAGCAGCGAGCCGACCGCTTTGCCTTTCCTTTCGTCCCTCAGCACAGCTTAAAGTGTATTCCGCCACCACCAGCATCTTTGTTGGGCGCAAGCGCACACACCAGAGGCTACCGCCGTCACTGCCAACCGGCGGATATATAATCTTGAGATTTATTAGCTCAAAAGGAGAACACAGCACGGCCCGCGGGTCGGCAGATCCCATTGAAACGTACTGTGCGCTTAGTTGTTTTTCCCCCCATTGGCTACCCAGAAGCCCAGAAGTGCAACAGGGAAAATCATACCCACTTTCATCTAATGCCTCCACATCCAATCTGCCGAAAGGAATGTAATGCACCACACACACACACAACCATCGTCTGTAGAGATCGCTGACACATGCGGCGCATGCAACGGGAAGAAAGGAGTAGCTGGCGGTATGTCATTATTGCCACCCGGATCTCGGACATGCGACGAAACCAAAGCAATGGAAGAAATCAATTTAATTCAATTATTTCCATTTTTCTATCGGCTGCTGTAGCTGCTGCCCGGGATCGCAGACGACTCTCAGGGGCAATACGTTTGACCCGAGGAGAAGAAGAGCCTTCTCTAGAGGTTCGACACACACACTAAAAGATCCGGCGGAAGTGAAAGAAAGCATACGTCCGCCAGTTAGCCCCGGAAGCGAATCTCAGACACCTTCCAGAAGTGGACCGGCTTTTACAAAGTTAGTCTCTTTGTCCTTCCCATTCCATCAGGCCAGAGGAGAAATAAGTGCGTTGGCGGACTAAAAATCTGATCCGACGACTTCTTCCTGTTGCGCTCCTCCTTTTCTCCTGACTTCAACTTTCATTACGTGTTCGATTTCACGATCCCGCAACTCCCTCTTTCTATCAGCACTCGCGGGACGTTAGGGTTTTCTTATCACAAGAACACCCGTCCCCACTCCCCATCTTACAGGCGCGTTTCTTTTTTTGTTTGGTCCCTCGATGATTTTGACACAACTTCCGGACCAATTGGAGAGTCCCACGCCCTGTTGGCCCTCGCGTAATCTGGACGATGACAGATTTCCGCTCCTGGTCACCCAAACACCGATGCGGTTCAAAAGCAATTCGTGCCCATTTCCGTCCCATCTCTCAAGGGGATTCCACAGGGGATATATGGGAGCAGTTAGCTGTGGAAATCATCACAGGCACAGCAATAAGAGAGGCAAGCGAAGAAAAAAACAAGAAGATTGAACTGTCGGAAGTTCACGTTTAATAAGCATGCCAGTAACAAACAACATCGGCCACCAGAGTCCACGGTTGCGAAAGATAACGAAAATAGAAGATGACAACTGGGGTTTTAACGTTGGGAAGGACCACTTGTAGGATTGATCACGTTGTCTTTACGCTGGCAGCAAATCAACTACAGGAAGTCTGTTGCTTCTGTTGGCAGATAATTCGCCATGCAGAGAGAGCATTTAGATTAGAGTATTTGGATATTGCATAAACTTCAATATTCTAGTCTTTTCAGCTATAGCAAAGAGACATCTGCCTATAGTGGTCATAGTCATACAACCAGCGAAAACAATCAATTTTGGGGAATTCATCAGGATTTTTATGGTGTATGGATACTCATAACTCACATGTTACTTTAAAAAATATTCCAAACAAGTACCCATGCACCTTGCTCTCAATGATTACCTTTAAAAAGGAACTTGGCTCGGTGTTCAAAAATCGCTAATGTGTCCTAAAAAGACCCATTATGCAGTATTTCTATCTGTAGGATTATGTCCGGAATGAGTTATATGTATTGTATTTAAGTTTTACCGTAATAACCGATGGATGAGCATAAGGGGAAAAGGATTAACTTCCTGTCGCTAAAGACACCATTTACAAACAGAGCAAAAAAAGATAGTAGCTTTGCAAAAATACGTCTTCATAGCCCATTCCATCGCCACAACCACTCATAAGACACAGAACACGCTTTGAATCATAAAAACGAACAAAGTCAGCGCGAACACCACCGAAAACGGAGCCTCCACCACCACCACACCATCCTGTCTACGTTTGTCTGTGTGTCGGTGTGTGTCGGAAAGTTAAATACCAAAAGGTTATGTTTTCGCCCGCTCCCAGACCCCCAGCCACTAGCCCCTTTCGGTGCGAGACACACCACACCGCAGAGCAAACCTATCCTTCCGGCATTATTGCGTTCTTGTATCGCATTAGCTTTATTACCGTGGCGAACCAATTACGGCAAACTGACGTGGAAAACCCCGGCAGACGCACACACACACACATGCACTGACACGCTACTTTCTTTTAGCCGAACATAATGCACGAAACATCGCACACGCACACCAGACCAAGCACTGGAGTGGGGGCCTCCGTATTTTCTTCTACGAGCGATCCAAGAGCGATACGGATAGGAGAAAACTTTTCCCACATGTTTCATTTCAGCTTTTGCTTTCATGGAACTGGCCACAAAGGTGAACCAAACCGAAAAAAAAGAAGCTCTCCTAGTATCACATTTCACCCATAAGAAAAAACCAGTGTCCTGTACGGTTTTTGCAGAGGACAATAGGAATCTTTTCAGACCAAAAAGGAAAACATGCTGCCAAATAACACAGCCAATCACGGATGCCGTCGAATTAGGACGATATGGCGGCCCCAAATGGCAACTCGAGACGCAACTGGTATTAATCCGTCACGAGGACAATACCGGCACGACAGCGGAAAGTCATCAACGGTGCCCAAGGTTGGGAACGATAAAAACGTGAACATAAATGGGAGGCCCGCCATAGAGCACAATCATTTCCAAGGAAAGATAAGCATCGTTCGGTGGCGAAGGACATTAGTAGGACTTGTCCGTACGATTGGTGGAGTCTAAGCTATTTCTGAAGAGGGCATGACGGTTAAAGCATGACTCTTTTCGATAATTCAATATGTCATCCTTATTCAGAATATCATTAACCAATTCACTCATCCGGCACCCTCCTCCTCCTCCTTCTCCAGTGACATTTGAATCATCCGGTAATAAACACACTGCCGGCTGCTGAATCACTTTGTGCGGTACGTGCGAAATTTCCTACTCGCTGCGCTTACAGAATACATTATGACAAACGACTCATCATCTAACGACGGTGGCTAGAGGAGAAAATGATGCACGTGTGATTCACATTCGAGCGGGACGAGCCTAAGCCGCCACACACTAAGTGGCTCGATTTGTTTTACAACCCCGTGGCGGACTCCTCACTCCTCAAAAAATTTTTCGGTGGGGCACGGCACAACTTCGCTACTTCGACTTACAAATTTTCGGCACACTGGAGAAGAGAAGATGGGAATGCATAATTTAGTTAAGCCCAATTTTAGCACCACCCTCTCTCGCCGCGAAGATTCGCCCAATTATCGCACCGATCGTCACAGCGAGCACACACACACACACACACACACACACACACACACACAGGCTCACTAATTATGATCTAATTTTGTTATCATAGTGTAGTGGCGTTAGAGTTTTCCCCACTAGGGTGGCGTTAGAGTTTTCCGCTCTCTATCTTTTCTTGGGTGGGTCCGCGTTCAGGGAGGGTTTCCGATTATTAAAAGCCATCACAAACTAATCCATAGTGGCAGATAGGTTGGAAAATAGGTTAAGAAGATGATGATTAATTTTGAGAATTATTAATTACTGCTTGGATCGACATTTCAAGAGCTGGAAGGTATTTATTTAATTTGCAATAGTTATGTATTGATTTCATGATTCATTCTCATTCAATATTGTTTCCGTCAATTTGAACTTTTTGTGATAAGCTTTTAATCGTAGTAAAAATGGAGGATGGGAACCAAATTTGCCTTTTAAATGCTGTCTAAATTCCACCCGTATTTAGATGGTTTCATCCTCTAAACGCTCAGCCACAGTGCACCATTTACTAGCGCACTCGTAAAGGCATTCAAACCCCCCCCCCCCTTTAACATTCGAAAAGCTCGACTCTGTTGAAGGGAAAACCCGCATTACTTTAGGAGTAAGCAAACAAAAATGCTGCAACGCCAAAACCACACCAAAACACACCAACTCGGCTCTCGTTCCTCTCATTCACACATTCGTGTCGAAAAATTGCAGAAAATTGAAAAAAAATACACATAACAAATAAGAAGACGAGAAAAAAAAACTGAAACCGAAAAAAACAACGAAAACTCATCGCAATTTACCCCCCCCCCCTTGCATCCTCTCCTTACCGTTTTGTTTTTGCAGTACCACTCCGTGTGCGCTGCTGCTGCTGTACATTTGTAGAGCGGAAAAACGGAAAAACGCTGTTGTATGGCGAAGCGTGAAAAATGTTGGACTTTGTGTCTGTTGCCGAGAAGAGGGAGAGAGGATTATGGGGGATGCTATTATCAGCGAGATGAGGCGGGAGGGGCGGGGGATTGCAGTGAAACGCAACTACAATCGGTCGGCTTCTACTCTTCGTTCGCGTTTGCTCCCCCACACGGCCAGATTGGCGGACGAAAAGATGAAGGATGATGATTTCACAACAATTCTCTCTGTGTTGCAAGCAAACCGCAAGCCCGCCAAGCGAACGCGCCGAACCCAAATAACGGGGGCGCATACACACGCGCGAACAGAGACGATATAGTACGGCGGTTTTTTTTTCTGTGCCGAGCCTCATCAACCCCCCCTTGGCAGCGGCCACACGGAAAGTGAAAACTAACCTCTCTCGAATGAAAGAGCCCGCAACCTACTCTACCGCCATGCCTCACACTGCTGCAGCTGCTGGCTGTTTGGTTATTAGTTATCAAAATTTCTCCACCAGAGAGCTCCAACACTGTTTTTTCCACCCTTTATACCGTTTTCCTCTGCTGCTCGGATGGTTCGTGCGCTTTTCCGTGCGTAACACAACGCTAACGAGGGGAAACATTTTGCGGTGTTACAAGAGCCAAGCGCCATGGAACGGTGGTAATGCGCGGCACGAGGGTTGGGAAAGTACATCGCCATGAGAGGAAAAAAGGGTTGGTGCAGGTGCGGGGAAGCGCGGTTTTTGAACATAAAAATAGTAATTAGATAAAATAAATTATCTGTTAATGCATATGTAGCTTAACCATTAGGCATGGGGTTCAACTTTTAGGAGTTGGATGCCAATTTTGGAACATTTGTGGACAGTATGCAAGTATTCAACTATAAAGAGCAAGTAAAATTTGTTTAATCTTAGCAAGAAATAACAATATAAAGAGTAGAACAAAAATCAAATTAAACTGTTCTAATTATGAATAAAACCTCAATGACTCCAATATTTAGCAATGGCATGTTTCGATGCCTATTTTGATTACAATCAATGATACTTGTTTCAAACAAACCCAACTAGTTTCACTATAAGGAATTTGGCTAATTGATTCTGACAATACAAATGTCAAAATCCAATAGGACAAAACAGAAATGTCAATTCTGGATACGGCAAATATGACTGATTTCATGAACATTCCACTAGCCCAGGGTGAAAAATTGAAATCTGCCATTAACCAAGAGTGTTCAGGATCTTGATGACTTCAAGCACTCCTCACGTTTAGTCCAACCTCACCAAGATATCGTACTAATTGATCAGTATATGGGGTTGTCGTATCAATAACACGTTAAAATCCCCTCACAGAATCCAACCGAATTCAAATAGTATTCTTTATTTCCAACCAACTGAGGACTTAAGCCCTTTAGCCCTTTATACTGCTACACATTCTTTCCAAATCCAAATTTGAATAATTCCAATGCACTTCTGCACTAAAAAAAAACTGATTCTCATAACCTTAAAATCGAACATGGAAATAGCAAAATAGTACAACATTCCCCACCCAACGGCAGGTCAACATACTGCCACGCACCTCCGAAATCATCAAATAAATAGCTTTTGGATACGCTTTTCCATTTCAAAACCCAATCGACCGAATTATAAGATCAACACATTCCACCACCACACCAACACGACCGACACACACCACACGAAAGGATTACCTCCAAATAAAACAAAGGGCGAAAATTAGGTACGACACACACTCGACCCCGACTTAGGTTGGTTGGGGAAAATGTGTTCTCTTTTCAGGAGGGCGAAGGGCACACCTCCCCTTGTACCGCAAAAAGGATGCCTCGGGGTCTGTGTGTACGTGCGTCCTGCAAATCAAACGACCCAAACACACACACACCAAAAAGGTTGAACACACGAGAGGCAAAATAGCAACCAAAATACCGAGACAAATAAATTGTTCCACATCATTGCTGGGGCGACATATGTGGTGCGCTAGACATAACACACTGGGGCACGTTTTGGGATTCTCGTTCGCAACAGGGTTTTGCTGATCTCCCATTCAGTGGCCGTGCTCGAGGAGCAGAGCCACACTATACATGGTAGCTTACACCAAAGGAAAGCCCTTAATATTTGAACACACATAAAGCAATTTTGTGCTTTGTTTTTTTTCTGGGATTTCTTGCTTATTGCTATAAATATTTGCACCACTGTATCCACTGAGAGAGACCTTCGCTCCGTCCGGGCGCGACATCCGCAATGGAAAATTTACATGCTATATCCTATCAGATTCAGACCCAGACTGGCCTTGAACCTGACCCTAATGTTTTTTTTCCCCTGCCTCACACACCCATCACCGTCTGGAGTGTGAATCTAATAATTTTCCCAATTCTGTCCCTTCGACTGCCTCCCTCGGTTAGCCCCATTCTGCCGCGCTGGCTGTTGGTCACGGACGATTGGTATAGCGAATGGGCGACCGTACACACACACCGACAGCTTCACACCACCACCACTACCCTGTTGTCGTCTAATACTCGAGTTAACGGACCGAAATCTCTCTAGAGATCGATATAATTAAATTACTCTGCCAGCCCAGACAAAGTGTGCTGTGTTTTTTCATGAGGGTTATTTTCTGTGCTGCTCGCAGTCGCTTTGCAGCACAACCCAAACACAAAGACAAATATATCGTGCTTTGGTACGAGAAACTCGTGTGCTCTGAAACAAGGATTTCCTGGAGCGCAAAAAATAATAATAAAGGACCGCACAAACAATCGACAGTTAACCTCACCTTTTGCCGAAATTTATGATGCCTAGCGGGCGCAGAGCGAGAAATTACCGTGGAGAAAGTAAGTGTGGTCAATAACATATTATGTTATCCCTCTTTTTTTTTTTAATCGCTTTCCAGATCCACGCAAAATAAAAGCGATAGGATGCGCGAAATACCAACAACAAAAAATCCCATTAAAGTTCCGCGAAGGATAAAACAATTAGAACAACTTCGCAATTTTCGGGCAAAGTCCTCGGAGAGGGCCTAAATCTCCCGGCGCCAAACCCCGTTGCGGCAAAGGATCGGCAGTTCGCCAAATCGACCTTTTCAAAAAGATTGCACATAAATCATAACCCTTTTGTGCCTAAAATTGGGGTGTAGGCAAATGCAGAGCATTAAAAAAAGAATCCACAGCAATGTGCAATACAATTTTTTTTAATGACCCATATCACCACGCAAAAAAAAACCACAATTAAATCCTCGAAATGAACCACATACCAACTGCGCGATAAGGTTTTAGGGCGACGCCGGGGAACCCCTTTCTCATCCGTTTCATTCGTTTCATAAATCAAACTTATTAAAAAAGAAAGCAAAAACATGTTGAAATTGGCTACCAATTAGTTAATCTTAAATGACAGGCTTACGAGGGAGCAAACGATAACCTTAACCTTTTCACCAGACTGGCAAGGAACAAACTTAGGACAACGAAGGCGATGAGTTAGCGACTCATCACATTGGCGCTGGGAGATTGTTTCGTCTATCGCGAGTAGAGGTTGTTAAACGCTTGCGTTGAGCTGGCAGAAAATGTTGTATCAACAGTTGTTTCTTTTTCGCTGCTACAATCTTTCGAACCATTTAATTAATGCCTGATAATGAAAGTTCTTGTAATGCCAGGGATGGACGAAGCAGCAATTTTGCCATTTTCTTCATCACAAATCTTAGTACAATATGTAACTAAATGGTATTATTAGTTAAATATAAACTGAAACAACAAGAATCGCTATTATACATTGCTCATAAATCCCTAACTATATAATAATACCTACAACACCTCATAAATTACTCAGACAACTAAGTTTCCTGGTTAAAGAATTCAATACTAGTCGTCAGCTTGAAAAATTCCCAAACACACCGCTAACTTCAACAAGGAACAAACATTATTAATGAATAGAACAAACAGTAAAGGATCCAATCAGATTCCGGATACTGTTGCATAATGGAAGAAGCATACCACACACAAACTCTTCACAATCCTGTGCCTACCAGTTACTACAAGAGAAAGAACCGGCAAACCTCATACCAGCCCATCATCATTACGATTATTTATTATCATCCCTCCTCATCGGGATCAACATTATCACTCCGGGGTCCGGGGACGCAGGCGGCATCTAACAACCCGAAGACTCTGTTGCCCGTGTCTATATCTATATGGAGGGGCATTAAGAAGTGTCATCTCCTTCGCAGCACGATCGTTTCCGTCCGGGCAACATACACAATCGCACTAATGGTTGGTTCCGCTGGTAAGCAGATCCGGTTAATGATTTTCACGCCACACCAAAACCGGAGAGGGTGTGTAGGGTGAGATAAGCGGGACATCAGGATGGACAGAATGGAAGAACAAGAAACACACAAGGGGAACTAGGAATCACAAGCAGAGGAAGTGCCCACCAGCAAAAGCGGGACCGAACTTTGACTAATAACAAATTTGTGGCCAGCCGATAGCTCACTGCGGGTATCATCTCCGGACGCCTGTGCACGGAGGCTTTTGGCTCTAACGAATGCCCCCGCGTGCCGTTCGCCAAACGCCGGTGGTGGTTTACCATCAATTGTGTGATAGGCAATTAATCAAACCATACCCACATCCGAGCGATGCATTTCAGGACGCGGAAGCGTACAAAGGGTGAGGGCACACCAGTATGGTTTGACAAATAGTCATCCACTCCCGGCAATGGTGGCACAGGCACAATAAAAAGGACAGCACATGTTTGCCGCACGATCCACCGATGAGGTATGAACGATGTAAGGGAGCAGGAGATCCCGGCAAACCCGGCTCAAATAACACACGGAAACTGATGAGAGATTTGTGGATGTTGGAAAAGCAAAGCATCCACCAATGGCTAAGTGTACGCCGAGGCTTCATAATGCTCCGGGAGGTGCAGAATGATGCAGGAGGAAAAAACATCGTTGAAATTTGAAGCTGATGCACACAAGCATAACTACTCAAATCAAAGCGTCAGTTTTACAACAAATGAACAAGAATAATTTGAAAATTAAACCAATTTTCTATGAGCTGGTTCTATAAGCATAACTACTTCAGGTGATTTGCTAGTCAGTATTTATAATGAGAAGAGTTAAGACAATCATTGTGGCATATCTTTTAAAAGAGTTATTCAACTCACAAATTGATTTTTTGAGTTGAATGTGAATAACTCTTCAACTTTTCAAACAGTTCCTGAACTAAAGATGGGTTTGATTCATATTGTGGAGCTACAAGTAGATATAGAAAGCTAAGTACCTGATCTATATAAAACATTCGCCGGATTTACTTAACACAATAATCATTTAATTTACCCAGACAGAGGTATAGGGCAACATTGGGAGTTAAATCACTCGTCGAGATTAGCCTGTCTGTCTAATAGATTAAATTATTTAATTCATATTCAGTGAATTGCTAGTCGATGTAAATGATTCAATCGTAAATGAACTAAGTTAGCTCGTCAAAATCCAATTCATTCCTGCAAACATTTAACTCCGCTCGATCATTCCAGCTCAGTATGCCAGATTTGTCTAATTCCTGCGACTTGGGACCTCTCTTGAGCGTAAACCGCTATTGCGTCGCATTTCATTCATGATCATTCCGAGAATCATTCAATGAAAGGTTCTAAACAGTAGCGTGGCGGTCGTTGTACGTTATATTTATCTCGCTGATGGTGCATTGCCGCTGACGCGTTGCAGCTAAGCTATTTTTTGTGTGTGCAACGTGAGTAAGTTCCTTATCAAGAACCACCATGAATCATTCGCGCTCAACGGCTATGAAAGGAGGGGGGGCATGACGAATGTTTGATTACGCTTTGCGCTTATCGCTTTTCGAACTAACCGCCGCTCCGAGTCCCGCTCAAACTATTGTACAACAAACTGAACAGAGCCAGCAAAAACTTTCCATGGCATTTCTTTGTTTCTTAAACGAACTCAAAAACACAAACAACGAAACAATTAACGAAACAAATCCCTAAAGGTCTAGGTTACACCCTTACACCAAGAGCAAAACGTAATCGGAAAGGAGAACCAGAGCCGCCCAGCCGTAAGCTTCGTCACTTGTCCCGAGACGAACACTTTAATCCCCTATACATCAGCCTCTACACCCCTGTGACGACGACGACGATGATGATGGTAATCCAATCTCAGCTGCCGCTATATCGGAGCCGCGGGTCGGTGATAATTGATTGATTTGATTCAATTATACATAAAGCTGGTCCCCGCCCGGGGAAGAGTTTGCCGGTCAATCCTGGTCACGGCACCAGCAAATGTCTTAGGACGAGGCTAATCCAGTGTCCGACCGGGGAAGAGGAGAGCATTGCCCAGACATCACATTGTGCAGAGGGAAGCGTACCCAGAGCAAGCTTACCCAGTAGGCTGCTTGTAGCGCACCGGACACTAATCTGATCCGACGACTTCTGAGCTCTCGGAAGATGGACAGCATGATGAGGAGCGTGCCGACTCCCGGGGGCGGTGTGTTGATTATGCGTGAGATGTAACGGTCCATTAGGGCGCGTCCTTGGCCGTACAACACAGTCTGCGTTGTAAGTGATGTGCAAAAAAGGATTGCAGCTTATGGAAGTTGATTTTCTAGCTAATGCCAGCAGAGTTACTTCTTTATTGCATGGAATTCTTGTTGGATACATAATATTGTTGAAGTTGAATTCTGGAGTATCTTAAGGTTAATCATGCGTCAAAAAAATAGCGCAAACCTCGAAAACACAATATTAAATTAATCGTCAACCACCTCCTAAACTGCTCTTCAACCGACATTCCTTACCGTTGGCTGACAAACAAGGAAGAGTTCTACATTCCAAACATTCCAACTCCGGAACCAAGTGCGCATTTGTCTACTACCCGAACGTCGTCACCATAATTCTTGCTAGCCCAAGAGAAGCTCGCGCACGCCCTGCATATGAGTGGAATATTAAAACGCTTGTCGATGACAATATAGACAGCTGCTCAAACTCAACACGCGACACTCGTTCGATAATACTGCGTCGATAGCATTCAGTATGCAGCGCGTTGCCCCCTCCGTCGATTGTCGTTCTCAATTACACAATATACCTTAACGGCTCCTCATTCGCGCAGTTGCAGTGATTTATTTGGTGGATTGCAAAGACATGTTCCTTCCCGCAACACAATAGCAAAGCACTTGCGGGCATTGTTTGCTCTGCACTTGCTTGTCGATACTCAACCTGCGGTCGCGGCTATAAAGTGGGTCTGCTATGCTAGCTTGCAGTTCACCCTGGAGGACCGAAGAAATCCGTTGCAGTCACACACTTGCGCTCGAAATATTGCAACGCCTAATTGCATCGTCGACCACGCCACCCGACAAACACACACCACCCTGTGGGGTGTGAAGCAGCGAGATACAACTATTCAGCAACGCTGGTGCGTCATATCGGGTGTCTCTAAATCAATGATTCACACACAGAAGGCCACTTTTGGAAGCGAAATAATGCACCGGTAAATGATAAACGTGGCTAAAGCTTCCATTTTTTTTTGTTGTTCGCTTTCAGTTGTACCCATGAAATCAGCCGGGGCTCGAGATGGACTTTATCACCGGAAATAATGGCTTCCCGCTTGCGCGCGTTACCGTCAATCGTTACCACTTGTGCTACGGGTTACAGAGCCGTGAACGGTAAATTGCGTTACAATTTTATTTTTCGTCAGTGTCAAATGGGTTCCATTTAACAAGCAAAAAAAGCGTTTTTAGAGTTTTTTTCTCCAATAGTAAGGGTACGGTTGAGCGTTTCCCATTACTCATCGGCGCGCCCGCCCTTACACAAAAATAGCTGCCGTATGTACATTTCCATAATAAATCAATTTTTCACTTTCACCTCATAGAGGAGAAGAAGCTTTCATCAATGGTTCATCATTTTTAGCAATAAATCTTCATTTCAAATGTGTAAAAAGACCATTTTTGTAAGGGTCATAAAAGTGAACACAGTAAACACAAAAAAGCCACAACAAGAGCAACAACAAAAAATAGGAATCATGCGGCGTATATAAAATGTAAACTCCCTATTGGGTGTGTCCCAATGAATTTTGATAACCAATAAACACCATGGGTAAACTCAACTGAATCATTTCAGTTTAATGATACGGTGCTTCGGTTACAAATCTGCACAAACACCTTCAAACAATTTTGGGATAGATGGTATCTCTACACGAACCTTACGAGGAGAAATCAATTCCCCTGAGAAGAGTGAGAAATTGGACGTAGCTGTCAAGGGTAAATGAGACCCAATGGACTAAATGTAAGTAATCGATTTCTTCATTTCCAATTAAGAAAAAACCAACATCTTCATGTCCTTTAAGTGTATTGGTCTCCTTATATGAAAGTTTGAGGTATAACATGTCAAAGAGGAGGAAACTGAAACCTCTTTCCTGTCACCGTGATGAATAGCACACATTTCCCCCTCTTCTATCACATCCTCACAACTATCGCAACCTCAAAATAACTAACAAAAACTAACACAAACAAGCAAAAGACGACAGCCAAGCCTCAACAATCATTCAAGGAAAATGAACGCTCTCCCCCGAGTTGCCGTCATATCTTTGCATGACGGGGTTGGCGTGTTCTTTTCTCGCATTCAATAAAACGGTTTTCTCAAGATCAAGATCGTTTCCGTTTCCATCCCACCCGGGCTCGCAACAAACACGAGTCGGTTGCATTTTTTG
The DNA here is from genome assembly GCF_016920715.1 of Anopheles arabiensis. Lineage (NCBI taxonomy): Eukaryota > Metazoa > Arthropoda > Insecta > Diptera > Culicidae > Anopheles > Anopheles arabiensis. Next base: position 93,162,998 of record NC_053517.1, read on the forward strand.
GTTTCGTTTTCGGCTGTCAAAAAATTGAAAGCGTCCCGCGAAACGAACAAAAAAACCTGCCCACCATCACCACCGCCAGTCACACACAGCACAGAGCTGACAGATGCAACGTCGTCTTGCTTTGTGAGCGCTAACGCCTTCCACATCAGATTCTGACTCGCTGTTGCTTTTGCTAGCAAGCTATCATTATGGCGCAAGGCGCATCATCTCGATTGACGAACTGCAGTCATCTGCATGTGAAGCGAAGAACCCCATGCATGCATCTCAACCCTCCGATCTCATACTCTGATATGTGTTTTTGAGCTCGAGGCTATCCAGGGGGAAAAGAGGAAATCAACCTCGTGAAATCACTTCACTTGTCAACAATCGCGCGAGGTTAAGGCACAGATATAAATCACTTGATATCTCGACCGGCGGATCGATTTACACGCCAAAGTGGTGGTATCTCCGGCCCCAATAAAGCGCGCCCGTTAATTTGATAATGATTGCGGTTATTTAAGGCCAATTTGAAATCGAACTCGTTAATTTGATTTCGAGCATACTTGAAAAGCATGCAAAAATGATCTCAATTTTTTTTGTGGTATCTACAAAACAAAACTGTTGGACAGTTTAGTTTTTGGGAAACTCTTCCCGCGGCCAAACACGATAATTATACATTTGCAGACATTTGAATTTGCGCGCGAGAAATCAGTGTCACTCATAACAACGTCTGCTAAAATGCTTCACATTGCAAGCGTCTTTTCCCCCTGAAAAATTCCCACCCCCTTCCTCCTCTTTGCGGCCCAAATGTTCGCCCAAAGACTTCGTTTTTAAAGATGGCGCACAGGCCGCCGTACCAGAATCGTCCAAACAAGATGCAAAGAGAAGCACCACCAAAAAGGGAAACGAGCCTTCCCAAGCAAGACCCAAAACCTCAAAACCTCCGCAACGGAGTCAAGCTCACATGTGCAGTGCACGTGTTGCCGATAGCGTTGCGTTTACACTTTTTCCACCCCACGCCAAAAAGGGTACGCACACACACACACACACACACACATCAGTTATACTTCTGCTTGTTATCGTCTTCTTTCCCTTGGGAAGACTTTGGACATTCTTTCCTCCCCTTCGTCGTTCGTCGATGTAACCGCCCAACCGTTCGGGGCAACTTGTTTTAACCGCCAACATCCTGTTCAGAGAATCCTTTCCAATACGCACAAACGCTTCACCCATCCCGCCGGAGAATATCAGAGGAAAAGACAGAGTTCAGAACGCTACACAGAGAGTTCAAAATCTTGAGCGTACCAACTTTTTACTTGTCCGCCTGCTGTTGTGCATTGCCGTGGTGTCCCTTTTTTCTTGCGTTCGACATAAAACATGAATCATAAATGTTTGCACACCCGAAAGGAAAGAAAACTGTATCATAAACCAAGCGCACATCAGAGGCTTGTCACTTCTTCGCGTAGTTGTCGTACGCACATCGTTCTCTCAACCGGTAGTACCAGAGGGCACACAAATGAAGCGGTAAAAGAGGGATGCTAAGAAAAGACGCACACACATGCTCCGCGCGCCGTGCCCTTTTTGTTCGGCTTGCTCTTCAAGATGTCGAGCAATGAAGGTTTTTTTTTGGGTTGGCGAAAAGTTTATATCATCCAGGGCAGGGAATATTGTCCGCGGGTGTGCCTCCAGCCCAAAGGCCAACGCAAGCAACCTGCGCGCTGCGTTTCCAAAGTGATAAAAACATGATTTACGATTATGGATTCTTGGTGCGTATGACAAATTTTGGAGAGCATACACGCACACCAAAAACAAACCTCCCGACATCCAATAACTCTATCAGTGATGAGATGGGGTTATGAATTCTCGAGAACCTTTTCCCAGGAGGAAGCCATAGCAATTGGAAGAGTGCCTTCTTTTGGCACAAGCATGTCATTCCAAGCAATATTACTGAGGATATACAAATTCTGACAGTTGGGGTAACTATTTCTAGATACTGGGTTTGGTGATCAGGTCCTAAAATTTGATTAATGTTTCCAGACATTCGCCAAATCTTTCCCCGCTTGTTCCTATCTTCAGACAAAATCAAACAGATACTTCCACCGCAGACTACTATTTGCTCGAGTTACGGACCAACTCTCCACACAATGCATCATCATCACAACATCTCCAACCCAACTCCCTCAAGTGCTTCCAGTCATCTAGATCAGCCAGCGATCGGGGGGAAACTGATCAAGTGGAACAACACAAAGCACAATGCGGAAAAGAAACCCTTCGGTGCCCGTAAATTCGACACTCAAAAATCATCAAATTCACGCTTCAGCGATGTCGAGATAGAATAGGGCAGATAAGCTGATGTCCAATTTAGTGTCTAGAACCAGGGCCTGTATCATGTCTCAATAAACAAGCAAACGGGACCAGGGAAGCAGCAGTGTCGCACATCATTTCCCATTCCCTTGGGTATATAATTTTGCACCCAAGGAAGGATGCAAAAGTGCAAAAAAATGCTGGAATTCACTCGGGAATTAGAGACTTTGGCGAGTTGGGTTCTGCTCCAGCAAACCCAAAACATGTTGAACAACATTATACACACTTCTAATGCCTCGTGTCTATAGAACCCCTTAGGATCTTAGGATCGCCATCGCAGGCCATCTCGAAAAAAGGCATTTTGTGGCTCAACATCCATTGGAATCAGTTAACGGAGCACACACCAGTCCTTAATTAACGATCCCTTCCCTTTTTATTCAGTTCGTTCAATTGTTGCGTTGCTTGGGGCTCTGTGTGTGACTTACCATGCCTTGACGCGGATCAGCACCTCGCCGGCCTGGGGCGACGGTTCGGGCTTTTTCAGGATCTTCACGTTCTTGAAACCACCGAAACCGGTCAGCACGACGGCGCGCATCTCCTTCGGTGGGTCTTCCTTCTTCTCCTCGGCCTTCGCCTTCTCGTCCGGGGTCGCACCGCCGTTGGTCTGTTCTTCGCCGGCGGCTGCCGTCTTGGCATCTCCGCCCTCGGCATGCCCGTTCTCGGCCGGCGTGACGACGGCCGTCTCGTTCGTGGGCGACGGGGTCTTCGTTTCGGCGGTCTGTGCAACGACTGGTGCTTCTGTGGTTTCAGTCATCTTGCTGATTATGCGTTGAAAGCGAGCTTAGCGAAAAGGTACACGCGTGGGCCGGGGGGGGCTTGCTTGGCTGTGGAATGAAAGAAGCATCGAGACAAAAAAAGGGTTAGAGCGGAGCTCGTATCGGAGGAGAGCACTGTGTGATTATGGCGTCCTTATTTTAATTAATGTCTATTAATCAATGGTTAAGATTGGAAAAGCTGCGCTACCTGGCAGGCAGCAAGGAAACAGTTTTGGAACCTTTTCAACCAATAAATTATGTCCAAGAAATATATCAGATTATCACAATACAGAAATCATCAAACAAAGACCAATACTATCAACGTGTGAGCGTACTTGGAAGTTAAAATTTACTTCGTAACGCATTCCAGGAACATGGAAAAGTGCGTCCATTTTCCAGTGTGTGTGTGTGTGTGTGTATGTGTGTATTTGATGCCAAGATATTCCAACGCAACCGAAACGTTCTGAAGGAATGGGAAATGAACAACGCCACGAACAAGATCCTAAAGATCCCAAATGGAGGAAGCTGCTGCTGATGCTGCTCTCGCTATTACGCTACATCTCAAAACCTCAGCATTCTACATCGCCTTCCTTCCCTTCTCCACATTTTCCGCGGCCGATGTAAATATTTATAAACGACAAGACAAAGCAACCGATTCCGTCTTTCTGCGATAGATGCTGCCGGAGTTGCGCTGCTTCCACTTCTACCAGATCTTGTGTTTCGTGCACAGGCACCTGTACAACTTACGAGCGAGAGCGCGCGCTCACGTAGATGTGAAGATGTATTATATCCTGCTGTTCTGGCGTTCCTCATCTAAGGGCGTACACAAAAAAACGACTCTCCACCACACTACCAAATGAGACAATTAAAGCGCACGGGCAAAGCACGACGGAAAACTATGACTTTCACGGTGTCTTCAAATGAAAAAAGGCGGAAAACGGAAGGCAAAACGGTAGCTCATTAAAAATGATCTGCTGCTGCTTTTTTGCCGGAGTGATTGTTCCTGCTAGGAGTGTTGCTGGGGGAAAGCATCAGTGTCTTGGAACATGAGCAACAGCAAGAAGAGACAGTAGCAAAGTACAGCCATCGTTCACAAAATGAGAAGTTTTATTTCACAGGACGAACAGCAACAAAAAGGAACCAAATAAAAAAAGTTCTTATGTCCATAAAGTGTCGTTTAACAGGGACTTGAAGGGAGCGAGAGAGAGAGAGCTCGAGCAAATATCTGCTTACAATCACTATCTGTACATCACGAGAAGCGCGACACTTCTTCCTTTAATGGTGATGTCCGGGAGCTACCGAAAATATTTGTCGCTTCTCGTCCCTTCACCGCGTGAAGGAAATTGATGGTGATTGCTCGTCTTTATCGATCAATTCTGGAAGGTAGGCTTCCCAATTTCCCAATGTACATCATTCCAGCATCTTCACACTTTTCGATGTATTCCTGTGCTTGGCAACATCTTGAAAGTAACCTCTAACGTTCGTTGTTAGCTTTCATTTTAGAAGACAACATAATTTCATTCCCTCACTGTTCTTCTATCACAGATCTTTTCTTTATCAACTCCAAACGTAACTCATCGCAATGATCCTAAGATGCCAATTTCCCGAAATATCTCAACACATGTTTCCTAGCAAAAAAAAACATGTCCCGGATGTCATCCTGACACAATGTCATTAGACGATGCAAATGAACAAACGCCAAAGTCGATCGTAATAGGACTACAATGTAACGTAATTGGGTTTTCGCTTCAGGACCTTCCCCCGGTCGGTCGGTGAAAAGGTGATGGTTGTGCCACACCGATAATTGAATATCCAGCGCCTGAACGCTTGTTTCGGTAGCACCAGAAGACCACGACCGAGGACTACAACCGGTCATTACCGTTATGTTTAGATGGAAAAGAGCGCCACCAAGGAGCAGAGAGACTGCTGCTAGAACGCACCCGGTGTGTGGTCCTCTGCAATTGACGTTTGCGCAATGAGCGGCTTCCTACTTCTGGTACACCACACTTCGGCATAACGACAGTGGCAACCTCCCAAAGACAGAGTAGTTGACAGATTCTTTCGCTGCACTTTCTGTGTGTGATAACCACAAACCACCATTCACCGTCACCGCCACACCGCGGACTCCGAAAATGGAAGCTTGTTCGTACAGAAAATTGTACAAAATCATCACCATCATCACCGTACCACCAAAACCAACCCCGCACTGAACTTTGTGCCATCCATGAAACGGTCGCGCCATAGGCTATCCCGGAATATCAACATGGTACCCACCATTCCCGTCCGGCTAAAATGGAATGTAATTTGAAGGTAATTGAGCAGCAGGGCGAAGCCTGGACTGGAGAGAGACATCGGTAGACCCAAGCAATGAGCAAAGGAGGATGGATGCAGGTAAGTTACGCGCAGGGGCGCACGGAACGAATGTCCTGAACGTTTGGGCGTTATTAACGCACCATTGGCCGCTCTCTTCTCCACTCCCAAAATTATGCAAATTTGCACTTTAACTTATTTTACTTTCTGGCATTCCTCTGTTGGATTGCGCGGGGGCTACTCCGTTGCTGGGGTAAATGGGGATGAAAGTTCTTTTTATCTTTTTTTTATGCCTGTTATTTTGGATTGGTCTTTGAAGACAGAGTTGCTGTAGTACGGGTAAGTTGTTTTAGCGCTGTCTGCAGCAATTCAATTATTCACGCGTTCGTGATGTTACTGAAACATCTGGGTACTGTGGCCAAGAAGTACATCCGATGGACAACAACACTTGTGCGGTGATGCAACAGTTGGAATCAATTCCAATAGTTACTTGAATATGTAATAAGGAACATTGTTCTAGAAAGAAATGAGTTATTATTTGTTATTTAGAGAAAATAACTCCGGAAGGTATTGCATATTCATAATGAATGAATTCCTTGTCGAGAATTATTGTTGGTGTACACGAACGAGTACTTGAAATGCTCAAACCACACGTCCGACGCCATAGTGACAAGCACACCTGTCAGAAGCTGTCGAGAACAGTGCTCAATTGATTTCTAGTTTCCAATTGAATTTATTAAAAAAACAACTTCCATGGTCCAATTCCAATACATCCGCCAATTGTCAACAACTCATGGAAAGAGCTTTATCAGTATGATGAAGTTGTTTTTCAACACCCAATGCTCGTAGCGAAAATTCAATTCCAGCCTTTGCACAACACTCTCCTGTGAGGTAAGTTGATACTTGAAAGCTGTCACGAAAATAGATCCCACACACCTCAATCTCGATCGAGGACCTTTTCTGATATCCAATTGATTTTCATGTATCGCTGCCCAATCGTTTGAGCGCAACCGACAAAACTGCTCGACGAACAAGTGATTTCGGAACGAGTGAAAACGACATGTTTCGGACACACCACGCACAGCAGCATATCGATGAGATACACACAAAGTATCACACACAGATATATTACGAACTTTTAGACCATACCTTGGAAGTAACGAAGGGAAAACGCCACACAACGGACAGCTCCACCAAAAGGCTGGAGAAACGAAGCGGGAAGGAAGAGGCACCCGCCATGGACTCGTTTTCATTTTCAAAGTCAATGTCGATAAGCGCGGGGCGCGTGGTGCGTATCGACGAAAGCTTTTGTTTTTGTTTTTACACACATCACACACACACACACACACACACCCTCCCTCCTATCATCTCGGTCACGGTTCAGTTCGGGAGCTCGTCAACTGTAACGGGGGCTGTTGCTGCTGCTCGTGATGTAAAAACTTGTGTGCTCTCTCGTGAGGGAGTGCAGGGAAAAGCGTTCTCACTCCAAAATTGAAGATACAAGGACACACACACACACACACACCCACAAGTGTTGGGGGTGGTTGTGGACCGGAAAAAGAAAACAAAAACATCCCAGCTCGAACGGGTAAAGTAAGGGTTGATGATGGTGGTGACGCGATCGTGTTGGAACACTGTTGCGTCGAAAAAGACCCTGAAGTTGAAAAACAGGCAAAGCTTCCAAACAACTTTTGCACAACAACAAGTTGCAAACTGGCTTCATGACCAGATTTGATGAAAAGGAATCTACTAACAAAAACTATAACACAGATACTAGTGATGTGCCACACATTTTCCACCACTCAGCCCACAGGGTGAGTGAAAACTAATAAAATATCTACTTAGTTTGTACCAATTGCAGCTCTTTGCTGTCTGTTTTTGGTACTCCAACAGTGAGCTAATACCTAGTAGATGATGGAAAGCCAACTACCACCACCACCACCACCAAAACACCACTGCAAGCGATATCAGCGAGATGGAATCTATTGGAATGTTGTTAACGTACGGGAGAGAAAATCGGCGCAAATGTTTTAGCGTTTTTTTTTGTAGTTGGGCAGGAAAATTGGAAAAAGAAATCGACACGCACACGCATCATGCCGCGGATGGTCCACAAACCGCAAGCTGGAACGAGCGAGAAGTTGGAAAGCTGAGCCTCGCCTAACTTTGTTACTGTGGAAATTTCTCGTTTTAACTTAATTACGATGTTTTAAAAGTGAAGAGACAAAAATACCGTCTTAATATAGTATTTCTCACATCATATTTACGTTGTTGTACATAGGTTTCGTTAATTAGAACTCGTTATGCCAAAATACAACACTGTCTGGTTTGGCTTTTAAAGTTTCATGTTTGGAAGTTCAACGGGAAAGAGAAGGGAACAAAAATTGTTGAAAATGCTCACGTAAATCCCCACTGCCTCATATTTGCTCATCATATTCCCTTCCAAACGACATTCTTATCTTGGCCGTTACGTAAAACGTGCCAAACATTCCGGGGCACAGCATTATTATAGATGCAAGGCGCGATTCGTGCGATTTTTCCGATCCCTTTTTGGGGATAGGAACTTTCGATTTCTCTATCCGTAATCCTTACGCTGTTGTGTCTATTGGAGCAATCTCGGGAGGGAGAAGAAGGAGCACACGTTTTGAAAATATATTCCACGTCGTACTATTTCTCACACATTACACACCTTTGCTTTGCGTGGAGATTCGAATTGAAATTTGCGAGAACGTGATTGTATTTTAAAATCCCACAAGACTGTGGTATGAAAACTGTTCTATCGATGTCAAAATTAAAGTTATTTCTACATCAGGTTCTCTGCGGTGAATTCCAGGACATTAAATCCCGATTATTTTTAAACAAATGTCAAAATGAATTCAACATATTAAGAAACACATTAGATTCCAATGAAGATTGAACGTTCAACTCAGTATTTAAAAAAAACCAATAGAAATGTGTTAAGAGTAATCATGGTTCACAAAAAAAATTGTCAAAAAGTGAAAAACGAAAACGTTACAAAAGCACCAACAAAAACCACACACAGAGGAGAGTCGGAAATGCTCGATCGGGGTTTGGTGGTTCGTCGTCGCATCAATCATCCCAAAATATGATCGAAATAATTAAGCCATTAATGTTGCTTGGGGACGACGGCCGTACCGCTTCATCAATATCAAACACAGAAGGGAGGGGAGATTGAGAGGCGATGAAGCATTTGAGAGCGGTTTTTGTTTTGTGGTCCAATTTTTTCCCACCAAAAACAATGTTCTCGGACGAGTTGATGGTTTTTGTTGTTTCAATAAATTGCTCCTCCTGCTTAATGATACACATCCATGATAAAGAGACGGGAGAGAAAAAAAAAATATACCTCCAAATCTATTGAACCGTCACGAAGTGGAAAGAAAAAACGTAACAGACGATCCATGCGATAAAATGTAACCGATCATCAATTGGTTTTTCCAGTTCCCATTTTTTTTTTCCCATGCATATTATGTTCGATGACTCTTATAGGATTTTGGGGTTTTTTTTTTGCAAAACATTTATCTTTTTTCTCAGCAGCACAATCCAAGACGCACGAAAGAGTCAAAACCACCGGAAAGCATTAGAAAGCTCCCTCTACACTTTTCAGCAAACTAGAGAGTTTTTGAATTCTTAGCCTGTGTTGTGTTGCGCTTGTAGAGTTTGGCTGCAAAAATTAAGACAAAAATCACACAACCACAACTACGACAGTCCAACAAAACCGCAAAATCCTTTGGTTTTCTCTTCTGGTTTGGTTTCGAGCCACGGCAAAGGAATGGTGAGGGGAAAAGGCTACAAAAACTGCCAACTATTTGACAAAAAAAAACATCCAAACCGTTCACAGCGAACATAAACGCAGGCGTGCAGGGACAGGGAAAAGCATAAAAAGGCTAAACCATGAGACGAGAATCACATTGTATATATGAAATAGCAAACACCGCTTACCGCACACAAGCAGAGGAAGGGGGAGAACGGTTCATCATGATGATGAACTCTCGCCCCAAACGGGAAACAGAGACACACCACCGATGCATGATGAGAGAAGAGGTCAGCGTAAAACAACAGCAACACCATCCTGCTACTCCAGAGGATCCCCCCCATGCGCCAAAACATGCACGCCACAGCCCCAAAACCGGATGATTAAAGACCACAGAGCGGGAGTGGAGGAAGGTGGGAAAACTCACGAGAGCATAAAAATCAAACCACCTTGGCCAGAGCCAAAACTCACCGTTGAGGGCATGGGAAAAAAGCGGGCAACGCCTGCCCATGACATGACGGTTCTAACGGTCAACCACACTTGTCGAAAGGTAGCAACACACACACACACGCACATATTTGCACAATTTGGTACTGGGAAAATGATTAACAAGCCCCCTCACATACACACGTGTGCATCAAAGGGTTTTTTCCATACACAAAAAAAAACGAATCCAGTAAAGAAGAGGGCGAAACGATGAATGAAGTGAAGGCAATTTAAATTTACCAAAATTACCAACAAGCAGGCAGACAGGCAAAACAAAACAAAAAAACGAAGAGAAAGAAGAGCTCAATGTTTGCTATTTTTATTGTGGTACATGACTCGATCCACACATGTGTGGAGGATGTGTTCCAAAATGTCTATCCTCCACAGAGCAAAACACCGCACACTACTGACTGAGTGTGTGTGTGTAAAGGCATGATGTTTCCCCGGCATGGAAACGGGTACGCAAAACGCGCGCTAATTCGCGCAAAGAAAATTGCACAAAGCATCGGCAGAAAGAAAGCACGCTTAGAGCAGGAAAAAGGAAATTCGCGAAGAGATCGACGATCAAGAAAATGATGCTCATTGGATGAAGGGGAGGGGGGGATGAAACTGCGCGCTCACTTTCTCGGGGGGGGGGGGGGGGGCAGATGTTTGAGGCCGTTCGAGTTGGAGAATTCCTCTGTTGTCTGTGGGGTTTTAACGGTTTTTGCAGACGGTTTTTGTTTCAGTTGGCAGGTTTAAATGTATCCAAATTATTAACGGGAAATTAATTTAAAAAAAAAACTGGCTTTAATGAAAAGAGTCTCATGCAAAGAGGAATGTGTTTCCATATAGAAAAGCAAAAAATTAAATTTCCTGTAAAAGAATTAAATGCAAATAAAAGCAACGGATGAATTGCACGATCCATAAGACAGCACAAACTTTGCCACCCTTAAATCATCCCTCCAAACGAGCGCGATCCCTTGAATTATACGCCATTAAGTGCGAACGAATGATTCATTAACAACCAATTAAGTTCTGGCTCCTTTTTGAAGCATCAACAACCACAAACACACACACACACACGCCGAACCAGCCGCCAAAACGTTTCGCTCTCTATTGCCTTTGAGGTTCTTAGGCATCACCAACCACCAACGCCCATTTCTCTCAGGCTGTGACACAAGTGACGTTAAATTTATTCTCCATTTGCTTTGCGGTTTTTGCTTTATGGATGACGAAGGAGTAGTTGGCGGTTGCCGTTTGACGGTGCGCGCCTTTGCTGTCTATTACAGGGTTTTCCAGGGGTTCTCAGAGTTGTGGGACACTTGCTAGACTCTATCACATTGGAAGTGAACTTCATACGTTGGAAATGGAACGCTATGGCACCCTTTTTGGACAGGTTCGTTGGAAATTCCTATTGGAGTTGTCCAACAAAGGGTGCTAGTGAGTCCAATTCCCATTACAATAAGTTCATTTCATGTAAGAAAGAGTCAATAAAGTGTCCCACAGCTATGAGAACTCCTGGAAAACCCTGTATTGGCTACTAGGAGGACCTACGACGGAATAGTTCAAACAGGAATAGTGAGCGATAGAAGCATCGTGCACATTGAAAGGATTCTACGGACAAGCGATTAAACCGAGAGGCGAGTGCAGGAGACGAACCGACAACGCAGCACAAATAGAGGCATAATTGAGACGAAATTTATCGCTGTCTGTATTTTCGTTTGGAGAATGATAGTTATGGTTTATTAAAGGGAGGGCGCAAGCCGTCCTTTGATTCTCCCAGAATAGTGCGTATGATACTAGTAAAACATAGTCGTGCAGTTGGTAATGGAGCTATAAAGTAAAATGTAAATATTTAAAAACGATTCGCATATCACTCGGTTCAATTTATGATTCAATTTTAATTTGACTAATTATTCACATTTACCAAACGACTCATCTTTCGACTCACAGTCGACCAACTAAGGGAAGTGATGTGATGGTGGGAGCTCTATTTTTATTGAACCAATTCCAGAGTGAATCATTGATGCCATACGAATCGTGTTCAAATATTTGATTCAATACATATACATTCTGCATATACAATTCTGTCTAAAATGAGTAACAGTTGCGTGTTATCGTCGCTAACGTTGTTTCTTATCGGAAGAAATCGATTAATAAAACACTTGAACAGCAATGATCGGAATCGAATCAGAATTATCTATTGGATCATCAATTGTTTCATGCGAATTCGAATTAAGATTTTGAATGTAAACGTGTTTGTTATTGATTATCGTTGACATATTTTGGGGAAATTTGATGAACTACAATTGTGACTCGTTGTTTGGCATGATTTTTACGTCTTACCTTAAATCAATACCAATTATTCTTTGTATGCCGTATCTTGCAATTTACTTGCTAAATAAAATGACTTTTTAAGTTACAGCCAAAGCTACTATATGCCTAGATCAAAGCCAGATCGCGATCACGCACGCTTCCTTTTCCGTTGTTCGCAAACCATTCCTCTTCTACCACCTTCAAACAACATTATCATTTCCTCCAATAAACACTCGTGCTGCTCTCGCGAGCCACAACACAACACCCCACGCCATGTAGCCACGCGTTCATAGATCATGGGCGAGAATGGCAAGCAAAGGCAGAGAAAAATATGAAAAAGCATCCCTCTCTTGGTCCCTTCCTACCACCGACTGTGATCGACCCTTCCAAACGCCCATCAACGCGCACAAGTCTCGCGCAAAACACTGCAAAAACGTTACCGCGATCGTCGTTCGTGATATTTGCGCGCGCCGGATATGAGGTACGCGGCGCAATAACACAGCGCAGCAGCAACAGCAGCCAACTGCAGCAGCAGCAACAGAAGCGCAGCCTCGCGGCAATGTGCACCCCCGGGAGAGAAAGAGTGTGTGGAGAGGTGGTTGGTGGTTTAGGTGAATGGTGTAATGTGTTTTACAGCGGGAAACGACGATAATTGCTGACTTTTATTGTAAAATTTCTTTATTACCGCTTTCGGGCACGATCTCGGTCTGCGCGCTCGGTACCACCGGCGGCTTTTGCTCCCCCCCCCCCTGCCCAAGGTAAGTGGGAGTTTACCCTCGATTACCTCCCACGCGCAATCCTGCCGCCCCATTCTCGAGCGCATCCGTTTACCATGCACACGGATCTGGCCCCTTACATCTGCCAAGAAAATCGTTCACTGGGCTCCCTCTTTTGCGTGCCTCCCCCTTTAACACAAATCGCCATAATCGCTCGGACAAATGTAGTGGTGCAAGTCCAGCCGCTGTCAGCTGTGGTTTTATTGTGAAAATTAATTGAAACTATTGGCCAAAGTAATGATAATGGAAAATTAAGACAAATCGTTTGCGCAGCGGGTAGCGAAAGGGCAGGAGAAGAGATGAAAATGCCGGCAGAAGGAAGTGGTAGATTTGCAGCAGATACCAAGATATTTAAATGATATTTAAATGATAGGACATGAGAAATATTTTATGTTTGTTAACAACCATTCAAAAGAAATATATAATAATTGTATCAACACGTTTTCTGTATAGTCTTTTAACTATCCTCTATTCTGTACAGTCTACACTATTAACCATTTAATTTGGATAGTCCAGCAACCGAGAGCAAGAACACACCATGAAAGCAAAATACCATTAAACAGAACTTCCAACGCATCGCCTCCAAGCATCTGTTCTTTTACCACCACACACTAGTATTACTTTTTAACTCCGTGCAGTGGCGATGAAATCTTAACCCTATTTCTCATTTCACATCTTGCACGTTTTGCACATATTTTGCAGCACCAATCGGGTGAAGCAGCAGAATGAAAGACCCTTTAGCACCAGTGCAACCAGAGCCAAAGCCACAGAGCGCAAAAAGGCATCCAGGAGGAGGCAGGCGACCCCGCCAGCGCCACAACAAGTGCGACAGAAATTAATGAAATTTATTAAACGCAACGCAGCAATGATGTGTGTCTGCTGGTGCTTCATGCGAGTTTTGAGCAATATGCTCCCAGAAGAAAAATAAAAGAAAATCCCCTACGAGGAAACAGGAAACACACAAGGAAGGAACGCCATTTGTAGCATCATTCGTTCAGTTTTTTTTCCGTTCATGCTCAACCGCCTGTCTTCGCGATCGTTTGTGTCAGTGCACATTTTTCACCGAACGTCACACATACACACATACAGCACAAAGAAACAGCAAAAAAGAGAAAGGAAGCGAAAAAAGGGGGGGGTGCAAAGAGATGTAGGGAGGATGTGTGTTCGCTTCTCATCAGCATATGCTCTCATGGACATGGAAATTTTCGCATTTTCGCACCCATTTATTGCTGTTATTAAGGTTTCCGGCAAGCAATTTACAAGCGATAGGTTACACAAATTTTGGTTGTTAATGCATGGTTCTGTGAGGTTGCTGCTTAGTTATGCTGTTAGCAATGTCAGTTGTACCATTTTCTGTTTCCATTTGTACGTTTTGTATATGTTTTATTGTATTTTCATGTTATGTATTTCATTGTTATTGTTTTATTTTGACATATCGTTGTTTATTTTACCATTTTCTTGATTCATTTCTGTTCTATTCCATTAGTTTATTCTATTTCAGGTATTTTCTTTTATTTATGTACTTTATAAATGTATTTTATGTAATTTTTAACACATTTTTTTAATCCATTTAATAATTTTAACAATTTTTTCACAACACAAACGAAACTTTCCATTTGCCCACAAAAGCATAAAATTAAAAAGAAAGCACTGGACTACAATTGTCTGCTCCGGTTTCCACCGCGTGATAATATGTCACTTGCTGCCTACCAAATAAAAATCATCCAGAAATGCGCGCGCCCACTGGACAGTCTCCAGACGTTCTTGACATCTGTCCCATCACCCCCGAATTGCAACGCTTCACACATCGTCGTCTACTGCTACTTGTGTACTTTCACTCGTCTCAGCACTGCAGCAGCCCCCGCCAGCGTATGATGATAAAAAGCAATATAATACAATTTATTGCAGTCATTAAAGAGGGCAAAAGAAATGCAAAGAGTAAGGCGCGCGCGCGCACAAGTACGCAAACCGTACCCAAAACGAACACATGCGATCTTCCAGTGCCAATGGGGGGTGAGATCTCTGATGGCACTGACCAAATGGACCAGCGGAACACAGACAGACGGTTCACTTGTTTCGGGGTTACTACTCCGCAGCCGCAGCAAGGGATAGAGTGTGATCCAAAAATCCCAAACCCACTGCCGTTGCGAGATCGGTCTGGACGCGCGTCTGGACGATATATTAATTTCAATCATCCTTTACCACCCGAAAGTACCCTTCTCTGCCTTTCTTTCGCTTTGCTGCGCGCACACACTACAACACTTTGGGAACTTCTCATGGGGATTGATTTTCCAGCACAGAATGCTTTTGGAGCACAACTCTTTTTTTGTTGTTGTTTCAGTTGCTGCTGCCACTTTTGTTTTTATTCTCCCGTTCAGCTCAGTCTTCTTAATGCCTTAAGTGACCTAAATATTTCGCCATTATATGAGGGGGTTGAGGAGAAGGAGAGCGAGAAAAAAAAACACACACACACACAGCCACCACCGATAAATCTTCCAATTGCGTTCCACACCGCCAGAGCGAAGAAGACGCTCACACAACAACGGTGGACATTCTTATAGAAAGGGATCGCTTCTCTCTCACACACTGCAGAAAGCCAAGGAGAGGCTCGAGCGATCCCATCCCCCGTCAATGGCAATCGATTGTGCTCTGCTGATGGAAGCTGCCACCGATGGTAAGACATTCGGGGCAAATGATGGGTTGGTTGCATTATTATTGCCGGATGGAATGGCATTCGTACGCAAAATATTTCATCGCCGACACATATCCATTCCAGTGACACTGGAGAGAGGCCGGTGGGAATGATCCAAGAAATGGAGCCTTTATGACGAACCTGGTAGAGATGGAGTAAGGGCTGGCATCTCCAGGGAGTTTCTATCAAATGCCGTACGGAAGGTAGCCACATTGCAAAAGACATATCTTAAATTGAACTGAAGATAAATTCAATACGAATATCTATCTTCTACAAACAGAGATTCAGCACAATACTTCAACAGATACTATATGAAGCATACCTGCTTGGTTATACGAAGAGTTCTAAATCTTTTTTCAAATAATGGGGACCTTCACGATTCTAGTTAGTTTTTTGTATGGAGTTTGACAGTTGGAGGCTGAAATCATGCAAACAATCCATACAAAACCACACAAAAAACTAGCCTGCGATTTTCAGTCTAGATTATTGTAGCCACAAAGCTAGAATTAGATTCGAGTACCTGCTCGAAAAAACGGTGTTGTTTACATTTATCCCAAGGTGCATTAAAAAAATCAGGTGATGGAATCTGGAATCAAAGTGTATGTAGTCCAGGTGGTCTCATAGCATTTTTTATAACCAATTTTGAACATCACTTTTTGACAGAACGAGTGAAAACTTTTGCTCCAACGAGCTTTCTGGAGGCTTGACGAATGCTCAAAACACTCTTAAAATCTTCATTCAGAAGCAGAAGCGATAAAAAATAGTCTTCTAAATTCATACACCTTGGGATAAGCCCACTTTTATATTATACCCACTATGATAGCTGCTCGAAAACTGCTATACAATGGAAATAGCTGACAGGCTGAAATTTCAGCCTACGAATTTCAAACGGAAAGGGCCCCAATTTTGATTTTTATAAACATTTTTTTAACTGGTTTCAAAGTGTTTATTGTAGCATCGATCGTAAAAATGTGCTTCTCAGAAACCTTTCAGAAACCGGAACTTTCTTTTTTTATGGCGCAAACAGAGGCGCTTATGAAAACACCTCGGTTCGTTTGAGAACACCAACCCTAATCCGTCTTGTTGATGTACCGTGTCTTACGAATGACACTGTGCGACCGTAACTAATTGTGACGCTTATTATGCTGTTTTTAAATATACTCCTTAACTGTGCAAGAAATATACTCCCACCACGTCGTGGCAACACCAAATCTGGCTGGTTCGACGATGAATGCAGACAAGTGACCGAACGTAAGAATAATGCATACCGAGCAATGCAGCAACGGCATAGAACGCGGGGATGCGCAGAGGAATATTCACGGCTTAGACGCGAAGAGAGACGAATTCACCGCTCCAAGAAGCATGCTTTGGAAGAGCAAAACATGCGGGAACTCGAGCAAACCAGAGAGGCGTACGGACCGACACGAAAGTTTTACCAAGCGATAGCAGGTCACCGAAACAACGTTGTACCCAAGGTAACCTGCTGTCGCAACAAGGATGGAGATCTGGTTAGTAACCAGCCAGAGGTCCTCTCGCGGTGGGCTCAGTACTTTGATGAATTACTCAATGACCAGTTTAGCGAACAGCTAGAAGCGCCACTAGCAGATAGTGTCATGCTACTGCCACCTAGCATAGAAGAAACACGAAAGGCTATCCGTCGGCTGAAAAATAACAAGGCACCCGGAACCGACGGAATTGCAGCTGAACTGGTCAAGAATGGAGGTGCACGTCTAGAAAACGAAATTCATCAAATAGTTACTGAGGTGTGGGATAGCAAATCGATGCCTTGTGATTGGAATCTCGGCATCATCTACCCCGTATACAAGAAGGGAGACAGGTTGGACTGCAACAACTACAGGGGTATTACGGTGTTGAATACCGCCTATAAAATATTCTCCCTGATGCTTCAGGATCGCCTTGTCCCGCACGTCGAAGAGATAGTAGGAAACTATCAAAGAGGATTCCGAAACGGAAAATCAACCACTGATCAGATCTTCACCATGCGGCAGATCTTGGAGAAGATGGCTGAATACAGACACGACACATACCATCTCTTCATTGACTTCAAGGCCGCATACGATAGCATAGCCAGGGTAAAACTGTACGACGCCATGAGCTCATTTGGAATCCCGGCCAAACTGATAAGGCTAGTTAGAATGACTATGACCAACGTCACATGCCAGGTGAGGGTGGATGGAAAACTCTCAGGACCTTTTGCTACCATCAAAGTAGTGGTGGGAGCTCGGAATCGGACCTACCTGATTCCGATTCCGTGTTCGGAATCAATTCCGGAGCCGATTCCGATGCTGGAATCGATTCCGATTCCGGAGCCGATTCCGGAGCCGATTCCGGAGCCGATTCCGGAGCCAATTCCGGAGCCAATTCCGGAGAAGATTCTGGAGCCGATTCCGGAGTCGATACCGAAGTTGGCTCCGGAGCCGATTCCGGTGTTGACGCCGGAGCGAAATCAGTCCGGGAATCTCCATGAGAATGGATCTTTTACAAGTAAATTTGGATTTTTGCGGTTATCAATAAGTAGTATGATTGGACCCAAACGCCTTTTTTTATGGCGAAGCCGAAACTGACTCCGTTTGGTGGCCGATTCTAATTTATGAGCCATTTCCGATTCGAGAGCCGACATCGATTTCGAAACCGATTCCGGAGTCGATTCCGGAGTCGATTCCGGAACCGATTCCGGAACCGATTCCTATTCCGGAGCCGATTCCGAAGTTAATTCCGGAACCGATTCCTATTCCGGAGCCGATTCCGGAGTCGATTCCGGAACCGATTCCGGAATCATCTCTGGAGCCGATTCCGGAGTCGATTCCGATTCCGGAGCCGATTCCGGAATCGATTCCGGAAACTGATTCCGGACCTACTATCCGGAAACTGATTCCGGACCTACTATCCGGAATCGATTCCAGAAAACTGCGGAGCTAGCCGGAATCGATTCCAGAAAACTGCGGAGCTAGCCGGAATCGATTCCGACAAAAACTTCATTTTTCCCATCACTACATCAAAGGTCTGCGCCAGGGGGACGGGCTTGCCTGTCTCCTATTCAACTTGGCGCTAGAGAGGGCCATCCGCGACTCGAGGGTGGAGACTACGGGAACCATCTTCTATAAGTCAACCCAGATCCTGGCATACGCTGATGATATAGACATCATTGGTCTGCGGTTCTCCTATGTAGCAGAAACCTACCAAGGGATCGAGCAGGCGGCAGAGAGCCTCGGATTGCAGATAAACGAGGCAAAGACAAAACTGATGGTGGCAACATCAGCGGGCCCACCAACAAATAATCAGAATCTACGTAGGCGTGACGTGCAGATAGGTGAACGCACTTTTGAAGTCGTCCCAGAATTCACCTATATTGGGTCAAAGGTCAGCAACGACAGTAGCATGGAAGCTGAGTTGCGCGCAAGGATGCTGGCTGCCAACCGGTCATTCTACAGCGTGAAAAAGCAGTTTACCTCAAAGAACCTGTCGCGTCGGACGAAGCTGGGACTATATAGTACCTATATAGTTCCGGTACTCACATACGCCTCTGAGACATGGACACTGTCCAAATCTGACGAAACCCTCTTAGCCGCGTTCGAGAGGAAGATGCTCAGAAGGATACTTAGCCCCGTATGTGTGGAAGGACAATGGAGGAGCCGCTATAATGACGAGCTATACGAGATGTACGGCGACCTCACTGTCGCGCAGCGTATCAAGCTTGCCAGGCTCCGGTGGGCTGGCCATGTTGTACGCATGGAAACGGACGACCCAGCCAGTAAAGTCGTTTTAGGAAGGCCACAAGGACAGAGGAGGCGTGGTAGGCCCAAATTGAGGTGGCAAGATGGCGTGGAGGCGTCCGCCATTAAGGCCGGGATAACGGACTGGCAGACGAAGGCGCGAGACCGTGAGCGGTTTCGGACACTCCTGAGGCAGGCCAAGACCGCAAAGCGGTTGTAGTGCCGGATAAGTAAGTAAGTAAGTAACATTTCATGTATGCCTAGCGTAATTTTTGTTTTTTATTTACTTCACAGTAATAAAGCCTTGATAAATTGATTATAAAACAGATGATCCAGATCCTAATAAATGTACCAGTATTATTAAAACAGCGACATCTATGATAGGTTCTTTAAGTTTGAAACACACAGTACGAAAACAAGCGTTAAAATATAAGATCTTTAGCTACAACATACATTTGAAGAATACAATCTAAGCCGTTCTTAACGATTGCCATATATCTCGTCATATGTATGATCTTATTTGATAAGCTCCTTTGCCTGACTATCGCACTACTAATGTCCTACCATATGTTGACTTCAGCCATTACCTTGAAAGCTGCTGCTTAACTTAACTCCAATGAGCTCCTCCACCTTTTTGATTGATTGGCGTCTTTTCGTAGTGCCAAGCCCAACGGATACCAATACAGGCAGCAACAAACAAGACTGCACCGTCCGAGCTAATGGACGGTGGTAATTCCAAGCAGAGCGCTGATGCTATGCTGCTGCTACCCCTTCCCGTTGACGTTTGCACTTCTTTCGCTCCGCCATGCTCGGCTCCAAGAGCTCTAATTGAACCGCATTATTCCCGAAGGATAATTTTCAATTCCCTGTTCCATGGGCGCGCTTGGTCCCAATCAATCTCTCTCGCTCTCCCTCTTTCAAAAGCCGGGAGGGACAGCGAGAGAGGCCGGACTCTACACCGAATGGCAATCGAAGGATTTCGCGCGTGGGTTGGTTAGACACAGGGCAGCAACGTTTCCTGTATGTGTGTATGTGTGTATGTGTGCGCACGTGCCCTTCTCAGCAGCGTGGGCGATGAAATGCCCCCCCACTGTTGGACAGGACTCCCCCCAGACGACAGCAGCCAGCGCAGTCGCACAACGACGATTGCCAACCACTTTTGCACACAGGGCAAAAGCTTTTTAGGATGCGAAAATGGACGCCGAGATGGATCCATCCTGGCACTACCCAACCCCAAAATCCCTTGGTTCTTCCGCTCACACCATATGGTACAGGTTTGGAGCTCTCTTACTGAAGGTACGAGAAGCCTGTTGGTGGTGTTTGTTGTTTGATATCTACTGCTGCTGCTCAACTCAACATTGGCGCCATCGACGGACATGACCAGGGAGATGCTCTGGACGGAAGTGAATGGACACGCGTGATTGGCGTGTAGGCGTAATTGATGCGAATTTGACCAGCCACTGCGCTATCAAGGACATGCTTTTCAATTTTGGAATTGCGTTTCACAGGATTTAATTGCAGAGCATATGTTTTGCGACTTATGCTTGGAATTGTTGACATTTCAGGAACTTTGAGGCAAATTTTCTGGAAATAATCATTAGGACATCGGAGATATTCAAACTCCCGGTGTGAAAAATGAAAAAAAGAAAGTCTCCCAATGTTCAATGCTCTGAATAACTATCTCCAATAAATATGGTAATGAAATAATTCACTCCGGCCGCGCATGACAACACACTTGAACTTCGATTGTCAACTTCCCACGCGGACAAAATTGATCATCGTTGCAGCGAATGTGCAGCAGTCCTTCCTCGTCCAGCCTCTTTTCCCATCAGCCCATCCAAACCAAACCACAAAAATGCGTGAGGAGGTGAGGTTCACGTTGTTTTCCACTTGCTATCGCCATAAATCTACTTCCAGGCGCACACAAACGCGCGCGCGGACTGTGTTGGGTGAGAGTACACACTCATGCAATCACCAGAGCACACACCCATTTTTCGTAGTCCTCTCCTGGTCCTGAAAGTAGGACCTCTACTGCTGGGGGAACTGCCGACTGGACACATCATTCGCACTCACGTATACACGAAACGATGCAATGTATAGCACCAAAGCCAGGCAAAAAGAATGGTGCCCAGGGTTTGATTTATGATGGTGAAATGTGAAATGAGATGCACAAAATTGAGAGAACTACAGTTACAGTTGTGTGTGCTCAGACGAAACCGTTTGTCACTGGCAGAGGAGGGACGCACGACCACAAATATACATACTGGACAACATATGCATGGCTTTATCCCAACAGAGGAAGTAACTGAAATTGCTCGAGAAATATCGTTTTAATATTTCCTATAACAGCAGTTGTTCCGCAGTTTTGCTTTGCAAAATCCAATAAGCTAGCTTGGTAGGGTTGTCGCTGTACATTGCAACCAAGCTCTGTAACCTTATTGACAGTTTTGCACCCATAACGTCTTCCATATGGTGCCCAGCTCTCGCTGCAGTGCAACACACCCGGAAGTTGAACGAACCGAAGACAACCCATTCTCTTGCATCTTCTTCTTCCTCTAGTGTTTTCCTCTCCCCCATAAGCCAACTTTAAATGGCAGACTTTAAAAATTGAAAGCAAAGTCACGTGTATGACGACGAACGCTTTGCTTTGCGGAGCCTCTCGTGCAACTGAAACCGGACGGTGGAAGCCCCCGGTAGCGCTCCCGAGGGGCAACCGTACTACAGCAGCAAAGAGAAGCCTGTCTGCAACACAGGAACCAACAAAACCCACCGGAAACTACAATTTCGAAATTTGATCCATGTCCGTGTTCTCACCAGAACCGGAGAGAACAGAGAACACGTTTCACGGAACTGAGAAAACCACTGTGAGAGAATAAACACCGCACAGCAATTTGTAAGTGATCGTCATGCGAAAATGCACACAAAGTGGGGGAGATGTCGGTGGTTGGTGGTGATGGTGGTTACGGCATTTTCCAAACCGCTTCTGCTTCGTGTTCTTGGCCGTAATCCAATCGCTCTGCACGCGCGGCGAACATCCAATTAAGCTGCGAAATGTGATTTGACTGCCGTTTGAGATAAGTGGCCGTTACGAGGGCGAGGGGGTGGGCGGCTTAGGAAATTAGCTCCCCAAGTAAGATGGAATTGCTTAATTTAGTGCCAGAATTGTGCTTCCTTTTCATTATAACGCTAAGAACGCGTTGTTTGCGATTATTTCGCGAATTATTTGCAGACATTAGATTCTTTTGATGCTCTTAAGCAGATTCTTATAAAGATCTTTACATCTGTGAGCGTATTTTTATGTCACACCCTAACTAACAGAAAACCCATCGCGAATTCGAGCATTTAAGTTTTAGGTAAAATTTAACACCGGATTCCCTAATTCCACACCTCTCCGAAGTTCGTTCCAGCAAACAATAGCTGCTGACTGCCTATCCATCTTTCGTAACCTAGACGACGATTTGCAAGTCCGCGCCGTAATCGGTATCAACTTCCGGCAATGGCTCGTACTTCCTCATTCAAATCGATCAATTGTGACGCCACCGGCCCTGGAGAATATTGTTGGCGTGGCGAAACACACATTCCCACTTCCGGTGTGATGATGGTATAATAACAATACAAATAAAACCCCTACGGCACACACTAGCCACAGAGTCACGTGATCGGATTGTACTCTTGTGAAAAAGAGATATTCTTACGCTTTAGAAACACCCAACGGTTGTCAAAAAAAAAGACGGACAAGCTCCACACGGAATGAATACCCTCGAGGGATATGATCTAGGATCTAAGATTTGTTGCCGGGCGAGGAAAGAATAAAAATGTTTAAAAATGAAAACAAAACAAAAAGACGGGTACGAATGGTCTAACAAAAAGGCACGGAGCACGGAATACGAATAAAACGGGCAAGTGCTAACGGTGGAGAACCCGGCCGGCGCGCAAAGCATGGTTAAGACAAATGACGAAATAAATAATAGAGAACGAATAGGAAAGAAACAAAAACTAGAGAGCTAAAGGGGTAACCCACCGTGTGGAATGGCAAAATCCCACCGTGGGGCACACGGTGAACGAAGAAGCGACGAGGCGAGTGTACTCTGATCGACTGGCCACACTATTTTACGGGACAAAACGGGTTGAAGACATTAAAATTAATGCCCGGAAGTTATCTGTTCTCGACACCACACACCGCGAGAAGCAGCTTCGTCTGCAGGGAGTTGCGAGGAAGCAAAGAGTACGCTTTCTTGGGTTCGCATTGGGACCACCTTTTGCAAAAAAAAACCGCGTGGTACGATCCCCACACGATCAACCTTTAGTTTTTTGCACAACGACCAATGATCGAACGTTACGAATTGATTGCAACAAGAGACAGGGAAGAACATCAACAGCCAAATGGCCCACGGGCGCAAAACAGATCCTTCTGCTTTCTTCTACAGCATTTGGGTAGAGTTTAACCGCTAACACAAAGCCAGCAATAGGCCCAAAATCAACCCAAGCATTTGAAGTGAAGCATTTAAAACCCGTCGTTCATCACGTGCGTTCTATACGTTCGCAGTGCGAGCGTGTTTGTTAAACATGCTTGTGCGAATTCATTCATACTCGATTGACCGTTTCCGGTCGGGTTAATGATGAAAGATTCCCCCGAATGCCTGTTCGCTCTGGAAGAACAGCTGGCGTGTTGTCGACGAGGTCATCTCATCGGTGTTTGTTGTGCAATAGATCCAAGTTGGCGATAGAACGGCATTGCGTAGAGTTAAGCCGTGACGATGTTTGCTGACTGTTTGATACTGACTACAAAGTAGTTTAAAAAGATTATGATGAAGACATTATCAACAAGTTATACAAAAAATGAACCGAATCCTAATATTAAGGTTAATGTTGCTTAATTGCCTCAATTTCGTTGCAAAGAAAGATACATCTAACAGAGCCCAAAATCAACAATGCAACATTGCAACTGGGTATATTGCACTTCCAGTCGTCTTGGTCAGGGGGCTCAGCGATGCAAACAAGCTAAGCCCGGGGAAGAGACATGGCCTTATCGCCCGGCGTCGGCGGCGGCTGCCACAATTATCCGCACAAACAACAACAGTGCCCGTAAAGAAACAAAGCAATCAAAACAAAAATATATTTACACACCAACCGAACCCACCAACCGACTAGTGATGGGAAAAATGAAGTTTTTGTCGGAATCGATTCCGGCTAGCTCCGCAGTTTTCTGGAATCGATTCCGGATAGTAGGTCCGGAATCAGTTTCCGGAATCGATTCCGGAATCGGCTCCGGAAGAGGAATCGGTTCCGGAATCGACTCCGGAATCGGCTCCGGAAGAGGAATCGGTTCCGGAATCGACTCCGGAATCGGCTCCGGAATAGGAATCGGTTCCGGAATCGACTCCGGAATCGACTCCGGAATCGGCTCCAGAATAGGAATCGGTTCCGGAATCGACTCCGGAATCGGCTCCGGAATCGGAAATGGCTCATAAATTAGAATCGGCTACCAAACGGAGTCAGTTTCGGCATCGCCATAAAAAAAGACGTTTGGGTCCAATCATACTACGTATTGATAACCGCAAAAATCCAAATTTACTTGTAAAAGATCCATTCTCATGGAGATTCCCGGACTGATTTCGCTCCGGAGTCAACACCGGAATCGGCTCCGGAGCCAACTCCGGAATCGGCTCCGGAATCGGCTCCGAAATCGGCTCCGAAATCGGCTCCAGAATCTTCTCCGGAATTGGCTCCGGAATCGGCTCCGAAATCGGCTCCGGAATCGACTCCGGAATCGGCTCCGGAATAGGAATCGGTTCCGGAATCGACTCCGGAATCGGCTCCGGAATCGGAATCGGTTCCGGAATCGACTCTGGAATCGACTCCGGAATCGAAGTCGGCTCCGGAATCGGAAATGGCTCATAAATTAGAATCGGCTACCAAACGGAGTCAGTTTCGGCATCGCCATAAAAAAAGACGTTTGGGTCCAATCATACTACGTATTGATAACCGCAAAAATCCAAATTTACTTGTAAAAGATCCATTCTCATGGAGATTCCCGGACTGATTTCGCTCCGGAGTCAACACCGGAATCGGCTCCGGAGCCAACTCCGGAATCGGCTCCGGAATCGGCTCCGAAATCGGCTCCAGAATCTTCTCCGGAATTGGCTCCGGAATCGGCTCCGGAATCGGCTCCGGAATCGGCTCGGGAATCGGCTCGGGAATCGGCTCGGGAATCGACTCCGGAATCGGAATCGATTCCATGATCGTAATCGGCTCCGGAATTGATTCCGAACACGGAATCGGAATCGGGTAGGTCCGATTCCGAGCTCCCACCACTACAACCGACTACTCCTCACATCGTTCTTTCTTGAGACCTTGTTCAAGGGAAAGATAAAAAAAAACCCAAGCGAAGGAAAGCAGGGCAAGTCTTAAATCCACGCCGAGTAGAAAAATAGCACAGTTTGCACCCCCCTTTGATAAGAACACGCCTTGTGCAAATTATTCTTGCGTCCTCCTAACTTCGCTTGTACGCTCCCTCCTGACGAAGAGATAAAAAAAATATGCACCGGGAGAAAGAAAGACGCCTTGAAAGGTCATTCGGGGTGCAACGACGTGGAGTGGGGGGTTTGTTGTTATTATTGGGTGGTCGTTTTGAATTAAACCCCCCCCCCCCAAAAACAAAGAATGTTCTCGTTGGATGGATGCAGATGATAAGGGCAGAGAAAAAGGGAACTCCACAAATGCACACATTGCAGTGCCCCGACTCACACTCACAAACACGTTTATTCATTATGCGCCGACGATTTGGCGCGCTTGTTGGCGAAATTGAACCATTTTTTTGTTGTTTTTGTTTTCGGGTTTGATAGTGCAAGAGAAGGGAGAGCTGTGTTTATGAAATGTATGTGTGTGTGTGTGCACCGGGCACACATTAAGCGTTTTGGAAGCGTGTAAGTATCTCTCTGTTGTGTTTGTTGTTCAGCGAGGTGGAACGAAATGTGTTTTTGCAGCGAAGAGAAAACAACGTACGGCCAACAACCACCGAAGCAACCACCTAGAAGCCACGCCACACAAGCAGGCAGAGCAAATCAAACAATTCTGCGCCAAAGAACGCGCGCAGGCAGACGAGCAAAAACAAAGGTGAACCGCAAAGGTGGCGGCCAAGGCGCATATACACGGCCCTACCAGCCCCGTTAGTAACTTACTGATAACGCGCGCGCTCGAAGACAGGGAAGACAAATTTGCTTTTTCTTGAAGTTTGAAGGAAAATATGTTTAAACCAGCACAAAAGAAGACTTTCGTCATTTGTCTGCAGTATGACGCAGCACAAGTAGACAGTTAAATGGGCGGGTGAGATGTGGAACAATAAATATTTGTTACTGTAAGCGAGCTTGTTTTGCAGTTGAAGTTAATGTCGTTCACATGATATTTAAATTAATTTTTGTATTTTTTTTTTTTTAATATTCTATAAGCCAAATTTTGGGTCCACTTGGTGATGGAAATCATCTTGATGCACCAGGCACAACGATCTGGATGATCAGAATTAGCTCTTCGAGGTCATAATAATCTCTAACGTATTTGAATAGTAATAATTGAGTTTTGACATTGAAATGGAAAACCCCCTAAATATTCCAACAGCAATTCTTTTTTTTTTTATTTTAAATCATGTAATTTCTTATTTGAAATTTTTAATTTCGTTTCAAATTTCACCGTTCCATATGGTACCGCTGTCTTGGCTTTCAACCTCTCAAAAACCATTTCATAATCCAATCGGACCAATCGGAAAAGCAAGCAAAAGGTAAATTCGCTACAAACAAAAACCTCACTTTTCCATCGGACTATTATACACACATCGACTTTTAGCAATAACAAAATAAATGCAAATATACGCAAACACACACACACACACACACACACTTACATTTAAAGGCCTGCAGAGTGCCTGAACCCTTCTTTTCCTTGCCAAACAACCCCACCCTCGAGATCTCGAACGAAGAAGCACAGCCAAAGGGTTACAAAGCGGCCGGACCGGGCAACAAGCGTCATGGGAGGGAAGAGGGGTGGTGGCAGGGGGAAGGGAGAGGCTCAGAATGAAATAATTATGACTCACCACCATCGCGCAAGCAGAGCGACAAAGCAGACGCGCGCGCTACACAACCAACAACAGCCGCAGCAACAGCATGTGTGTATGTATGTGTGTGCGTATGCTATCGAAAGGGTTCATAGCATAGGGGATGAAGTGGAGGATGGGGAGGGGGGTGGTAGCAAAGGCACAACCGTATGGAGGATGAAAAATTGATCCTCTTCTTCTTCTTCTTCTTCGTGCATTATTTGCCCCATTCCGCTGCCTACTACACACCTTTGCCGTTTCAGCGCGCTTCTCGAGCCATTTTTGTTTATCCGTTCCATTTTCACACCCTCCCAATGCCAGCCCCCCACCCACCCGCCTCCTTTCCGATGCGTCTAAGCAGGCACACGCACACGCGGTTTGCGTGCATGCGGTAAACACACACACACACACACACACACACTAATGCCGCGCATCGAGTGTCCCTTTCTTCCCTTCGTCATCGACAGTGTTACAAACCTTTCGATTACTAATACAAACATGCTTAAAAGGACAAAACTGCCCCGCAAAACAACAGGGGTGTGTGTGTGTGTGCACCCATCCCCCTGGCGGGTTGATTTGCGCAAATCAAATAGCGAAAGAAGGTAAGCCGGGGGTGGAACGGCAATGGGAGTGTAGGGAGGAAAATAAAGAAACGTTAACGTTTCGAAACTGTCCATTTTGAAACAATTAAAAGCGTGGAGGCGCTGTTTCCCTTCCTTTTGCAAAAAAGGTTCGCACTCTCTCTCTCTCTCACTCTCTCAGTTTCGTTCCCTCTCATTTACCCATTTCAAAATCCAAAATAACGACCGTTCGTTCTCAAATCATGCACCACTAGCCGACGAGTAAGGAACGAACCAACAACAAAAAACACTCAAAACGACCGTTTTCTGATCCCTTTTTTCAAATTTCTTCCCTCTCTGTCGTGTGCGCGCGTGTTGTCCCATCCCCCTTTACTGCTCTTTCGTTTCGAAAAGCGCCGTAACGTGTAACGGCCATTAAAAGCGCTGATGATGCGTGGGGGCAGCGGCCACGGCGCGGAAGGGCACACACACACACACGCAATCGGACGAAGAGAAGAAAACGGACCAACCGATAACACATGCACACGGCGTGTGACTCTCGTGTGCGTGTGTGTGTGTGTTGCGTTGACACATTTGTGCCACGGGAAAACGGCAAAGGGGTTAAAGAAGAAGAAGAAGAAGGAAGGAAGAAGGTCAAAAAGGAGAGCGAAACCGTTCGAAAAGCGATTTGAATCGACGCCATCAATTGACCGATCGCAAGAGGTTGGGGGGGTTGAAAAGGAGGTGGGGGGAAGGGCCTCCCGATTGTCCTGCGCGAATGTGTGTGTGTGTGTGTGTGGGAAGCAGAAGAAGCGCGGAAGGCTGGACACACGACGCAAGCAAAGTAAGCATTGAAAAGAGAGGTCGCGCAGCAGCCAAGACCGCTCGCAAGTGTGAATCGGAAAGAGAGAGAGAGAACAAGTGTTTCTTGTTCGCTTTCTCGGCACCGCGCAGTGCGCCAGAGACTGGGAACGGTTCTGAGATCTTTTTAGAGAGACAGACAGATCTCGTCCGGATCATCCACCAAAGCGCGCAAGTAAAAGTGAAGATAATGGGCCCACCACCATGTGTGTGACACGAACAGAGCACAGAACAGAACTAACGAGAACAATCTTCGCTGTGCTCTGAACCATGTGTGTGTGTATTCTTTTTATTTTTCTTCTTCTTCTTAGCTATGGCTCGGGTGACACATTTGAAATTGATTAGATTTATGGCATTTTATTTGCTTTAATTCGGTATCTAAAATGAGCGAAACCGCGACCGTTTTGTGTAGGGGCCTTTCTTGTGATCGCACGTGTTGAGAAATAGACTTATTGGAATATTGTGCGTACAAAAAAGAGTCTGTTTTTCGTTTTTCAAATCAGATTTTAATGGGTCTTTTTTCTTCTAATTGCAAAATTCATTTCAAAACGAACAATTTTACTATCACAAAAAAAGCCACTCGAAACACATCTCACTGGAGCGGCCGGCTTGCTTTGACGTGTCTCGGTCTCGCTCTCTTTCGCTCACACTTTGCAAATCGGAAGTCAGGACATGTTTGGTTGTTGCAATATGTTACAACACGGCAAGTTTTATCCATTATTACACCGCACACACCACCGATCAAAGTACACACATGCATGGATGTGCCATTTTCCTACTTTCTATTAATTCCCTTGTTTTTTCTTGGGGTTTGTTTTACACCACAATTTGGCAGCGAAACCTACCTGTTCTTTTTATCCTGCGCACAGAGGAGCGGGAGGGGATACCTTCAGAGCAAGATGGCCACAGACCAAAATAAGATGGACACTTGTGCAGCTTTTCTTCCTGTTTTTGTGGTGCGTTTTTTTTGGTGCTCCGAAACTACGGGCGAACTCTTCCTTTCAGTACCTTCAAACAAACACACACACACACACGTGCACACTGCTGTGTTGAGAGGATCTTTCCAAGCTTCTAACACGCACACACACACACACGCACAGGTGATCACAATGGCACGGCTTTTTAGCACTGTTTCGCTTGCTGAATTCCTTCGCACTAGAAAATTTTCCAGCCTTCTCTCCACCGGAGACTAAAACACACACGCGCGCACACAGAACGACAGAACACGCACTGTCGAGTGACACGCACACACTGGCTGGCCGCGCGGGGAACAAAGGAACCGAGATGATCCCTTACCGGTTTTGGATTATTATTTTTTTAAATTCTGTTGCTTGCTCGATTGAGCTGCCGCGGGGATGAATACGGCGCGGCTTCTGCTTGCCAGGTGAGATGTGTACACACACGTAACAAACAAAAACGGACTGGACACACTGCCGCTACGGTTTGACTGTGACCTCTACTGACTAGCCGCAGGAGCGAACTGAACACTGGCTTTTTTGCTTCGCCTTGGTGTGGCTTACTTGCTTGGGACAAAAATGGCCGGAGACGCACGGACACACAACCGAACGCTAAGGATGTTTCGTGAGAAGTGAGATCGACGGTGAGGTGCGAAATGCGAACGACGTGAACGGACGTGCTCTAGCGCACACACACACACACACACACACACATACACACAGACGTGTAGGGGAGAGAGAGAGAACTGTGCACTCTCTTTCTTTCCTCTGCCAGCTGCAATGCTTGCTTTGTGTCTCTTTTTCACATGGGATGCACGCACGCACACACACACGCACACGAAGAGCAGCGCGCGTATCGTACAGCGTACCACACAACTGCGCAGTGCTAGAAAGAGAGAACGAAGCCGCTTGGCTATGGGCGAGTGTGTGAAAAAAAAAGAAAGGCATTGCAGATGTGCGTGTGTGTGCGTGTATAGCGTTGCACCCATACTGAGCAATCCATTCGCTTCCAACGGCCGCTAGCGCAGTGGAAGGGAGAGGGCATATGGATTTAAATCGCCGGCAACTCCATGACGGCATCAAAACAATCAAACATTTGTCGATTTTTCGCTACAAAATGATTCACCCAAAATGCGTTACAAGACTTCGAATGAATTGCCATATGGAATAAAACAGTTGTTAGCCGCTGCAGTGCCTTTTTGTGAGCGTTTTTTTTTTTTTGACTTCTCCAAGGTTTGGCTTTGTTCGACCGACCGCGGCTGTCAGAGACGGATAGTAGGAAAGAGAACGACAGCGTCTCTCCCTTCCCTTTTACGCGTACGGCTTGATCGCTTGCCCGGTACAACGCACACTGGCGCAGTTAAGAGCGCCCAGCGGACAAAAAAGCAAGCGATACTACTGAACGATGTAAAGAGTCGATAAAAAACAGCTCGAAATATGTGCTCGAAAACTGATGTTAAGGCGGAAAGGCGTTCGTTGTCGGCATTTTAAAATTTATTCATTGAGAGGCGAATGAACCAAAGTATTTATTAAAAAAAAAAAACAAATTATAACTAAACAAACTAATGAACATAATACATAGGTGTTCTATATTGAAAAATAATCAATGTACAATTTAATACGCCTTTTTTCGATGCAAACGATGCAAATACAAATATATCAAAAACAAAAACAAACAAAAACATTACAAATATATCAAAAACATTAAAAATGAAATTATTATCCAAAAAAGTACATCCGCAGTGCAATTCCAGTATACAGCCGCGCACACACGGTGTGCGTGTGTGTCTGTGAGTGTCGTTTGAATTGCAAATTTCATCATCTCATTTTTATTACCTTAATGTGATGTAAAACTTGTGAACAAACAAACACATTTCAACTCTCACACACACACCACTACCACTACCCAAAAAGTAGTTGCATTTCCTGCTGGGTGCTTGCGCAAGGCAGCAGTAACGCACCACGCACACACGACCAAGTACTTCCCGTTGAACTTCACACTAATTCTGGATTGAATTTTGCAACCCCCCTCCTTTCCCCGCACGTGCCAAACCCCATGCACCCTTTTCCGAAGCAATTGGGCGATTGGAGAAACGAACAGACAAGACAAGCTACCCGTAACCCCCCTCCTCGGACCCGGGTCAGACCAGACAGACAAACGACGACAGGGGTGTGTGCTGGAAGTATCCGCATCCCCATTCCCCAATAGCTAGTCTACTTCACGCGTAAAAGAGCGAGAGAGAGAGAGAGAGAGACCCAATCCCCCGCGGGTCTTATCTTCGGGGTCGATCGTCCAGACACGTCACTAAAACGCATCCCGCGACAGCCTCCCTCCCCACCGAAACCGGCATCGTGGAAAAGCCGGAAACACACACAGACCAACGTGCCCCGACGGTGGCGACAGCGCTGGGGCGTGAGTCTGCGCAGTACGAGCGACAGCGCGCGAAAAGGGGCGCAAAACCGACACCCAGTCAGCCATCTGGACTGTACACGTGGCCAGCCAGCGAAGCCAGCCATCCCAGGTTGGTGTAGGTAAGAGGACACTCCTCATCGCCATCCCCACCATCCCATTATGTGGCCCTTCCTGGAGGCGGCAAGGGATGAGTGAGGGATACTTATTTTGTTTTTCCATGTGGTCGTTTTGCCGGTTGCAACTTCTGTGAGGCAAAACCGAAATTTGCTTGAAACTGACATTTCGTGGTCACTGTTTTTCCAAGGGAAGTTCTCCATGCTGCTTCCAATACGTCTTAAGCCCAGATTAGTACTCCTTCGGGAGATGTGTTCTGCCTGCAACAAGAAACACAAAAACAAGTCACTTCGTCATCAGTGCGTCTTGCTTTTTTACTCGAATTTCGAATACTTCCCCACATTTTTGCGCTACCGTTTTGCGGGCGCAGAAGGCAGCAATGACCTCCCCACCCCCGCCCTCTCTCTCCCACTCTCGTGCCCTATAATATTATCATGCGCCATGAATTATTCATCACCCTTCGCTTCCCTTTAGATCCTTTTTCCCTTCACGCGAAAGGACTCGTGCGGAGGTTTCGCCTGTGTGCGCGATGCTCGAATCAGGCGAAAGCGACACATACCGATGACAACACACGCACGCACGCACGGTTGGAGCACGGCACCATATGTCCCCCGTTTGGGGTGAAACAAAAAAAAAGAAAATAGTGCGCTTGGGTGTGGCCTACCACGTTGGGTTTGCATTAGTTCCGCGTGGACAAAACCGATCCGATTGGGGAGACAACAACACAAATCGGCAATGACACAGATGCAGCAGAAGAGCCACCAAACAAGCACGAGACGGTGGTGATGGTAGGCGGATGGAAAAAAAAGGCAACCATATAAAAATCGGTAGCTACATCACCCCGTTCGGTGGGAGTGGAAGAGCGAAGTAGGCGATGAAATGGAAGCAAAAACGCATAAACGTCATGCCGAAGGACGTTCTGGTAGTGGGGGGAGCCCTATGGAAACGAGAAAGGAAGAAAAGTGATTGCAATTTTATACACGTATTTGTGTGTTCTCTACCGACAAAGTGACCCCCCCCCACCCCTGTCTCCACTCAACTTACCGCAAAATTGTCCGCGAGCAACAAGCCGGCAAACTTTCATCCGGCACTATCGATTTTCCCCGTTAACACTCGGAGAAGTCGGAGAGCCTTGCAAACAGCGGAAGCAACATGTACCCGTCAACATTCTGCGTCCTCTTCCTCTCTATCTCTCTGCCGG